>NC_140910.1:33682737-33717306 GCF_045865225.1 Trachurus japonicus
CTAATCTCATTCTACCTAAAATAAGTATATTTATACATATACATACATAGTTATACATAAAAAGTAGCTTGTTTTTAGACACTTTTTTACTTCTTTCAAGCAGATTTTCACTTGAAATAAGTAGAAAAATCAGATAATGGAGCAAGTTTTTCTTTCTTACTAGAAGCACAAAAAACCTGCTTTCACTGGCAGATTTTTCTACTTATTTCAAGTGAGAATTAGTTTGAAACAAGTGAAAATGATCTAAAAACAAGTTAATTTTTTAGGTGATGAGTCTTATTTAAAGTGGAAAGTGTTTAGTTTTGACTAGAAATGAGACATTTTGACAAGAAAGAAGACAAATATTCTTGGAAAGAGTTTGAGTTTTTGCAGTGCACACACACATACACACACACACACATACACACACACGATTGAATAAATAGACAACATCTCAAAATCTTACCAAGAATATTTGTCTTTTTTCTAGTCAAAACTAATCTCATTATACCTAAAATAAGTATATTTATACATATACATACATAGTTATACATTAATAAAATAGCTTGTTTTTAGACATTTTTTCCCCTTACTTATTTCAAGCCTATTTTCACTTGAAATAAGTAGAAAAATCTGACAGTGAGAATTGAAACAAGTGAAAATGATCTAAAAACAAGTCTTATTTTAAGTGGAAAGAGATTAGTTTGAATAGAAATGAGACATTTTGACAAGAAATAAGACAAATATTCTTGGAAAGAGTTTGATGTCGTACCTGGTTCCTGGTCTCGCTCTCCCTGATCTTGGCCTGCAGGGATCGAACCTGGTCCTGGGCCTTCTGCAGCTCGCCGACGCACTGACCGGCCGCGCTCTCATAGTGACTCAGCTGATCCTGCTGCTCGTCAATCAACCGCTGAAACACACACACACACACACACACACACACACACACACGTCATGAGTTAAAACAAATGGAAATATAATAAAATAACATATAATCTATAATAAAATATCAACATCGAGTCAATTAAACAGTTTCAAGTTTTAAAGCGTGCATTTTTGGAAATATTGTAGAGATATTTCTGGGAAAAAAATGGTACAATTTCTCCAAAAACATTTAAATATTTCTAGTGGTAAAAATTCTCAAAAAAAAAAAAAAAAAAAGTTAAAAAGAATTCTAGAAAAAAGTGGTAAAATTTCTCAAAAAAAAAAAAAAAAAGTTAAAAAAAATCTTCTAAAAAAAAGTGGTAAAAAAAAGGTTGTTTTTTTTAATTCTAGAAAATTTGTGAAATTTCTAAAAAAAAGTTGAAAAAAATTCTAGAAAAAAGTGGTAAGATCTCTCTCCAAAAAAAAAAGTTAAAAATCTTCTAGAAAAAAGTGGTAAAAAAAGGTTGTTTTTTTTAATTCTAGAAAAATTGTCAAATTTCTTAAAAAAAGTTGAAAAAAAATCTAGAAAAAAGTGGTAAAAAGTTTGTCTTTTTTAATTCTAGAAAAAATGGTAAAATTTCTTTAAAAAAAAATCTAGAAAAAAGTGTAAAATTTCTAAAAATAAATAAAAAAATAAAGTGGTAAAAATCCCCCCCCCCCCAAAAAAAGGGTTAAAAATTCTACAAAAAGTGGTCAAATTTCAAGAAAAAGTTCCTCTTTAAGCACTTTTGCCTAAACTCCTCTGTGTCACACACACACACACACACGTCATGAGTTAAAACAAATGTAAATATAATAAAATAAAATATAATCTATAATAAAACATCCACATCGAGTCAAACAAACAGTTTAAAGTTTGTGTTTTTGTCCCGAGATGAAACGCTGAGTCATGGTTAGTGTGCAGCAGAGTGCAGAGTGATGATGTCATCTCGCCGCTGGATGGACGGATGACTTCCTGGTGGGGAAGCAGCTGTTGCCACGGCAGCACGCTGTTGACTTCCTTTGTTTTTGTTTTGATTGGCGCCGCGTAGCGAGGTGATGTCACTCCCCCCGGACCCCCCGGACCCCCTCAAGGACGTTAGTATTAGTCATGTGTGTGTGTGTGTGTATGTGTATGTGTGTGTGTGTGTGTGTGCGTGCGTGCGTGCGTGTGTGTGTGTGTGTGTGTGTGTGTGTGTGTGTGTGTGTGTGTGTGTGCAGCTGTTTCGGTTAACGAGCAGCGAAGGCGTCGCAGCAACGAGTAACTGATGTTTTAGTTTATTGATCCTATGAGTTCCTGGTTAGCGACCGGTTCAGTCCTGGTTATAGAGACAGTTAGAAAAGATTCATTAGCTGAAGCTTCGTTTAAACACAGCGCCGCCTGCTGGTCAGTAGGTGAAGTGCAGCGCTGCATTAAAGGAAACTCTACTATTATTTTTATACTAATGAGGACTTTCATAGTTATTACTCTAAAAACAACCAACAATGTGCAACTAGAAACATATTTAAATTATCGAAATAATGTTAATGTTATCAAGGCCAATGCTGCCTACAATACTGATGAAGATGGAGAAGAAGGTGAAGAAGAGGAGGTATCTAATGTTTGTTACGGTCGTCCAATCAAACGGCCTAATCAAGCTGTAACCATAGAAACCTTTTATCTTTATGTGACTGTAAACTGCTGACCAGAGATGGACAGAGTACTCGACCCCAGTACTTGAGCAAGAGCAGGGCCGTTGTCTAGGGGAGAAAGGTGATGATAACTCTAGGGGCCCATAAAAAACCCCAGTAGTCTAATCTTTGTATGACTGATTTATTCTGCATACGACCCTGACTAATACTCATAGTAATGCTGCATTAGCATCAAAACAAAGAAGGCTAAATAAGAAATGATAATACATACAGTACGTAGTCTATGAAAAAAAGTGGAAAAGTCGGGGGGCAGGGGCCCACTTTAGTATACTTTCAGGGGGCCCAGCATTCCTAGCAACGGCCCTGAGTAAGAGTACAAATACTACTGGTCAAAATTTACTCCGTTACAAGTAAAAGTAGCTCAGTCGACATGTTACTCCAGTAAGAGTAAAAAAGTACTTGCTTTTAAAGGTACTTACTTAAATGTACTCTAAGTAAAAGTCAGAGTCAGAGTAAATGTCTTATTGTTCACATCAATGAATGACTCTAATAGTTTGTAAATGAATGTAAGGAGCTTTTAACTCTTGTTAGTGAGAATGAACTCTTTGCTGCTCAGCTGCACTGATGTGCTGCTTTTAGGGGTTAGGGTTTCCTTCACAGACAAACACAGCTGCTGTCCAATAGGATTTTAGAAAAAGACCTGAAAGTAACCAGTACTTTTCAGCCGTACTACTAATTAACTCCAGTAAAAGTACTAATATTTGTCTTGGAAATGTATTCAAGTAAGAGTAATAAGTACTTAAGTACAGTACTGAAGTAAATTTACTCCATTACTGTCCACCACTGCTGCTGACGGACACTGATCCTGGATCATCATCGTCCTTGCTCCTCCATTAACATCACAATAAGAAGTTATGAGGCTGGATCAGCTCCGCACGGAGGCTCGACTGCTGGGAGACTGTCTCTACGGCAACGGAGGCGTTGCTAGGATACTGACGAGGAAGGGGAATTTAACCCCCCTCTCCTCCTCCTCCACTCCACTCCTCTCCTCCCTGAGAGGGTAATCAAGGCTCTGAGAGCGTTCAGACGGAGCAGAACCGAGTCAGAACCTGTTGCTATGGAGACGTGGTGATGGTGATGATGATGAGATCTGTGGTTCGGTTTCTAAAAGATTCAGATCAGTGCCACTTTGAAGAACTCATAACGTTTAGATTTAGAGGTTTACGTTACAGGGCAGATTAGATTTGGTTGATTCAGTTTTTCCAACTGTTTCCTCACAAAGGAACTGATTAGTGATTACATCCCAGGGGTCAAAGGTCAAAGATCAAGAACACGGTGACCTCATAGTGAAAACAGAATAAAGCCTGATGTCTAAAGGAAGTCCCATCAGCATCTGGGACAATCGTTCACTGTGACTCCAGGATGATTAAACAGATTAAAGCCGCGGTAAACAACAGAAACAGAGAAAAAGACAGAGTTGTGTTCAAACTCCAAACTAGAGACTAGGCACATTTTGATTTTTTTTTCTGACCGATGATAACCGACGCTCGTTAGCCGATAAGATTGAACCAATAGTATTAATCGGTCACAGTTAAACGGTTGATCATGTGCATCCCTGACTCAGACGTTCCCACTCTGGGACCCGTTTCCACCACTCGAAAACGCTGTTTCCGTCTGGACGAAACGCTGAATCGATATAAAACTTATGCAGATTCACTGAAAGCGTTTGGCTCTGAATCCTGGTCATCAAAGGTCAGAGGTCAGAGGTCAAAGGTCACCTCATAACAATTCTGACTAAATCTCCTGTGGTTGGTCGTAGTTGGACGTAGCAGCGGAGGGATACGAGGCGCTCGGACGTCGCTGGTCGGTCGGTCGGTCGTGGGAACTAACTCTAGCCTCTCGCGGAAATGCATTTCATTTCATTCTGAGGGAGAGTCTGGCCTCATCCCCCCTGTCAGCGTTTGGGGTGTTGACAGACAACCCCATTCAGCCAATCAGCAAGTTGGTGTAGTGACGGGGCTTTGCACCAGTCGGTCCCTGATTGGCCAACATGCTGATTGGCTCGGCCTTCTGAGGGTTTCAGGCCAAACGCTTACAGCGGGGATGAGGCCAGATAAGACTCTCCTGAGAAATGAAATGAAATGAAATGAAATGCATTTCCGAGAGCAGCTGGTTTACGAGGCTAAATCAAGGGGGCAGTTGTCGGTCTGAGAAGTGAAGTCACTTCCGCGTTCAACAAGCTGCAATCCTCTCTTCTTCCTCTGGGGGCTGGTGTCAGAAGGGAGCAACTCCAATTGAGCCCCATGTTAAAATAGCCGATTTTACAGCTTAAAAAAACATATTTACAGCCTGGTACATCTTATTTCTTTGGTCTCAACCGATAGTTTCTACCCCGAGGCCAGTGGGCGGGCCCTCGGCCGGCTAACCGCCACACCTCTCCAAATATGGCAGTAGAATCCAACATGGCGCGGTTCAAACCCCCGTAGTAGCGGCACAAAACAGACTCCCCCAAACCAATGGGTGACGTCACGGTGCTACGGCCATTCTTTTTACAGGCTATGGTCTAAACTAACTACCTGCTGGAAGCGAAACGGGCCACAGGGGACGTAGTCGTCCAGCCACTGCTCCTCCAGCCGGTCCAGCTCCTCCTGCAGCTGCTGCTGGGGGTCAGAGGTCATCACCAGCTCTGGGACCGACCTCAGCGGGGCCGACAGCGCCAGCGAGGAGGAGAAGGAGGAGGAGGAGAGAGCTCCGAGGCCTTCTGGCTGCAGTCTGGTCTTGGTTTGGTTGTGCAGCAGCAGGACGGGGATGCGGCTGCCGGGCCGAGGCCTCAGCGGCCGGTGGCGGCGCTGGAGCTCCCAGCTCCTCAGGAGGCTCAGCGCCGACCGCAGCCCAGAGAGGAGGCTCTCGGCTGGGGCTCGGTCCCCAGAGACGTCCCCTCTCCTCCCTGGAGCTTCATCTACCTCTGCTTCTGCTTCTCGCTCTGCTTCTGCTTCTTCCCCAGAGACCTCCCTTCTCCTCCCTGGAGCTTCTTCTGCTTCTGCTTCTTCTCGTTCCTTCTCTGCTTCTGCTTCTGGTTCGTGTTCTTCTGGCTCTTTGTGTTTCACAGCGGAGCAGCTCACGTCCACGGCCGTATCTAGAGACTCGACAGAAGACGCTGGACTGGGACTCGTCCGGTCACACGTCTCTATCTCCGCTGTTTTATCAGCATCTTTAGTGGCATCTTCTTCCTCCACCTCTTCCTCCTCCTCCTCTGTTGCCATGGCGCTGCTGCTGCTGCTAGTGGCGCTAGCACTAGCGGTGTTGGCAGAGTAGCGTGTGGACGGACCGCAGGACGTGCTCCTCCGTCCCGTCCCGACGACCACCCGGCGAGGAACCTTACACACCGCCTCGTAGTCCGAGTCGGCCACACGGAGCGCCGCGCAGCCACGGCAACGCCTCGGCTTCTGGCCCGGGGTGATGGAGTCTCCTCCTCCTCCTCCTCCTCCTCCTCCTCCTCCTGTGCAATGATGATGATGATGATGCTGCTGCTGGTTCTGGTTCTGGTCCAGATCGTCGTCTTTATCCGCCCACGACTCGTACACGGAGTAGGTCAGATCATCTTGGATCATGTCGGAGTATCTCGCATCCTGCAGCGCCGATAAATCCACCACAGCAGTGATATCGGACACAATCGGTGCCGATGATGATAGTGGTTCTGGTTCTGGTGCAATTCCTCCTCCTCCTCCTCCTCCTCCTCCCTCCTCCTCCTCCTCCTCCTCCTCTGCGTTGTTCCTGCGGTACAGCGCGGCGATGCAGAGCCGCAGCCGGTGCTTCTCCAGCAGCAGCTTGTGCAGCCGCTCCAGCGACAGCGCCTCCACGCGCGCCACCACCGTGTCGAAGCGGTACATCCGCTCCAGCATGAAGCAGCACTTGGAGCAGGCGAACTCGCCGCCGTTGCCATGGTGACGGTCGCCGTGGCCGCTACGTGTCAGCTGGCGGCCCAGCGCGTGCGACAGCAGCACCTGCAGGTTGAGTTTGGCCGCCGGGTGGAAGATCCACCGCCGCTGGTTCCCAAGCAGCTCGCGGCCGCAGATACGACACAACGACTCAGAGGACGAGGACTTCATCTTGGCTGCTGCTGCTGCTGCTGATGCCGTGGTCGCGGTCGCCACGACGTCCAGCATCTTCAGCAGCTGAGTCTGTTCAGGTGAGCGCTTTAAATTTAGATATTAAAAACCCTCCTGTTGTCGTCCGGGGTCAAGGAAGAAAGGATGGAAGGAAAGAAGGAAGGAAGGAAGGAAGGAAGGACAAAGGGAAAGAAAGAAGGAAGGAAGGAAGGAAGGACAAAGGGAAAGATGGGAGGAGAGAAGGAAGGGGAAAAGGAAGGAAAGATAGAAGGAGGGAGGGAACAGATTCGTTCAAGGAAGGAAGAAGGGAAAGAAGGAAGGGAAAAGGGAAGGAAAGAAAGATGGAGGGAGGGAACAGATTGGGTCAAAAAGGAAGGAAGAAGTAAGGACGAAGGAAAGGGAAGGAAGGAAGGAAGGAAGGAAGGGAAAAGGATTGTGGAAAGAAGGAAGGGGAAAAGGAAGGAAAGAAAGATGGAGGGAGGGAACAGATTGGGCCAAAAAGCAAGAAAGAAGGGAAGGACGAAGGGAAGGAAGGAAGGGAAGAAGGAAGGGAAAAAGGAAAGAAAGAAAGATGGAGGGAGGGAACAGATTCGTTCAAGGAAGGAAGAAGGGAAAGAAGGAAGGGGAAAGGAGAAGGAAAGAAAGATGGAGGGAGGGAACAGATCGTCAATTGGATCAAAAGAGGAAGGAAGAAGGGAAGGAAGGAAGGAAGGAAGGAAAGAAGGAAGGGAAAAGGATTGTGGAAAGAAGGGAGGGAGAAAGGAAGGAAAGAAGGAAGGATGGAGGAAGGGAACAGAAGGACGACAAACAGGATTAAAACTTGATGAAGATGTGATGAAGAAGCTGCATCAACAGCAGCAGCAGATCTCGTCGTCGTCGGGTCTCGTTGACATGACAACGCGATCGGAGCGGATGTGATGTGCGCGTGTCTCACACTGTCTCACACTTTCACTTCCTCCGTGCACGCGCTGCCTGCCAGACTGACTCAGGCGTAACTCCACTGGGGCGTGTTGTTACCACCAGGCTCGATTCCGGCCCCGTTGTCGCTGCTCCGCTTCACTCCGACTCATTTAAACCAAAGACGTCTTTTTAAAACATGACAGCATCTTTATCTTCCTTTTCCTCCTCCTCTTCCTCCCTTCGTTCCGCAGCGGCCGTCTCCTCCTCCTCCTCCTCCTCCTTCTCCTCCGTTATAATCCGAACACGAACACGGATTTTTCCAGAAAGAGGCTGTAAAAGACCGGATTCGGATTCATTCCTGGTCGACTTCTCCGCTGGAGGATCTGGTCCGTGGACCGGTCGGTGCCGCTCCGTCTCCCCGGGATCAGAGCTCCGAGCCCCGGCCTGAGGATGCAGAATCCACCGGTCTCAGTCCGACTCGAGCTGAGCTGAGCTGAGAGAGGCAGCAGAGAGGAGGAGGCGACGTTGACAGAAACCAAAGATCCTCTATGCAGCAGAAGAGGTATCACTCCGCGCCGCGTTAACTAGTCCCCTCCAGTCTGCAGGATGTGCACTTTGATTAAAGCCCAGTTACTGTAATGCGGATTATTGAGAATTGATTATTGATTATTGATTATTGATGGGAAGAGTTCACATGATGTTCTTATTATTTTTCATTTAAATTAATTATATTAGGCTAATTATCCCTGGAGTTGGACTAGGCTACAGTGTTTTTAGGTTTTTAGTCAATGTTCAAATTAGGGCCAATGCCGTGAATTTGTGGAAATGTTGTTGAGAAAATTCTGGAAAAAATACTTTTATTAGGAGAAAGTGATACATTTAAAAAAAAAAAAAAGTTAAATATTTTCTCAAACATTTCTCAAAAAAGTGGTAAAATGTTCAAAAAGTTTTTATTTTTATTTTTTTATTGTAGAAGAATAGCATATAGTTGTTTTCTATTTATGTAATTTTTTAAATCACAGCAGGGAACAGATTTTGTTAACATATATTTACATAGTGCATTTCACTCCTTACTTTCTTTCTTTAGGCTACTTATCATGTAGCCTAGGAGTGAATCTCCCATAAGTGGGATCAATAAAAAGTCTCATGTTATGTAAAATCTGATTATTACAGTCTAACTCTATTAATAATTTTTTTATTAGGCTATATTTATTATTACGGATGATCAAGATTATTCTGTGAAATCAATAACGTAAAAAACACAAAAAAGTCACATTTTTTATTATTTTAATCATGATTATTATTGTTATGAGTCACTGATCTCATCATGTAAAAAGCTGTGAAACTGCATGAAGAGCAGGTTCAGGTTTATAATCTACGGAAGCTGAGAAGGACCACACTCACCTACTGTATACTCCTTCTAATATATTTACACACTGACATCTAGAGTCAGATGAGACTGAATTAAAACAGGTTGAAGCTCATTGTCTGAATGAACACGTGAGGAAAGAGGCGTTGGTTTTGCAGCTTTTGCAGCTTTTGAATCTGTGAAAATCTTTGCAACATCAGCAAAGAAGGTCTAGCCTATTAATTATCTCACCTATCTTTGGAAAAAGAAAATAGGCCATAACTTCCTCTTGATATTGTCTCGTTAATATGAATCATAATTGATCTTGAGATAGATAATGAGTTTAACAATATAACTTTATGTTTCTGGTCTCTGGTATCGGTGTGGGAGTGAGACGTCTCACCGTCACTCAGACTGAACCATCTTTCTGGCCTTTAACTCTAACTCAGTTTGTTCTGTGGAAACGAGCTGAATCAGTTTTTACTCAACAGATTAAAGGAGCAGTCAGTCACAGAGAGAGAGGGAAGAGTTTCCTTTTGGATCAGAGGTGTTTGTTCCTTTAAAGGGATAGTTCAACATTTTGTCAAATTGTCCCATTGCCATATAGTCCCTATAGTCATAGCAGTAGGTTTGTTACTCTTTAATTGTCAGTGCAATTGCTCAGAGCTACGCTACGGAGGCTCATTATGGGATTTCTTGGTTTCCCTCATCATCAAACTCATCAAATACACAATCCAACAACTCCACAACGCTCTGGTGGACAAGTTGTGAGCTGCACATTCACCACGCTATGAGATAATAACACAACGTTACCACACAGAGTTGTTTTAGAGGGAAATTCATGCAAAACAGCTGATGCACGTTGCCTTCAGGGACAGTTTTTCATCAGCAGTCTCTGTATTTCCCTCTACAACAACTCTGTGTGGTGGCTGTGTGGTTTGATGATGAGGGAAACCAAGCAATCCCATAATGAGCCTCCGTAGCGTAGCTCTGAGCAGCTCACGGCTCTGCTCCGCCGTTCTAAAAACAGCTTGCACCGACAATTTAAGGTAACAAACCTACTGCTATGACTATAGGGATTATGGCAATGGGGCCAATTTGACAAAATGCCGAACTATCCCTTTAAGATGATGAAACTTATCTGTGAAAATCAGTTTCAGAAATAATCAATAATCTGAAAGTTTTCAGCAAAAAGCTTTTTTTTCTCCACTTAATTTATTGGTTTAAGCTCCAGTTTTGATTTCTTGTTTCCTGAACACAAATGTTTGACGTGATGTCATGGTGATGTCATAGTGATGTCATAGTGATGTTTTGCAGCTGATGAAACACTGAGCATGTTTAAATACAGAACAACAACAAAAAAACACTGTGGGTGCAGGAAAACAGTGTTTTTTTACAGTCTGTGTTTGCTTTGGATACCTGTCAGTCACGGGTGTGTGTTCAGTATAATATACAGCACACACACACAGACACACACACACATACACACACACACACACACACACACTGTGTAACTGTGTATTTGACCCGCTAATGAAAAGTCAAAGTGCTGATATTCTGTTATTTTTTCTTTGTTTTCTTTGGTTCAGTTCAAAATGAAACTCTCTCTGTTTCCATGAAGCTGGTTTGTGTCACAGCAGAGTGTGTGTGTGTGTGTGTGTGTGTGTGTGTGTGTGTGTGTGTGTCTCTCTGTGTGTGTGTGTGTGTGTGTGTGTGTGTGTGTGTGTGCAGGGTGTGAACAGCTCTGACTGTTTCTCATCAGCTTCATTAAACGCTCAGTGTGGAATGAGTTCATGCCTTTTCCCAGGGGGGAGGGGGAGGGGGAGAGTCTCATTTTCCTGCACTTTCAGTGTCAGTGAATCACTCGTCGCTCTTTAAACAAAAAAAAAACAATGCCATTGACACAGTTTACACATAGTTAAACCATTAAACTTCCTGTCGACCTTTGACCTGCAGTCACATGACTTGATATCAGAACCACGATGAGAAACAGCACTAATGATTCATTTTTTACTCCGTTTTTTATCAGTTTTATATTCAAACGTCTGTGTTCTTCACTGAACTTTGACTCAAAACCAAGATATATCTGATAAATTAGGTCAATTCACTATAAAATCCCATAAACGTGTAAAAGTTGACTTGTGAGATGCACTTATTGTATTTATGTCCTGGGACTCCGGATGGAAATTAGCATCGATGCTATAATCCGGCACATTTACATGTTTCTTATACAGTATGTACATTGATGTGCGATGTCCCAGTCAAATAAACAAATAAAGTAAAGTAAAGTAAAGTACTTGTTTGGTTTTATATAAATATATATATATATATATATATATATATATATACACACACAAGCTGCATCTCTATAAATTAGAATAAAAGTTTATTTATGTCAGTAATTCAATTCAAAAAGTGAAACTAATACATGACATAGATCCATTACACACAGATTTAATTGAAATGATTGTGGTTTACATTTATAAAAAGGACTTAAGATTCAGTGTCTTCAAAAAACTGAATTTTACAAAAGACCAATTAAAAAAGTATTTTTAATATAGAAATGTCTCAATCTATATGCACCCAACACTGGAAATGGACGTATCATTTATTGAGATGCACCTGGCTTTATATAGATATATTTACTACAGGGGTTCTCCACTAGTCTCACTCTGGGCTCCACATTGTCCCATGGTCATTAAGTCACGACCCACTTTTATAGAATTCAAACCAAGAATTTTTTTTTTAAGCCTTTAAAAACTCATTTAGCTCTTTATTGAGCAAAGTGCATTTTCAGAGCACATGAATGAAACTGAGGAGTTACCATGACAACTGCATGTACGGAAGTGAATAAAATAATATCAAACTGCACAAAATGGAGACCAACAAAACGATATATTTGACTTCTAATGCATCTCTGCATTCAGAGCATGTTCACAAAAGTGAATAAATATCAAATTGCACAAAATAAAGACCCACAAAACAAAACAAGATTCACTGCATTCAGGCCACATTAATAAGAAACTGATATCTTTGCATTCAGAGCAAATGGAGCAAATAATAAGAAAGTGAGGAGCAGCATTACAACTGCATGTGTTCACGTGTCTCGTGTGTCTTTCAAAATAAGTTATTTTTCAAAATAAAAGACATGTCCAACATCAGATGTGCATTAAATATAATTTACGTTTTTGACCAGCTGTCTGTGACCCATCCAGAACGGGTCTAGACCCACCGGTTGAGAACCACTGATTTACTATATACCTAGATGTACTGTATATATATGTACATGTATGTATATGTATATATATATACATGTTTGCATATGTTTCTGTGCGTGTGTATTGATACTTCATGGCAAACAGAGGGAGGACAGAAGTTTGATGATACTGTAGCTACAGGATGTTTTTCTGATGATAAAGTGTGAATCTTATCTTTGTGATTGTTTTTAAATAATTGAAGGAAACACACACACACGCACACGCACACACACTCCTCTTTTTCTATTGGTCCTGATGTGGTATTTTGTTTTAAATGCACTTACTCCTCATCAGTTCTTTAAACACTCTGTGACTCTGACTGATGATGAGCTGCAGGAAGTCAAACTGACTCTGTGTTTGTGAACGTTGTGGTTTCTGCTGCAGTGGACGATGATTTATGTAACCTGAACTTCTGTTTGTATTTTATTTTATTTTATTTTATTTTTCGTCTTTTCTTTTCTTTTTTTCTTTTCTCTTTCTTTCCAACATGAGTTCTACACACGAGAGTTCGATGATGAAGCTCAGACACTGCAGTTTCCCACAGATCCACCTCGGCTCTTCACCCGCCGTCTTTCATCACTGGATGTGTTGTTGACATGAGAGAGGCCTGTGTGTGTGTGTGTGTGTGTGTGTGTGTGTGTGTGTGTGTGAGAACCACCTTTCTGGCCCCTGACTCGTGTCCACATCCGTCTTCCCGCTACAAGACTCTGGAGACACGACACCAAAACACCGATCGGCCGGAATGAGGCTCGCAATCAAAACTCAATTAATCCTAATCAGAGATAAGTGAAGGAACGAACGCTGCTGCTGCTGCTGCTGACAGACGGAGAGACGGCGCCCGCTGTTTACTCCCCCCAGAGTGGCAGAAACAGAGAGGGGGGGGTGAGCTGAGGGTGCTGAGATCTCTAATATCAGAGAGAGGAAGACGACCACTGCTGCTGCAAAGGATGATGGGAGATACACTGCAAAAACTCAAAATCTTACCAAGAATATTTGTCTTATTTCTAGTCAAAACAAATCTCATTCTACCTAAAATAAGACTCATCACATTAAAAAGCAGCTTGTTTTTAAGACTTTTTTTTTTACTTTTTTCAAACATATTTTCACTTGAAATAAGTAGGAAAATCTGACAGTGGAGCAAGTTTTTCTTTCTTATTACAAGCACAAAAAAAACTTGCTTTCACTGGCAGATTTTTCTACTTATTTCAAGTGAAAATTAGTTTGAAACAAGTGAAAATGATCTAAAAACAAGTTAATTTTTAGGTGATGAGTCTTATTTTAAGTGGAAAGAGTTTAGTTTTGACTAGAAATGAGACATTTTGACAAGAAATAAGACAAATATTCTTGGAAAGATTTTGAGTTTTTGCCGTGTAGGATTTAGACAGGATTTCAGCTCCATGTGTCCCTTGTCTCTAGTTCTAGATCAGAGCCTCCGACCCGGTGTCCCAGCTCTCGTCTCCATGGCGACACCGCCACACAAATATTTGTTCTGAGACTGAAGAACATTACTTTTTTAGTCGATGTAATATGTTCAAATTAGGGCCAATGGCGTGAATTTGTGGAAATATTGTTGAGAAAATTCTGGAAAAAATACTTTTTTAAGAGAAAGTGATAAAAAAAAAAGTTCTAGAAAAAAGTGGTAAGAATTCTAAAAAAAAAAAAAAAAAAAAGTAAAATATTTTCACAAAAATTTACGTTACCACACAGAGTTGTTTTAGAGGGAAATACATGCAAAACCGCTGATGCACGTTGCCTTCAGGGACAGTTTTTCATCAACAGTCTCTGTATTTCCCTCTAAAACAACTCTGTGTGGTAACGTTGTGTTATTATCTCATAGCGTGGTGAATGTGCAGCTCACAACTTGTCCACCAGAGCGTTGTGGAGTTGTTGGATTGTGTCTTTGATGAGTTTGATGATGAGGGAAACCAAGAAATCCCATAATGAGCCTCCGTAGCGTAGCTCTGAGCAGCTCACGGCTCTGCTCCGCCGTTCTAAAAACAGCTTGCACCGACAATTAAAGGTAACGAACCTACTGCTATGACTATAGGGATTATGGCAATGGGCCAATTTGACAAAATGTTGAACTATCCCTTTAGGGGGGAATCCCAATTTAACTCGTGTGTTTGGGAACATTGTAGATCATTAGCAGCTTTTCAGCGCCTTGTGAATCAGTTTCCTTCTGTGTTTATTTGTGTCTGCTGTGTTTTCAGTGAGGATGAACTCTGTTTGAAAGAGATTTGTAATAAATAAAGTTCTATAAAGGTCAAACAAAGAATAAAAATAAAGATGTTGTGAGTCAGTGTCTTCAGGTCCAGACGGAGAGAGAGAGACTCTGGTTTCACTTCAGAGGTTAAAAATGACTTTATTAGATGATGATACTTTATTTTAAGAGGAGCTGAACGATGTGCTTCAAGAAATTAAATATCTAATGGTCTATGAAATACGACGGAGTATTACAGTAGGGCCACACTGACAAATAAAAAAATCACATGACTTTTTTCTCATAGGAAATGTACAACTTTATTCTCATAAATGTACGACTTTATTCTCATAAATGTACGACTTTACAGTATTCTTGTAAATTTATGACTTTATTCTTGTAATGTTATGACTTTTTTCTCATAGGAAATGTACGACTTTATTCTCGTGAATGTACGGCTTTATTCTTGTCTATGTACGACTTTATTCTCGTAATGTTATGACTTTTTTCTCATAGGAAATGTACGACTTTATTCTCGTAAATGTTCGACTTTATTCTCATAAATGTACGACTTTATTCTCATAAATGTACGACTTTATTCTCGTAAATTTACAACTTTATTCTTGTAATGTTATGACTTTTTTCTCGTAGGAAATGTACAACTTTATTCTCGTAAATTTACGACTTTATTCTCGTGTATGTACGACTTTATTCTCGTAATGTTATGACTTTTTTCTCGTAGGAAATGTACGACTTTATTCTCGTAAATTTATGACTTTATTCTCGTGTATGTACGACTTAATCCTCGTTATGTTAGGACTTTTTTCTCGAAGGAAATGTACGACTTTATTCTCGTAAATTTACGACTTTATTCTCGTAAATTTATGACTTTATTCTCGTAAATGTTCGACTTTATTCTTGTAATGTTATGACTTTTTTCTTGTAGGAAATATACAACTTTATTCTCGTAAATGTACGACTTTATTCTCATAAATTTATGACTTTATTCTCGTAAATTTACGACTTTATTCTCGTAAATTTACGACTTTATTGTCGTAATGTTATGACCTCTTTCTCATAGGAAATGTACGACTTTATTCTCGTAAATGTACGACTTTATTCTCGTAAATGTACAACTTTATTCTCGTAAATGTTCGACTTTATTCTCGTAAATTTACGACTTTATTCTCATAAATGTACGACTTTATTCTCGTAAATATACAACTTTATTCTCGTAAATTTACGACTTTATTCTCGTAAATATACAACTTTATTCTCGTAAATTTACGACTTTATTCTCGTAAATGTACAACTTTATTCTCGTAAATGTTCGACTTTATTCTCGTAAATGTACAACTTTATTCTCGTAAATTTACGACTTTATTCTCGTAAATTTACGACTTTATTCTCATAAATGTACGACTTTATTCTCATAAATTTAAGACTTAATCCTCGTAATGTAATAATATTTTTCTCGTAGGAAATGTACAACTTTATTCTCGTAAATGTACAACTTTATTCTCGTAAATGTACGACTTTATTCTCATAATTGTACGACTTTATTCTCGTAAATGTACGACTTTATTCTCATAAATGTACGACTTTTTTCTCGTAAATGTTCGACTTTATTCTCGTAAATTTATGACTTTATTCTCAAAGTTTATTTTTTTGACTTCCCTGTGTTTTCATTTTCTTAACATATTTTCCTTTTCTTTTTAAGTTTTTTCTTTTATTTTCATATCCAGTCAAGATTTTTATTTCTTTTAACTGCGCTGTTAAATTGTTGTTTCTTTTCACACACACACACACACACAAACAGACGGATTATAAGGCCAGAGGAGAATCGAACGCTCAAAAAAGTAAAGAACAGCAGGAGGAAACAAAAGAAAGAGTAGCCTAGCGACCAAAGGAAAAAGAGAAATGAAGGATGTAACATCCTGTGGGAGCGGATGGATCAGTGTGTGTGTGTGTGTAGTTCAGGTGAGCTGACACCGGGTGGTGCTACGTCTCTGTGTGTGAGTGTCAGGGTCACACACAGACACACACACACACACACACACACACACACACACACACACACACACACACAGACACAGACACACACACAGAGCGGTCCTACCTGCATGTGTGTGTGTCTGCGCTGGTCCAGACTCTGTGGAGACAAACAGACTCAGAATCAGCTGATGCACCAGAGTCTTAATTAAAACCAACAGTAAACGATCTGCTGGACGCTCACTGTGACACACACACTCTGCTATTTCCTGCATGTGTGTGTGTGTATGTGTGTGTGTGTGTGTGTTTGTGTGTGTGTGTGTGTGTGTGTGTGCGACTCTGCCAAAGTTCCACTGACCCACATGTGGAGGTAAAAACAGGCCGATACCTCAGTCTGGGGTCTGAGCCAGAACCATAGATATAGTCTACTGTATTCACCTTATGTAGCCCCGCCCACTTTGCCACTTCCGGTTTGGCCGCGATTGTGTTACGACTTCCGGTCAAATGCGGAAGTAAAAACTGATGTAAACAATCGACTGAATTTGCAGTATATTGCGGGACAATTACAATACAGACAATCAAATCAACATGGACAACACTTGAGGGGTGTACTTCGAAGCGAGTTTAGTGGGTTATATTTTATAATTAGGGACTGTTCGTTATTTATCATCAGTGCCACCGGAGGGATTCACGGGACTTTTTTTTTTTTTTACATGACCCCCCTGTCGGAGTCAGTACATTTTAACATGACCCTGCATTAAGCCTTATCAAAAGATACATGACCCCCCCCCCCCCAGCCATCGACACGATCGCATCACGTAGCGCGTGACACTACATTATTTCATTTTGACAACCATGTGTGCAACACCTTCTCATCACAATGCCATTTATCAGCTGTTATTAAAATCCAACTTATCAATAACAGAATCGCGATTTTGGACCAGCTCACATTACACAACAAGCCATTAACAATTAATCCACACTCAAACCGAAGCAACAATAATGTGAACTGCACTCAACAACGTATTATTACAAGGTTTACGACAGATATGATAGACAAAAGTGTGTGTGTGTGTGTGTGTGTGTGTGTGTGTGTGTGTGTGTGTGTGTGTGTGTAAGAAAGAGAGAGAGAGAGAGAGAGAGAGAGAGAGAGTCTGTAACCTGTTAGCTGTTAGCTACCGTAGCTCAGGCGTCGGTCTCCCGTCAGATAAAAGCTACCGTTTATTCCTCAAATGAAGCTCATGAAGTTGAGCCTCTCCGGTACAGTTATCCATCACTGCTGTTGAATTAGCCGCTAAACTGCTGGACGCTAAAACCGAGGGGGCGTCTGTTTGTTTACAATTCACGAAAGCAACGTGAACGTACGTGCTGCTCAGACTATGTAGAGTTACGCAATGAGGCAGGCAGGCAGGCAGCGTAACCTCTGTACGGTACGGAAGTTAAACTCACTCACCCATAAAAGACGTGCTAAGCCGCGGGCGAAACCCTTATTGAGTTCTTGGTGAAGCGGTTAGCATCTTCGCCTGCGGTGCGGGAGACTCGGGTTCGAACCCCACTCAGGGCAGACCAGAGCAATATAAAATAACGTTGTGATTTAGGGGCCGTTACTCTCATTGTCATCAGTGCTTGCAGCTTTGAAATGTCCCGTTTTTGTTTTGTTTTTGTTTTTTTGCGAGCATTGCAGTGTCCTCCAGACAAAATGTTGAATGACCCCCCCTCGCTGACCTTTTTTTTTTAGTGGACCCACCCCTCAACAAAGAATATTATGACATGACCCCCCCCCCATTTTCCTCCGGTGGCCCATTCCATAAATAACGAACGGTCCCTTATATATCTTTTATTGAGTCTAAAGCCAGGCTTTCCTGTACTCTCTCTTTCAACCCAGCTAGATCGCCATGGAAACTTATGGTAACAGATGTTTAGCTCATATATTCAGAGTTTAATCCTAAAATCCTATAAAAGTAGGCTATAAAACACAATTTAAACATGAAAGTTGTTCCTCTAGTTTATTTTGTTTAAATGGATAAAGCTTCATAATTAAAAGTAGCGCAATGTCCAGCTGTCAGAAATTAAAAGCAGCCTCTTATGTGCATTAACAGTGTTGCTTCGGGCTGTGATAGCGGTTCTTTTTTTTTTTTTTAATTCGCTCCTACTCTCCAAACAAGCTGCTCATCTTGGCTGAAATCAGCGGGGACACGGGGATTTATTTAATTATTTTTAACCAGACTCTAGAGTAGATGGAGGTGGGTGCAGGTCGTACAGAGCTCCACACACACTGGGACAGAAGATGAGGTCGATGCTCAACTGCTATAAAAACTCACACGTTTTCTTCCAGTGATTGTAGCTTCCTCTTTATAATGCTCGTCATTTTTTGCAATCGACAACGGGAAAAAAAAACCCGGATTTGCCAACAAGAAACAGCTGAGAACGGACTCAAATAATCAAGCTACTGCTAATGTACTATACGACTTCCGGTCGTCACCGGAAGTTCCAACACAATCTCACAGCGTTCCATTGACTCCATGGTTGCCCCGGAGAATAAGGTGAATATAAGAAGACTAGATGACTCACCCGCCGCTGCTGCCCAATGCCACGGCGTAGCCACACGGCGGCCATCTTGGTAAGGTCAACTCTCTCCCTCAGAGCATTAAGCCTCTGGTGCATGTTCTGCTATAATGACCGATGTCTGAATTCAAAACGGTTTGATTTTTTATGAACGTCTATGCAGTTATGATGCAGCATATGCTACTTAAAGCAGAAGTCAGCGATCCGGTGGTTTTGGCTAATGCTGCGTTCCAGGCAGGCTTTTGAAACCGTAAATTACAGCTTCAAGTCACGTTTTGGGGGTTGGTGAAGTGGGTGAGCAGTGTGCTGTGCTTTGTGTCTCTGTGTGTTTTGTGTCATTGTAATAGTATGTCTTGTTTGTGTATTGTTTGCATTGTTTCTGTATAGGGACCCCCTCGAAAACGAGATGCTGCATCTCAAGGGGCTATCCTAAATAAACTTAACTTAACTTAGACTTACGACTTTGTAGCGTTCCAGGCAACCCACTCGTGTTTCTCCGACCTGTTTTACCTGTGAAAGTCACTATAACGGCCACTCGTAACTTCTGACCCGTGAACTCGTACCAGATCGAACTGGTATGACTTCACAGGTCAGAAAAACACCAGTTACGAGTTGCCTTGAACGCACCATAACAGTCCTCGTCCCTACGTCACCACATTCACGTGCATCCCTTGGCTGCACACACAGAGAGGACTGCCCCTTTATGCCGTTCTCTCTCCTCATTGGATAAAGGTTGTAGGATACAAGGAAAGTTTTCTCCTGGGCTCAGAGCAGAGCAGAGTGACTGACAGACCCGTGTTTCAGACCAAACACTCTATAGAAGTGATTGCTGTCGGAAGATAGAACTATTTAAGACTTAGATTAACACAAAAACATCGCTTACTTGCTGCTTTAACTCTTTAATGTTCAGGCCCGTTGAGAACTCTCTAGAGATCCAAACATCCTTTGACTGATCCCAGATCAGATCTATGGTCTGATCAGCTCAGCTTCTTTGTTTTGACTCGTTCATTTAAACATTTGCAAGTGAAGAAACGTCGACATGGAGCAGAAAGAACGAAACCAAACAACATTCGGTTTCACTCTTTACATGATGTCATTTTACTTTGGATCGGTTTAAGAAAAGGTTTATTCCACCTATTTACTGGAGCATTTTCATTCGGTTTGGACTCTGAAATGATTCTAATCTGAATATTTGGCTCCAATCTGTGTGTGTGTGTGTGTGTGTGTGTGTGTTAAAGCTGTGTGAGCTGCAGGATGATGAACCCAGAGGGAGGGGCTGTTAGGTTCTCTAGAACTCACCTGGGCCGTCTGCTCTCTCCTCTGCAGAGAGGAGGACAGGTCGTGAACTTTGACCTCCAGCTCCTCGACCCGGAGACCCAGAGAGACTTTCTGCTGAGTCAGCTCCTCGATCGCCCTGAGAGAGAGGCACAGAGAGAGAGAGAGAGTGTTGTGTTCAGTGACAGTACGTAGATCAGAGCTCTGTCTCTTTATTCATGTTTAACAGCAGACAAATAGCCTATGTAACAGATGATGTCATTTTAAGATTTTCTGAATGAAACTGGAGCCAATAAACTTCTCCTGTTATTTTCTTTATATTTTAGACTCAAAATTATTTTTCAATTCATACCCAGGGGGCAAAATCCCAGTTTTTTGGAAAACAGACACGGAGCGTTGTAAAAGGTTTGACAGCAGAAATGATATCTAGGACCTTCAAGGATTAAAACCTGGGTGGACAACCCGGTCAACTAGCTGCTGGAAAGCTACAGGGGCCAAAACCCCTTTCTGGGGTCATTTGGCTGGCAAAATGATGTAAATGCAAATATTTGGGTACTACAATGGCATAAATAGTCATACAACTATAAGATTTGGCAGAGAGTATCTTGACACATAGGGGGAGGCATGAAAAAAAGATTCTGGGGTTTGTTGCAACTCGATTTTAAGATATCACCCTCAACATCCCAAAAAAGACAAAAAAAAAGTACTGTTCGCCTGACAAATTCTCATGAAAATTATTATTTTTCAGCACTTTATGGAGAATATCTATGCCTAACAAGTATATAGAAAATTTCCTTAATTCATAAGCTTCCATTTGAGTCCAAGATAGCCTTTCTATCTCCAAAGCCCCACTTGCTGTGGCCAACGGTCTTCTCTATCTATCTGTTCACTTTGGGGAGACCAGAAATAGAATGTTTTCTGATCATACCAGTTAACATGGAGTTTTTTGGAGACAGCCTGTAGCTTTCCAGTAGCTAGTAGAAAGGCTATCTTTCTTCTAGAATTTTTTTGAGAAATGTTACTACTTTTTCTAGATTTTTCTTTAAACTTTTTTAGACTCAGAGCAGCTGACTCACCTGTCTTTGTGGGCGGAGCCTCCTCCTCCTGCTCCTCCTGCTCCTCCTGCTCCTCCTCCGCTCTCCTCCATCTCCATCCTCTCCACCATCTCCCTCTCCAGAGCCAGGCAGCGCTGAGACTCCGAGTCGGCCAGCGAGGCCATCTGCTCGGCCTCGGCTCGGGCCAGCTCGGCCTCCTGGACGCCACACACACACACACACACACACACACACACACACACACATAGAGACTCATGTTACACACAGTTACAATGCAGGTATAAACAGACTGTACAGTAGCCTATATATGATAATAATAATAAACAGTAATGAATCCTCAGAGGAACCTGAACGCAGCAAATTTCCTTGAATTCCTTTATTTATTTATTTTTACCAAGCAAAGCTACTGTCCTTTTTTACTTTACACCTCTTATCTCTTTTAGAACTGATAATGCCGAGTTGCCGACTGGTTCTGATGCTGCAATGCTGCTTTGTCTGTATGTCTATTGCTGGCATGACATGGTATATTTATATATGTAGTATATTTCAATGGATATACTATGATATGTGTTATTATAATGTATATTCTGTAGAATTAATATACAATATGATATGTATGATGTGTTAGTAGATGTGTAATGATGTATACATATATGGGTAATAGGATTAGTATGTGAACAATTAATATAACGAAGAATGAATGAAGCACAGTTAAGAAATGTAAACGCTCACCCTGTTTTTGTTTTGTTAGGTGAAGCATATCGCTCACTTGTTTGTTGTTTTTCATTTTTATAATGTTTATGTTTTGTGTTTTCAACTGTATATTTGATACTGTTGGACCCCAGGAAGAAGCTGTGGCTTTGCTGCAGCTAAACAAACAATATGTCTGTCACTGTACTTATTGTATTATTGCCATACAGACCTATGCACACTTTTGACGTTTGCCCAAGACAAATTTCCCCCTTTGGGAACAATAAAGTTTATTTTTTCTCCTCTCACCTCCTGCAGCAGCTGGACTTTGGTCTGCAGGATCTCCTGCATGTGGCTGATCTCCTCCTGACGCTCCGACAGCCGGCGCTGCAGCTCCGCCTCATTCTGATTGGACAGGCTGTCCGCCGTCAGCCTATGGGAGCGCAGCGTGAGGAGGACACGCAGGTTAGACAGGAAGTGGAGAAATAAAACCAAGATTAATAATGTCTATTGATAGTATTATTATTGTTTTCTTTTTGCTACTTTATTACACTTCTTTGTGCACATTTATATAGAAAAATCCAATAAAAATATTGATCTCAAGAAAAAATATTGTCGATAAAGTTTTGAAAAAACGCAGTGGGGGAAAATTGCTTTCATTTATTTATTTATTTGTCTCTTAAGTTCCACTTTTTTGATTTTACTTTACCTGCTTTTATTTCCACAATCGTTCCCTTTATCCTCTATAGATTTATTATTTTCTCTGACTCCATAATAGTGTTTGTTAGTTCTTGTTTTTTCTGCTCTTCGTTAATGCATTTTTTGTCTTTGTGTTGATGAAAGTTGAATATGAGACAGAGAGGAGTCCACATGATGACAGGAAATATGGTTTATAGCTTCTCACCTTTTTGATATAAAATATAAAATTGATATAAAAACAGGCAGCTAATGTAAAATGTTTGTCGTTTTATTTTGTAAAATCTCAAATAAAAAGCAAAATAAAATCAATAAATGAAGTTAACAGTTTAAACTTGTTCAATAACCTAAAGACTAAAAGGAAACAGAGGAAATAGACGAGTGCAGGAGAGACATCACACTCTCTTCCTCCTTTCATTTCTCTCATTTTAAACCAATCAGAGCGACAGAGAGGTGAAGGTCAGAGGTCAGGACGTTCACAGTCGTAATCTGAAGTTATTGAGTGGAGCAGCAGACCCACTCTGAAGCCGTGGTGGCGGTGTTGGTCAGTGAACGCATCGTGGAGGACGAGCTGGAGAATCTGATCCAGGAGCAGCTGCTGCTCAGACAGACAGGTGCTGCAGCTCAGAGAAGCTCCGACTCAGCAGCAGGGAGGAGGGGGGGGGGCTCTGGCCTTTTACTATCACTCCCACCCCCACTCAGATCCTCCCTCCTCCTTCAAAACAAACCTCCGTCTTCCCACCGTAATGTTTTACCAGAACATCTGCACATCCATCTGACTTTACAGTGGAGTTGAGCTTTTATTTTGAAGTGGTGCTTGTGCTTTTACTCTGAAGGTGTGAAGAGTCCAAATGAAGATGAGACAGAAGAACCTTGATCTGATCTGAGAGATCTGAGATTCCTGAAATGTTTTGTCCTGTTTATGCTTTCTTCTTTTCTATGTTTTGACATAAAAATCTACTTTTTTTATTACTATTTTGTGTCTTTTTTTAAATATTTTATTCTTTATTTTTGCTGCTGGAACAAGTGAATTTAGGAGAAATAAAAAGTCTCTTCTCTCTTATTGTTCTTATAGTGCAGAACTTCAACTCTACTGCAGCAGTTTTTGTTTGTTTGTTCAGACTCATGTTCGACCGACCGGCCGCTCCACACATCTGACTTTACAGCTGAGCTGAGCTCTTATTTTGAAGTGGTGCTTTTACTCTGAAGGTGTGAAGAGTCAAGAACCATGATCTGAGATCTGACTGTGTTCAGAGGTTTAGAGATAAAGATTCCTGAAATGTTTTGTCCTGTTTATTCTTTCTTCTTTTCTGTGTTTTGACATAAAAATCTACTTTTTGATTCTATTTTTGTGTCTTTTTTTTAAACATTTTATTCTTTACTTTTGCTGCTGGAACAAGTTGGATAAATAATAATATCTCTTCTTCTCTTTTATTCAGCATTTCAAAGATCAGGTTGTGCAGAATTTAAAGCCCCAGTATGTAGGAATTCCCCCCATGTAGCGGTGCGGTTGCATATCGGTGAGTTTCCGTGGTTACCTACGGTCACGATGCAACATGGCCGCCTCGGTTCGGTGCGTCGCCCACTTATGTATTTGTAACGACTTGTAACAACTCATTCTAAGGAACCAGAAAGCTTTCATTTGTATGCGGGTGTGATTCACCTTCAGTGAAATACGGATTTATGAAAGACAGGTTTGACTTTTGATAATAAAAAGACAAATAAGTTACACACTGGAGCTTTAAAACAGCTGTTTCTGTTAGTTTATTCTGCCTCATGTTCAGATACTCACAGAGCTTTGTCCAGAAGCTCCTGTTTGTCCTCGAGCTCCTTCTTCAAACTCTCCACCTCCACCTTCAGCTCGATGTTCTGTACACACACACACAGACTTAGGTTAGGCAAGGCAAGGCAATTTTATTTGTATAGCCTGTTTTTACCACCAGTTTGTCCCAAATGGCTTTACATCCCATCATAACAACATCCTCTGTCCTTAGACCCTCACATCCACTGAGGAAAAACTCCATGGAAAACCCTTTAAACAGGGAAAACCAGGAGAAAGCTCAGGGTGCAAGAAAACTGTTTATAGTTCATGAGGTTACACACAGTTACAGTGCAGGTATAAACAGACTGTACAGTAGGCCTATATATGATAATAATAATAAACAGTAATGAATCCTCAGAGGAACCTGAACGCAGCATCGTCTCGTCTCTCTGGGTTCACGTGCCGCTCGTATCTCAGCTGGTTTATAAATAGCAGCCAGGGATCTGAACACCTGCTGAATCTGTCTGCACCTCCTCCTCCTGCACCTCCTCCTCCTCCTCCTCCTCCTCCTCCTCCTGCACCCGGCAACACCACCAACACTTTTAACTCTTGGCTCCAGCAGCAGCAGCAGACTGAACTGAACTGAACCGGACTGAACCAGCTCCAGAGCCTCACGTTTCCCTCCTCTGATTTATTTATTTGTGTTTTATGATCGCTGTGACCCACTTTCTTGTCCTTTTGACACACATACAGACAATTAACACATTTAAACTTTTGGGTTAACACTTTACTTGAATAGGTATTCATAAGACTGACATATGACACATCAATGAATACTTACACTGCAAAAACTCAAAGTCTTTCCAAGAATATTTGTCTTATTTCTTGTCAAAATGTCTCATTTCTAGTCAAAACTAATCTCTTTCTACTTAAAATAAGACTCATCACCTAAAAATGAACTTGTTTTCAGATATTTTTTACTTGTTTCAAACTAATTTCCACTTGAAATAAGTAGAAAAATCTGCCAGTGAGAGCAAGTTTTTTGTGCTTGTAATAAGAAAGAAAAACTTGCTCCACTATCAGATTTTTCTACTTATTTCAAGTGAAAATCTGCTTGAAAGAAGTAAAAAGTGTCTAAAAACAAGCTGCTTTTTAATGTGATGAGTCTTATTTTAAGTAGAATGAGATTTGTTTTGACTAGAAATAAGACAAATATTCTTGGTAAGATTTTGAGTTTTTGCAGTGCACGACAGCTGTGGCAAAGTTGACATTGTTTGAGACGTTCCTTGTTATGAGAACTTGACATCATTTTTAAAGTTTGTCCATTAGGTCTGCTATGACAGTTTAAATTGTCTTTATGTCAAGTTGTCAGAACAAAAACATCTCAAACAATGTCAACTTTGCATCAAAAGTGACATAACTTACTGAATGACACTTAACGACAGCTGTCATAAGTATTCATTGATGTTTATGACAGCTGTTATGTCAGTGTTATGACAGTTTTATGTCTATTCAAGTACTTTTTTCCTCTTTACTCTGAGTAATTTTCATTTACAATTTACTGCAAATCCTGTCATTTACTGTCTTTTTCTTTCATTAACTTTACATTCTGCAAAGGCAAGGCAAGGCAATTTTATTTGTATAGCCTGTTTTTACCACCAGTTTGTCTCAAAGGGCTTTACATCCCATCATAACAACATCCTCTGTCCTTAGACCCTCACATCCACTGAGGAAAAACTCCATGGAAAACCCTTTTAACAGGGAAAACCAGGAGAAAGCTCAGGGTGAGCAACAGAGGAGGGATCATCACCCAGGACGGACAGACGGGACAGAGATGTTGTTACAGACAAGAAAACAGTTTATAGTTTATGACACAGAATGTGGGAAACATATAAATGTTAACAAAAAAGCTGCTCTGAGATCAGTGGTTCACTTTTTGTACAGAGCGTTATAAAAAGAGGAACAGACTTCATGCCCAACTCATGAAAAATGAAGAGAGGTTCAAAATAAATAAATGGGTCATCATAGCGGTCGTAAAAAACTGTATTTGTTTTTCTGGACTCGGCTGCAGCAGCAGGTCGGGTTTCTGACACACTGACACACTGCACAGGTGTGTGTGTGTGTGTGTGTGTGTATGCAACACATTCTGTACACGTGCATTGCATTACATTGCATGCAGCCAGCAGCTCTCGCACAATGTGGGTCATCAGGTCGACATGGAGGTCGATGGAAAACAGGACAAACTGTCACTGCTTCATGTTCATGTTCTCATGCATGAACCAGGAGATAAAACATGTTATTACATCTGTTTTTCTGCTGTTTAACATTTTAAATTCTTGTTTTTTTCCCACCATGAGTTCAGTCTGTAAACACATCACATATATATTCTCATGTCAGAGAAGTCTCTGCTACACTGATGCTGCTGGTAGAAACTTCACACTGCAAAAACTCTACATCTTACCAAGAATATTTGTCTTATTTCTACTCAAAATGTCATTTCTAGTCAAAACAAATCTCATTCTACTTAAAATAAGACTCATCACATAGAAAGTGGCTTGTTTTTAGACACTTTTTACTTCTTTCAAGCAGATTTTCACTTGAAACAAGTAGAAAAATCTGAGAGTGGAGCAAGTTTTTCTTCCTTATTACAAGCACAAAGCACCTTTTCTACTTATTTCAAGTGAAAATTAGTTTGAAACAAGTGAAATGATCTAAAAACAAGTTCATTTTTAGGTGATGAGTCTTATTTTGAGTGAAAAGAGTTGAGTTTTGACTAGAAATGAGACATTTTGACAAGAAATAAGACAAATATTCTTGGAAAGATTTAGAGTTTTTGCAGTGCAGCCTTGGTCTCTTGTGGGTTTGATAAAAAGGCGGAAGTTCCATATTAATAAATAAAGCTACGTGCTCCACCAATCGGGTGAATAGAAAGCAGCTACAAAGCTAAAGCAGGTCAGACAGGTGGCGTGTGGACGAGGAGCTGCAGGTGCAAACCGGCCGGTGCATGTGGAGCTAAAGGTCAGAGGTCAAACAGAGACTTTCTACAACACTGAGTCAAGATAAAACAGGACGCACGTCTGCAGGTTTCTAACACAGCACTTTACTAATGTTTGATGCTAAATTTAACTTGTGTTGTACTGTAATCTGAAATGTGCAGCTGTGTTTATTTATTCATGGTACCTATTTCTCTGTATTATCCTCTGTATTTGTAATGTATCATTGCATTTATTGTATTCAGTATATTTGATCCTATTCTAAAGCCTGACCAGGGACAAAGACTGACCATTAGCTGCAGCTAGATGTCTCATATATGCATCGCAATTTTCCATTTTTTGTGGCAATGTTTTCCTGGTCTGAGGAGAAAACATTATGGTCTGGTTTACACACAGTGGATAGCAGTGACTCTATGTATAGAGACGCCACTGAATGCATCAGCTGCTCCTCGGCTACAACTGCACCCGAGACTGAGAAACTGTTTTTTTTTCTCAGCTTTAACTCCCAGAGCTACAGAGCTATGAAACAAGCAGCGCTATATTCTCAATATTCAGTCCAATATTCATCTTTGCACCAATACTTTTTGAAGATAACAACTATTTATTTATTTATTTATTCACCCTGACTGCTTTAAGGTCATTTTTAATCCCTCTAATATGCTGCTGTGGATTGTTGCCAGACAAAATGTTGTTGTGTTGTTTCACCAGTATGATGATGATAAAGGTTTCTAGATGAGAAAATCACAAAAGTGTTTAGACTTTATAAAGGTTTTAGGACCGATTCTCCATTTGGACACTTGGAACAAACAGTGCACTGGAAAAAACTCCAAATCTTTCCAAGAATATTTGTCTCATTTCTTGTCAAAATGTCTCATTTCTGGTCAAAACTAATCTCTTTCCACTTAAAATGAGACTCATCACATTAAAAAGTAGCTTGTTTTTAGACACTTTTTACTTCTTTCAAGCAGATTTTCACTTGAAATAAGTAGAAAAATCTGATAGTGGAGCAAGTTTTTCTTCCTTATTACAAGCACAAAAAGTTTTTCTACTGAAAAAACCTAAAAATGAACTTAATAAGTAGAAAAATCTGCCAGTGAAAGCAAGTTTTTTGTGCTTGTTATAAGAAAGAAAGAAAAACTTGCTCCACTGTCAGATGATTTCAAGTTAATATATGCTTGAAAGAAGTAAAAAGTGTCTAAAAACAAGCTACTTTTAAATGTGATGAGTCTTATTTTAAGTAGAATGAGATTTCTTTTGATTAGAAATGACATTTTGACTAGAAATAAGACAAATATTCTTGGTATGATATTGAGTTTTTGCAGTGTGTTTAGATAAAATGCACTCAGAAAGAAAACCTCAGCGTGGAGGAACCTGCAGAAGAACCTGCAGCTGTAGACCAGAGTCCCAGTGTGTGTGTGTGTGTGTGTGTCTGTGTGTGTGTGTGTGTGTGTGTGTCTGTGTGTGTGTGCGACTGACTCACCCTCCTGTGCACATCGTCGCTGCTCTCCTCGAACTTCTGCTGGATCTTCTCCTCCAGGAAGTAGATGCGCAGCTTCAGGCTGAAGTTCTCCTTCTTCAGGTCGTTGAGGTGCTGCGAGATGGTGCGACAGCCACGCAGACCGGGGTTAGACATCATCATCATCACCTCACTGAGGGGGGGTGGGGGGGGCATTCACAGCCCCCGCATACACATCTATCTACACGTCTGACATGCACGTTAAACACGGTAAAACAAGAAAGAAAGAAAGAAAGAAGAATGGTCTCTGTCTCTGTCTCTCTGTGTGAACTGCTGGTGGTCTAAACACCAAGTGGACCTGAACTCCTCCTCACTCAGGATTAGTTCGGGGGGTCGGAGATGGCAACAGGCACCAGGGGGATTATGGGAGCTGGGAGGGAGGGGAGGGGGGGTGAAGTTTCCTTTTTTACCATGAGGAAGTCATGCCAGGAATCTGAGACAGGAGAGAGAGTGTGTGTATGTGTGTGTGAGTGAGCGTGAGTGTGTGTTGATAACAGGCACAAGTGCTGAAGCTGAGCTACTGCAGACACATGAATGTGTGTGAGACTTGATCTGTACTGTATGTGTGTGTGTGTGTGTGTGTGTGTGTGTGTGTGTATTAATATAACCTTTGTTTAATCCTGGGGTTTCTACGGTGGCCCACAGAGCTCATATCAACAAGCTGCACAGGTTTTGGTAAAAGTCACCTGTGATTGGTTTTATTCACTTCATGTTAATACTTGCACTGCAAAAACTCAAAATCTTACCAAGAATATTTCTCTTATTTTTTAGTCAAAACAAATCTCATTCTACTTAAAATAAGACTCATCACATAAAAAGTAGCTTGTTTTTAGACACTTTTTACTTCTTTCAAGCAGATTTTCACTTGAAATAAGTAGAAAAATCTGATAGTGGAGCAAGTTTTTCTTTCTAATTACAAGCACAAAAAACTTGCTGTCACTGGCAGATTTTTCTACTTATTTCAAGTGAAAATTAGTTTGAAACAAGTGAAAACTGTCTAAAAACAAGTTAATTTTTAGGTGATGAGTCTTATTTTAAGTGGAAAGAGATTAGTTTTGACTAGAAATGAGACATTTTGACAAGAAATGAGACAAATATTCTTGGAAAGATTTTGAGTTTTTGCAGTGTATTTGCATATTTGCATGAGCTGCTGCCGTGTTTTGACCCTGCAGAGCCACCGTACCATACGCAAAGAAACAAACAACTTTGTCGCTTTTGTGTGTGTGTGTGGGTGGGTGTGAATTTCATGAATATGTAGAGGGGCCATAATGTTGGCTGTAGTGCCTTTCTTTGTTTTTGTTTTTGTATAGAAGTGTCTTTTGAGCAAGTGTCTTTGTGTTCTTGTAGTCTAGAGTTGTTTGTGAGTGTCTATGTTAGTGTATTTTGAATTGTGTTGTGAGATTGCTTCTTTATGTCTTGTGTTGAGGTGTTTGTGGGTGTGTATGTAATGTATTTTAATGGTTGTGAATATGTATGTCAATGTATTAAAGCTATCAGTCAGCGATCCGGTGGTTTTGTCTAACTTCCTGTCAGCAGATGGAGTTAGCAGCCCCCGCCCTCGTCATGGATCTATTGGTCCTCGTCCCTACATCACCACATTCAGGCGCATCCCTTGGCTGCACACACAGAGAGGACTGCCCCTTTATGCCGTTCTCTCTCCTCATTGGATAAAGGTTGTAGGATACAAGGAAAGTTTTCTCCTGGGCTCAGAGCAGAGCAGAGTGACTGACAGACCCGTGTTTCAGACCAAACACTCTATAGAAGTGATTGCTGTCGGAAGATACAACTATTTAAGACTTATATTAACACAAACATTCACCTGACTTCTGCTGAAAGATGCGTATTGTATTATAATTTCAGTTGCTGAGTGATCAAGACTCCAGGGAGAGTATCTGCTGGAAAGCCCAGCTGCTAATGGGAGTCTTTAATAAACATAAACATAAACTTCTGTTGTGTTGTTGCAGCAAGTTGTTTATTGAAGTTTTACTGAGTTCGAGCCTTCAAAGCTGCCGTAGAATCGTGAAAACTCACAACAACACAACAGAAGTGTTCTCTGTAGGACACCATAGAAAACCCAAACCAAGAAGCTTCAGCTGCAAAAACTCACAACACAGAGGTGTCAAACAACAACAACATCCCATAATGAGACTCTTTATGTCACATCAACAGACTTTGGCACAAACACAGTGATTTTTATTTTCCACATTTAGTTTTGCAACTTTCACCTCAGACCTGAAACGTCTGTGTGAACCTGATGGAAGAAGCTGCAGTCAGAGCACCTGAACGCACCACCGGGTTTAAAACTGATCCACGTCTTAGATCCACAAGATCCACAAGATTTATAGAAACCTCATAAAAACCAACGACTGCAGGAGATTTCCACCGACTGAGGCAGAAAAAGACGATTGGCTCTAAATCCACTCGTTATGACTCTGATGTTTCTCAATCAATCAATCAATCAATCAATCAATCAATCAATCAATCAATATCCTTTATTTAACCAGGTAAAAACTCATTGAGATTTAAAACCTCTTTTCCAAGAGTGACCTGGCCAAGACGGCAGATCACAAACAGATCAGTTTCACATCACACAAGACTCAAATAACATACAATCACACATTTCAGGAAAACATGATAAACAATCACACACAATCCCATTGAGCTCAATTCTCTGTCTTTTATAATTGACCTGAATTCCCCCAGAGTTACAAGATGAGTCAGTTTCTAGTCCTTCTATCTGCACGTCGTTCCAGGTCGACGGGGCTGAACATTTAAAAGTCTTTTTGCCCCGTTCCGTTCTCACTCTCGGGACCTGCATCTGTATAATGTCCAGAGAACGCTGAGGCCATATCGGCTGTGGTTTCTACACGTGTGTAAACACAAATATGTTGGCAAGAGTCCAAGAACAGATTTATAAATGAAAGTCAGCCAATGAGAGAGTCTACGGACACACAAAGATGGACGATCAAACCCACAGCAATTGTAATGCTGAATAGTAAAGCCACAAGGTGATCTTGTTCATAATGAACCTAGCTGACCCTAGGGACATGTAGAAGCACTTTTCTATGTAGAAGCACTTTTCTATTTCTACTCCTATGACTTTGACCATGTATTTTGATTATATTGTCTTTTATATTTGTGATTTGTGTGTCATGATGTCTGTGTGCGGCTGTTTTTTATACTGGGATTGCTGAGTGCCTGTCTGCACAACAAATTTACCAGCTGGTATTAATAAAGAAACCTTGATGTGCGACGGTATATAAGGAACAGTGATGTACACGATAGCTGCAACCGGTAATAAAACGCAAAGCACAGTGATATACACTATCCAGTTTCTTTAAAAACTGATCAGGTGCGTTCATAAAAAGCAGATCTCCATAGTCTCCGTGGTCCAACAAGGGTAAAAAAGTTGAGTTGATCAAGTGTTTTCTGACTTGCAATGAAAAACATGATTTATTCATGTTCTGAACTGAACATCTCAGGAGTTCTGACGGCGTCCGACCACAGGGAGGCGCTCACGCTCCACCTGAGCCCAGAGAACGACCCAGTGTGTGTGTGTGTGTGTGTGTGTGTGTGTCTATTTAAAGAAGCTGTAGCTGCGGCTGTCACTGAGGAATGCTGCCGATCACAACGCGCTCAAGTGTCCAGAGACTGAACCAAGAATCTCACTTCTCTTCCCTCTGGAGTAAATATTCTCATGTTAAACTCTGTCGTGGTGCATTCGAGGACCTTCAAACGGTGCATTTAATAAAAGTCGAAATAACATACAACAACAGCAAAAAAGAGACCTGAGGAGGTTAAAGGTCAAAGACAAAATGTTATGAAACATCAGGGTTAAAAAATCTGATTTAATGACACAAACCTGATATTTAAAGATTTTTTTTCCAACACTGAAATTAACTTTTACTATTTATACATAATAAAGTCTCTATCTATCTATCTATCTATCTATCTATCTATCTATCTATCTATCTATCTATCTATCTATCTATCTATCTATCTATCTATCTATCTATCTATCTATCTATCTATCTATCTATCTATCTATCTATCTATCTATCTATCTATCTAGTGGATTATAGTCTTAGCGGTGAAAAGAGATTACTGTAAAATATAAATTTAAAAATGTGCAATGTTCAAACAGCTACTAAACGTGTGAAACATCAGCTCTGACATCCACTAATAAAATAAAATAAAATAAAAATCTGAAGTTAAATAAAAAACGAACACTTGTTTGAGTTTGGAGAATCCAAATGATTCCTGTTTGTTGTTTTCATCCTCATCATCATTTGTCTGTAATTTATGAGACGATGAAATCTGTGAGAGTTTACAACCAGACGACTTCAAATGAGGAATTTAAAAACTCTTTATTAAATCTGAGGAGTCTGAGAATTGCAAATATGTTTATTATTTTCTGAGTGTTTCTTCATTTCCCGCTCTGGTTTTACAGATAATTTACCGACCGTCTCGTCTGTCTTCAGTGAGTTACGACGTGTTTTCATTTGACACGAATTCTTCAGATTTACGAGGCGACGCTGCGAGGAAACGTTAAAATAAATAAGTAAAATAGGAAATAAATCGTGTGTTTGTCTCAGCAGCTGCTCCACATTTCTAGATATTATTGGTTTTATGATGAAAAATAAAAAAGAGCTGCGACCTCAGCTGACTGACACCTGAACGCTGCATCGTCCCCATGGCAACGGGTCAATAGGTGATACTCAATAGGAGAGACTGAGTGGAGCAGACGAGTATCGATAACGAGCCAATAAGAGGAGGAGGAGGAGGAAGATGAGGAGGAGAAAGAAGAGGAGGAGGAAGAGGAGGAGGAGAGGAGAAAGAAGAGGAGGTGGGGGAGGAGGAGGAGGAAGATGAAGAGGAGGAGGGGGAGGAGGAGAGGAGGAGTAGGGGGAGGAGGAGGAGGAGAGGAGGAAGAAGAAGAGGAGGAAGATGAAGAGGAGGAGGAGAGGAGGAAGAAGAGGAGGAGGGGGAGGAGGAGGAGAAAGAAGAGGAGGAGGGGGAGGAGGAGGAAGAGGAGGAGGAGAGGAGAAAGAAGAGGAGGAGGAGGAGGAGGAGGAGGAAGATGAAGAGGAGGAGGGGGAGGAGGAGAGGAGGAGTAGGGGGAGGAGAGGAGAGGAGGAAGAAGAAGAGGAGGAAGATGAAGAGGAGGAGGAGAGGAGAAAGAAGAGGAGGAGGGGGAGGAGGAGGAAGAGGAGGAGGAGAGGAGAAAGAAGAGGAGAAAGACAAAGAGAAGGAGGAGGAGAGGGGGAAAGGAGGAGAAAGAAGAAGAGGAGGAGGAAGAAGAGGAGGAGGAGGAGGAGGAGTAGAAGGAAGTAGGAAGAAGAAAGGGATGGAGAAAAGGAGAAGGGGAAGTAGGAGGAAGAAGAGGAGGAGGAGGAAGAGGAGAAAGAGGAAGAAGAGGAGGAAGAAGAAGAGGAGGAGGAGGAAGAGGAGAAAGAGCAGAAAGAAGAAGAGGATAAGGAGGAGGAGGAGGAAGAAGAGGAGGAGGAGGGGGAGAGGGGGAAGAGGAGGAGGAGGAGAGGGGGAGGAAGAATAAGAAGAGGAGAAAGAAGAGGAAGAGGAGGAGGAAGAAGAGGAAGAAGAGGAAGAGGAGGAGGAAGACAGTAAAACAGTTTCCACCACTGTCCCTGTTGCTGTTGCCACGGCAGCGACCGGCAGCTGACTGACTGATGTTTTTTT
>NC_140910.1:33719906-33794906 GCF_045865225.1 Trachurus japonicus
TAGTTTTTAAAAGGTTTCCTGTGCAGGTTAAGGGTTTTATTGTGTTTCTATTTTAAGACACACAAAATACCTTTTCATGTGAATTTTAAGGTGCAAATAAATTCATTCCCTTTTAAGGGACTGTAAAGCTGAATTTTTAAATGACATAAGTTCATTACGTTAATGCAAATTATTGGACAAGTTAGTGGATTCAGAAACAAACGAATTGAAACCCCTTAAATGACCATAGTGATGAATTAAGGGCTTTTCTTAGGTTTAAATGTAAGGATTGTTTAACTTTAAGGAGTTTATCTTCTTAAAAATTAACTTTTTTTTAGCTCAAAATCCCCTTAAAAGACACTGAACCACTTAGATTTACGGATATTAATAGTATTCATACACGATTTATTTTCATGCTCCTTGTTTCTTAGATGAGTTTGAATGGGAGGGAAATTAAATGATTTTTGGATAAGAAGAAAAAAATAAATGTATATGATGCATGGCTGTGTGTGATGCAGCACCTCAGCATCTGTTTCCATAGTGATAGTGGTGTGTGTCTGGTCAGTGAGAGGTGATGAACGGACCGGTAGTTTATACTTTAGTTTATCATCATTATGAGACTTTAAAGCTCATAAACAGTTGTTTCAGTGTTTTTCCTGAGGAGACGAAGAGTTTCCACAAGAAACTGGAAAATTGTTTTTGTGTGAGAGACAGAGAGAGAGAAACAGAAACGCTGCTGCAGCTTGGTTTTGTTTTTCCTGTCAGGAATCTGTCCTGAAACCTGAAGCTTTTTCTCTGGAAGCCGAGTGTGTGTGAGAATCAAAAAAAAAAAACCTGTTGGCACACGACGGGTTTGATCCTCGGGGGCTGCCGTAGATCACCTCGACGCGGTGTCAGCTGGAGATAAAAAGATCTGGATCGTGTCTCCAACTCGTCCTGACTGAACCTGCACAGAGACGCTGAGAGCTCATGAGCACGCTTTTATCAACTCATTAAAGGGATAATGAATTAATTATGGAAACAGTAAAAATTTGATTAAATGTCCTCAACAAGTTTGTCCTGTTGATCTAATTATCAGATTCTCTCTTGATGGATAAAAGGCTCGAGTCGTTACGGCGCTGATGGAAACAGTTCAGTGTGAATCACATCAGTTCTGCTTCGACCTCAACAACAACTCAACTCTGCCCAAACCGGTTCATTTTCCCAGAATGAGGGAATAAATTAGCTTCTTTATAGAAGAAAAACAGATATTTACATCACTGTAGCTTCACTTTAAAGGTAGGGTCTGGAGTTTTGTTCGTTGCAGTTTGTGGGCCCCTCCTCTGGGGCTAAGCTGTGTAGCCTCCTGCCCCAGACAGCAGCCGTTGTCATGACAACAAAGGAAAGGAAATACAGTCTGAGTGAAGCTCTGGAGCCGTGGGCCGATAGCCGACCGTCACCAACACCGGGAGCCTCCGGTGTCGTTGTGGTGAGCTGGGAAGACGGTGTTAGCGGCGGATGCTAACCGCTACCGCTAGCCGAAGTTAGCATCGAGCTAGCTCACTACAACGGTCCTCATACTTGTTACCAGTGGAGGCTTTAGTTGTCGGTGACGGTGGGGAATCGGTCCGCTGCTCCAGCGCTTCACTCAGACTGGATTTATTTTTCTTTGTTGTCATGACAACTGCTGCTGAGAGAGAGAGCCGTGCTAGCTGCTAGCACTCATTAGCATCAGAGACAGCTAGTGCGGCTAGCAGCCCTGAGCTAGCTACTACTCTGCTGCACGTAGCTTCACCTGAGCTCCGTCATTGGCTGGAGAGAAAACACCGACTCTCTCTTGCTCTCCACCCAGAAACGTCCACGTGCACAACAAAACCTGAACAAAACAGAGCAAAAGACCAAAATACAGGCAGAGGGCCACACAGGACTAGAAGCCCAGAGGTGACGATTAAGACGGATTTCATTTGTACAAGTTTAGTGTTTATTTTTGGGCCAAAAACTCGAGACTCAACCTTTAAAGTCTAGTAAACAAAGACAGAGTGAGGTGGACAGGCAGGAGCCGTTCGTTCCTAAAGCACAAGCTGCCTCCACTGTCATATGTTAGCCTATAATAAATATTATTAGGCTATTATTGAATTATGTATTATTAATTGTGTGCACAATGTTTAGCTACTATGTGTTTGCTAAAAACTTGGCTGGCGTCTGCAGCCAGTGTAAAAAAATGAATGGAAAATTCTTAAAATGCAGGAAATATAGGCCTATCAGATACAACAGTTTGATCCTAAAGAGATGTCGTTACACACACATATAGATATATATTTTTTTTTTCATCATTTATTCTTTATAATTGAACACTTGATTGTGTTAATGTGAACAGCTGCTGGTTCATTCCAGTCATCATCATGTTTCAGGTAAAACATGTCGACTCTTTGTGTCGTGGACTTCCTGGTTCATATTTCATTGTTCACCTGCAGAAACTGGCCACGCCCACGTCCACCCCCCAACACACACACACACACACACAAACACACACACACACACACACACACACACACACACAAACACCTTCCTCATTGCTGATGTGAAACCTGATCTCTGGAGACACCAGTCCCATTAAACCTCTGTGTGTGTGTGTGTGTGTGTGCGTGTGTGTGTGTGTGTGTGTGTGTGTGTGTGTGTGTGTGTGTGTGTGTGTGTTTAGGCCAGGCCGAGGCGGAGCTGAAGCAGTTCAGTCCGTTCTACCGGCGCCAGTTCTCGGTGGCGCGGTTCAGTCAGGTGGAGGACGAGCTGGAGCAGAACAAGGAGAAGATGACGCAGCTGCTGAGGCAGAAGGTCGGTGGAGTAACCATGACGATGGTGATGATGATGATGATGATGGTGATGGAAACAGTTTAGACTGAATGTAAATAAATAAAATAAAATAAATCCTGGAAAAAGAGAAATCAGAAGATAAAATGTGTCTCTTGTGTTAGATTCAATCAGTTTCTCCACTTTATGATGTCATTTTATCTTCAATTATGAAACAAGATATAGGAGATAAATCAATACAGGGCTGCAACTAATGATTATTTTCATTATCGATTACTTAAACGATTAATCAATTAGTTGTTTGGTCAATAAAATGTTAAAAACATCAACCAGTGTTTCTCAAATGTCTCTCAAAATGTCTTGTTTTGTCCACAAACCAAAGAGAGACTCAGTTTATTGTCATAAAGGAACAAAGAAACCAGAAATATTCACATTGAAGAAGCTGGAATCAGAGAATCTGGACTTTTTTTAAATTAAAAAACTACTCAAAGCGATTATTAGATTATCAGAATAGTTGACGATTCATTTAATAATCGATTATTGTTCGATTAATCAATGAATTGTTGCAGCTCTAAAACAATAATTCTGCTGCTCTCTACACTACACAACAAGACTTATGGTCAGATTGACCTTCATGGTTATTCATTTATCATAATGTCATCATTTATAGTATTTGCTATATGTAACATGACAATATTATTATTATTATTGACAATACAGCTAATTGAAAAATTTATAAATACATGCATGATATATATTATATTCTCTGTGCACTGAACATAGGCTATGTGTTGTGGAAGTTCACTGATATTATTTTTTAGTTTAGTTTTTTAATGGTTTTGTTTTAGATATTAAATATACTGTACATTATTTTATTAATGTATCTTTGTTTTTCACTATTTGTTTAGAAATGGTAATTACATTTAAAGATAAAGCTGAGTGATCATAGACGGTGGTTCAAGATTTTTGTCTGAGCTTCTTCATTTTCCAGGTTTTTGTTTCTGTTCATATATATTATAACATTGTATTGTATTGTTATTATTATAATAGTTATTCTTGATGTTAACTGCTGTGTGTGTGTGTGTGTGTGTGTGTGTGTGTGTGTGTGTGTGTGTGTGTGTGTGTGTGTGCAGGAGGCTCCTCAGGAGGCCGAGGTTCTGTACGAGGAGGGGGTTCTTTACTTTGACGACACCAGGAAGTGGAGGGAGCGCTACGTGGTGGTGAGAGCCAACTACTGTCTGGAGTGTCACGAGAGTCTGGAGGTGAGAGCCACAACAACACAACACAACACCACAACATCACAACACAACACCACAACACCACAACACAACACCACAACATGGTGGCGTCCTTCATCATCATCACAGGGGTTTTTTCCATGGGGTCTTACAAAGCCTAAAAAAGTCTAAAATTTGAAAATCATTTTTTGTGATCAAATGTTTATTTAAAGCAGAAGTCAGCGATCCGGTGGTTTTGACTAATGCTGCGTTCCAGGCAGGCTTTTGAAACCGTAAATTACAGCTTCAAGTCACGACTTACGACTTTGTAGCGTTCCAGGCAACCCACTCGTGTTTCTCCGACCTGTTTTACCTGTGAAAGTCACTATAACGGCCACTCGTAACTTCTGACCCGTGAACTCGTACCAGATCCAACTGGTACGACTTCACAGGTCGGAAAAACACCAGTTACGAGTTGCCTTGAACGCACCATAACGTCTTGTCAGCAGATGGAGTTAGCAGCCCCCGCCCTCGTCATGGATCTATTGGTCCTCGTCCCTACGTCACCACATTCAGGCGCATCCCTTGGCTGCACACACAGAGAGGACTGCCCCTTTATGCCGTTCTCTCACCTCATTGGATAAAGGTTGTAGGATACAAGGAAAGTTTTCTCCTGGGCTCAGAGCAGAGCAGAGTGACTGACAGACCCGTGTTTCAGACCAAACACTCTATAGAAGTGATTGCTGTCGGAAGATATAACTATTTAAGACTTAGATTAACACAAAAATATCGCTTACTTCTGCTTTAACAAGAATACAAGTTACAACCAAGAAACATGACTCATTAATTGACAATAGAGACAGTACAAAATTGACTGTAACAACTAAAATCGCAAAATAGTAATAGTGATAGTGTAACCTTGCACTTCAAAAAGGTGCAAGAAAAACCAAAACAAATGTGCATAAAAATGATAAATAAAAAAAATAAATAATACATTTAAAAAAAAAGAGAGAGAAAAAGAAAAGGAAAATGGGCACCACCCCCCCACCCCAACAGCACACTCACAGTGGTACGTTCTCTAGCACCCTATGGAGTTAAAATTTGAAAATCTAAATTTTAGGCCTTAAAAAGTCTTAAATTCGTTGAAGTATTGTGTGTTCAAGTCTTAAGTAATTTTAAACAGGGCTTAATTATTTTAAGCCCATCATAACGCTACCTCAAATGCTCGATAAAATGCTCCTGTGACACTTTATTGTGCTTCATTGCAGTGGCTCTCAAGCTTTTTCACATCAAGGACCCTAAATTAACACTATTTAGACCACAGACCCCCATTGGACAACATTTTGAAGCATTAAACACCAGAAATACACAAATATTTCTTCTGAGACTGAAGAACGTTACTTCTTTAGTCAATGTACATTCAAAATTTAGGGCCAATGGCGTGACTTTTTGGAAATATTGTAGAGAAGTTTCTGGAAAACACTGGTACAATTTCTTTAGTTTAGTGTGTTTATTTCTTGTAAAAACAAGTAGGTACAATAGACAAATATATAAGTATCTACATATACTTTAGCATTTCTACTGCTTCTTACCTTTAAAAGACATTCATCTCATACTACAAGTTATATATTTCAGCTTTAGCATTAGCCTTTTTCAACATTGCTTTAGCAGTTTCTTCAGCTAATTTAGCATTGATTCAACAATTTCTTCAGCTCATTCAGCATTGCTTCAGCAATAACGCACAGCTGCTTTCAGCATTCACACGCATTTTCTGTAGGAAATGCTATTTTTTTCTAGTTTTGCCTACTCTTCTTATATTAACATTCACTCTGTTCACTCATTTTTCTCATAAACAATTCTAGAAAATAGTGGTAAAATTTCTCAAAAAAGTTAAAAATAAATAAATAATAAAAAGTCGTAAAAAATTCCCCCAAAAAACAAAAAAAAACTTAGAAAATTCTAGAAAAAGGTAGTAAAATTTCAAGAAAAGGTTGGGGACCCTCTCAAGGACCCCTGGGGGTCCCCGGACCTCACTTTGAGAACCACTGCTTTATTGAATGTATTTTCAACTACAAACGAGCCCAACGCACAACTTGTATATTGCAGCCAATTTACTTTACAAGTAATTCTGTGACTCCGCATTTCTTTTGTACGTTTTTGTTTGTCATCATATGTATATATATATATATAATATACGTACGTCTTAAATTTCATCCATAATGGTTTAAAAAGTCTTAAATTTTCGTCGTTATCCTCTCCTTCTTCTCCTTCTGTCAGACGTTTGTTAAAGGAGTTCCTCCGCGACACAAGCTGCTGCCTACAGGGGGCGCCGTCCTGACCACGGAGGAGCGCTACATGGCCATGGTGGACCGCTGTTTCCCCGACGACACCAGTGAGTGACGACGCCGCGCCTTTAAATGTTTTTAAATGTTTTCACTCGACAGTAAACTGAGTCTGAGTGTGTATCTCTGTTTGGATGACCGTTTTCCATGGAATTTCCTCTGTAAACACAAGCGAGTCTGAGCATGTGGGTATATACACACACATTGATGCTGTGTGTGTGTGTGTGTGTGTGTGTGTGTGTGTGTGTTGTGTAGGTGTGAAGGAGGAGTTTGCCCCGCCCCTCTCAGCGATGCCCGGTCAGTTTCCTGTGTACCTGCGGCTGCCGTACCGGAGAGACTCGTACTTCTGCTTCAGGCAGCAAACGAAGCAGGACGACTTCCTGTCCATCCTCAACGACTGCATCCGCCACCAGAACCAAGGTGTGTGTCTGTGTGTGTGTGTGTGTGTCTATAATCCCTATAGTCATAGCAGTAGGTTCGTTACCTTTAATTGTCGGTGCAAGCTGTTTTTAGAACGGCGGAGCAGAGCCGTGAGCTGCTCAGAGCTACGCTACGGAGGCTCATTATGGGATTTCTTGGTGTCCCTCATCAAACTCATCAAATACACAATCCAACAACTCCACAACGCTCTGGTGGACAAGTTGTGACCTGCACATTCACCACGCTATGAGATAATAACACAACGTTACCACACAGAGTTGTTTTAGAGGGAAATACAGAGACTGATGATGAAAAACTGTCCCTGAAGGCAACGTGCATCAGCGGTTTTGCATGAATTTATTGAGTGACCTTTACAAACCGTTATGCCTTTACTACAAACCCCCACTTTTATTGTGAGGTATCACACAGGAAGACTCAATAACGTTCAAAGTTCAGTGTACAGCGACTTTTAAAAGTAAACTTTTCACCTTACATTTGTTGAAATTTGCCATTTACCTTCAAGAAGGTTTATAATTTAGCAGTTTGTTTTCAGATATTATGTGAAAAACACAGCATTGAGATCGCATATTTGCCTTCAGAACCGTTAATAAAGATGCAATGATGCAACTAAAAAGGCTACTTCGACTACTTCTGTTGTATTGGTTTGGGACTTTGGGTCCAGTAACCCCAAAAAGGTTGAGAACCACTGGATTAGACCTCTATTATTGATATCTGATCCATGTTTTATGTCTCTTCCCCGTGGTCAGACTTCCTGAAGAGGAAGACGTGCGAGGTGCAGGCCTTCCTCAAAGCCATCCAGCTGTACCGGCAGGACCGAGGCCGCTACGAGGCCTGGGACATGCTGATAGGAAGTGACGTCAGGGTACGTAACCAATAAACCAATAAACCAATAAACCAATAAGTGTGTGTGAAATTAAAATGAAAACTGACAATATGGACATGAGGAAGGATCAAGTTCTCATTTTGCACGACTGATTGTTTGAATGCGAAAGCAGAGAAAGGACAAAAAGCTTGTTGACCTAAGATAACAGGTTTCTTTTCTCACGGTAGTTAATGTAATTAATGACCACTTTTTAGGATAATATCTTGGTATCTCAAGATAATGAGCTTTAAAATCTTGATATAACAGAATAAAAGAAGCCTTTTATTGTTCATATTAAAGCTCCATACGGTATAAAGGTAGATGTTTGTGTTAAAGCTCCATACAGTATAAAGGTAGATGTTTGTGTTAAAGCTCCTTCAGAATAAAGGTAGATGTTTGTGTTAAAGCTCCTTCAGAATAAAGGTAGCTGTTTGTGTTAAAGCTCCTTCAGAATAAAGGTAGATGTTTGTGTTAAAGCTCCTTCAAAATAAAGGTAGATGTTTGTATTAAAGCTCCATATATAAAGGTAGATGTTTGTGTTAAAGCTCCATACAGTATAAAGGTAGATGTTTGTATTAAAGCTCCATACAGTATAAAGGTAGATGTTTGTGTTAAAGCTCCATACAGTATAAAGGTAGATGTTTGTGTTAAAGCTCCATACAGTATAAAGGTAGATGTTTGTGTTAAAGCTCCATACAGTATAAAGGTAGATGTTTGTGTTAAAGCTCCATACAGTATAAAGGTAGATGTTTGTGTTAAAGCTCCATACAGTATAAAGGTAGATGTTTGTATTAAAGCTCCATACAGTATAAAGGTAGATGTTTGTATTAAAGCTCCATACAGTATAAAGGTAGATGTTTGTATTAAAGCTCCATACAGTATAAAGGTAGATGTTTGTATTAAAGCTCCATACAGTATAAAGGTAGATGTTTGTATTAAAGCTCCATACAGTATAAAGGTAGATGTTTGTATTAAAGCTCCATACAGTATAAAGGTAGATGTCCATGTGTAGTGTGATTATAAAGCAGCTCTAGGTTCTATATTAATACTGTGAAAGTATCAAAGCCTCAGTCCACAGAGAAATGCACACAGCCTGTATTCAGAAACTGAGCCTTAAAACCAGCCGTCAGGACTTCCTGTCACTTTGTGATGTCACAACTAAGCCCCGCCCCCTCACCACCTGGACCCACCATCCATCCAACAACAACTTTGCAGGATTTTAAGTTTCTCTGAGTGTTTTATTCTGAACCTGTTGTTACTAGAGCTCCAGAGAGAAGCTGAGAGAGGAGATGGTTTTTAATCTTCTCATGGCTCAACCTTTCAAAATAAAAGACAGAATATTTTTCCTCATTAATTATTCAGTGTATCACTTTACCTCATTATTATTAATGAATAATCAATTAGAGGAGAATGTGGAGCTGAAAGAGCTAAAAGCTGAAGGGTGTGAACCAACCACAGTCACGCTTCATTCACGTCCTCTTCATCTCAGGCCTCCAGAGGAAAACTGAGGGTGTGTGTGTGTGTGTGTGTGTGTGTGTGTGTGTGTGGTTGATTGTGTTGAGTGTGTGTGTGTGTGTGGTTGATTGTGTGCAACCAGCAGCACTGTCCTCCATTGTTGTTGTGGCTCACTCACATTGTTGTTGCTCAAAAAATTAGTTGGAGGTGACAGGATGTTTGAATGGCTGCAGGAAGCTTCGCTGAGATCACCCCCACATCAATGCACCTACACACACACACACACACACACACACACACACACACACACACACAGCACAGCACAGCACACACCATTTAAAGTCAATTTGCTCCAGCAGTAACTCAGACATTTCCTGTTGTTTCTGCTCCTCATGCAGTAAAAAATACAAAGTTCACTCAGTCACCGGCACATAGCACACATCTGACACACACGCACGCACGCACACACACACACACAGAGACACACACACATACATGCCCACGCCCACGACTCAGAGCTGAAACATGAATGGAATGAGTGAAATGTTGGAAACAGGAACAACACAAACAGTTTCGCTGCGTTTCATAACTTGAGCTGCAGAGACAGAAGTGTGTGTGTGTGTGTGTGTGTCTGTGTCTGTGTGTGTCTTTGTGTTTAGATTCATTGTGTAGTTGGTTCATTAGTTAAATGTGAGGTTTTTCTTGGTTCTTCTGATGAACAGTGATGTGGTTGGAAAACAGACGAAGCTCCAGAATAAAGTGACTGAAGAGCTGCAAACACACTGCAAAAACTGAAAATTTGTCTTATTTCTGGTCAAAATGTCTCATTTCTAGTCAAAACTAATGTCTTTCCACTTAAAATAAGACTCATCACCTAAAAATTAACTTGTTTTTAGATCATTTTAACTTGTTTCAAACAAATTTTCACTTGAAGTAAGTAGAAAAATCTGCCAGTGAAAGCAAGTTTTTTGTGCTTGTAATAAGAAAGAAAAACTTGCTCCACTATCAGATTTTTCTACTTATTTCAAGTGAAAATCTGCTTGAAAGAAGTAAAAAGTGTCTAAAAACAAGCTGCTTTTTATGTGATGAGTCTTATTTTAAGTAGAATGAGATTTGTTTTGACTAGAAATCAGACAAATATTCTTGGTAAGATTTTGAGTTTTTGCAGTGTAACGATTATTTTCATTATCGATTAATCTGTCGATTATTCAAATGATTAATCAATTAGTTGTTTGGTCAATAAAATCTTAAAAATGTCTAAAAATATCAACCAGTGTTTCTCAAACCACCAGACGACATCGTCCTCAAATGTCTTGTTTTGTCCACAAACCAAAGAGAGACTCAGTTTATTGTCATAAAGGAACAAAGAAACCAGAAATATTCACATTGAAGAAGCTGGAATCAGAGAATCTGGACTCAAAGTGATTATTAGATTATCAGAATAGTTGACGAAGATTAATTTAATGATCTATTATGTATTGTTCGATTAATCGATGAATTGTTGCAGCTCTGATCACACACAGTAAATTCGGTTGTGATCTGATCAATAAAAAAACTTTAACTTTTTACAGATGCAGCTCTGCACACTGGTGACAAACACTCTGATTGTCTCTGTTTTGGAAATTTGAGATATTACAAACGTGTGTGTGTCTCTCTCTCTCTCTCTCTGTGTGTGTGTGTGTGTGTGTGTGTGTGTGTGTGTGTGTGTGTGTGTGTAGGTGATGGCCAACGTGGTGATGGAGCAGCTGCTTCCGTCTCTGGAGAAAGACATGCTGCCTCGCCTCAAGGCCAAGAAGACGGAGAAGAAGAGAGTCTGGTTCGCCGTGAGTCCAATTAAACCTCGTCTTCTCTTTAAAGGACAGTTCCGGGAAAATCCAGTTTCTAATATTTCAGCTCTAACAGAATGAAGGTTGTCTCCTGTCCTGCAGCAGTTCTGTCTGTTGCTGCATCGCCACAGTTTAGTTTATTTAGTTTATAGCAGGACAGCGTGCAGTCACATTAATTATTCAAAGAAATAAAAAAAGATGGCTGCACCAGATTTAGCGAGAACGCTCATTTCCATCTGTAGTCCTTGACATAAAGACAGACATCATGAATAGTAGGGGTGGTGAAAAAAATCGATAATCGATTAATCGCGATTATTAAATGACCGATTATGAATCGATTATTAATTTTCCAAAAATCGATTATTTATATTTTTCAATTTTTTTTTTTTTTTTTTTTTAAATATTTTTCAAATTGTAATACAAAGGCGAGTCCTCCTGTTACTGGATGTCATACAGGATTTAACCACAAGGTGGAGCGGTCTGTCTGTCATAACAAGAGGCTGTGTAAATGAGCCAGCGAGCAAGTGTGTAGGTGCTAACAAGGTGCTAACCAGGTGCTAACGGTGCCGGAGCGAGACAAGATCGATACAATTGAGTGGCGACAGCTTTTGATGTCGCCGCCAGCGCGGTCACGTGGTTCATGTTCCAAACTAGGCTGCCGCTGTCATGTTTTTCTATGGGACAGACAGCAGTGAGCTTGCTTTTGAAGCATAAAGTCCGCTAGCTTAATGCTAACGTTGTATAATGTAAAACACCATAGACGGGCTAACAGAAATTAGCATCGCTACAACCATAGCAGTAAAGCTGCTAAAAACTGTTTTAATTCTGGCTTTAGCGCTGTTAACACGTCACAACATGAGGACCAGCTGGTCTTCCTCCATAAGAATCTGGTTGCTCCAGAGCAATGATTTGATCACTGAAGTTGAAGTTACACAGCGTGCTCTGTTTTTATAACAGTAGGCTAAAGTAAAATGTGTGCAAGCTGGTTGTTCCAGAGCAATATTATTTGATCACTAGTTACGTGTGTTGTGTTCTGTTTTTATGTGTACATTATCTAAAGCCTACAGTAAAATATGTGTTGCATCTGTCTTTCAAAAAAAGTGACTTACTAATTTAAATCTCCTTTGTGACACGTCCAAAAATACAAAGGGTCCATGATCAGTTAAAGTAACTTATTGTAACAAAAAATCCAAGAATCAAAAAATGAGCCAACAAGCAATCAACGCACAAAGAGAAAATTAATATGTGGTTTTCAATAAATAAAAATAGGCTAATAATAATTCAGCAACTGACTGATAATAATCATAACAATAATCATTAATAATCGAAAATCGAATCGATAATCGTTAATAATCGAAAATCGGTCTGTAATCGAATCGAGACTTCAATAATCGTAATCGAATCGAATCGGGAAATTGGGCCAATTAACCACCCCTAATGAATAGACTGTAAGTTAAAATACACAATTCAGGGTACATTAACATCATCAATCATAAAACTAAGTGTTTTTTTTACAGAGAAAAGAAAAAAAACAAAAACAAAACAAGGACAGTCATCATGGTAAAGGTAACAAACTCCTCGGTGTCTGTTTGAAGACATCTGAGGTTGTCTGGTTTATGGGATGTAAACAGCCTAAGATCCATCTGCTCCCATTCTACGCTGCTGCACTTTGTAATTTAATCATGATGACTGTCATTTTTTTGTTTTTGTTTTTTTCTTTTCTCTTAGTTTTATGATTGATGTTGTTAATGTCCCCTCAATTGTGTATTTTAACTTGTATTTACAGTCTATTCATGATGTCTGTCTTTATGTCAAAGACTACGGATGGAAATTAGCGTTCTCCGCTAAATCTGGTGCAGCCATCTTTTTATTTCTTTGAATAATTAATGTGACTGCACGCTGTCCTGCTATAAACTAAATAAACTAAACTGTGGCGATGCAGCGACAGACACAACTACTGCAGGACAGGAGGCAGGAAAAAGAAAATCTAGACATTCATTCTGTTAGAGCTGAAATATTACACTGCAAAAACTCAAAACCTTTCCAAGAATATTTGTCTTATTTCTAGTCAAAACAAATCCCATTATACTTAAAATAAGACTCATCACATTAAAAAGCAGCTTGTTTTTAGACACTTTTTACTTCTTTCAAGCAGATTTTCACTTGAAATAAGTAGAAAAATCTGACAGTGGAGCAAGTTTTTCTTTCTTATCATAAGCACAAAAAACCTGCTTTCACTGGCAGATTCTTCTACTTATTTCAAGTGAAAATTAGTTTGAAACAAGTGAAAATGATCTAAAAACAAGTTAATTGTTAGGTGATGAGTCTTATTTTAAGTGGAAAGAGATTAGTTTGGACTAGAAATGAGACATTTTGACAAGAAATAAGACAAATATTCTTGGAAAGATTTTGAGTGTAGAAACTAGAGCCCAGGTTGAATTTAGGAGTGATGCAGTCAGATATCTGTAGTTACAGCTGAGATGTTTGACTCTGTTCTGTGAGTGAGGACTGTAGCCGTGTTAGTGAAGTGTTGTGTGGTGTGTAATGACCGTGTCCTTAGACGGTGGAGGCGGCCTACATCCTGGTCCAGGAGCAGCTGCTGGACGGTCTGACGGCGCTGAAGGACGACTGCCGCGCGTCGCTCCGCCAGCAGGAGGTGCTGATCCACTCAGACATGGACCAGATCCTCCAGTCCCGACGGCAGCTGGAGGAGAAAGTCCGAGGTACGGGCTCAGTCTGATTCTGATTCTGATTAGATGATGCAGTTGTACAGTATGTCTATGGCCGGTGCGTGTGCAATAGTGTAGCTATGTAGTTATTATGTGTGAATGTTTATAGCCGGTGCGTGTGCAATAATGTAGTCAGGGTGCAATCATGTAAGCATGCTAAATCTGGTTAAAGTAATCATATCTAGTCTGAGCATGTGTAATTGTATGTTTTTATAAGGCAATTTATAACTCAACGAATCATGTCCAATCCTCCTGCAATTATGTAAATTTTCTAATTTTGTCTACTGGTCCTCCATCTTTATGGACTTTTTATGTTAATTGTTGTATTGATTGGGGACGACGGATTAAGGCCCAATCCCAATTTTCCCCTTTAGCCCTTCCCCTTCATCTACCCCTTCCCCTTGGCCCTCGGTTTTTAGTGACAAAGGGAAGGGGTGAAGAGTGTCATAACTCTACAATCATGCCACATTAGTTATTTATACACCTCCTTCTGTTCCGTCATCTTGCTCTTGAACGAGGGATATTATGGAAAATCTGTTGTACCCCTTTATTTTAAGTGAGCTCCCAGATAATCTTGATTTCTCGGGCTATGTAGCCCCTCCCCTTAGCCCTAGCTCTTGACCAGAAGTAGAATTGGGACACCACTACCCCTCACATGAACGCGCAAAGTTAAGGGGAGGGGCTAAGGGGGAGAATTGGGATTGGGCCTAAATTTAGCAGCAGTGTTAAGTCCGGTGTATTTACAGTGAACACTCATGTCCATTAATATGCACTGTCCCGTCTAAATAAACAAACAAACAAATAAATAAATATGATGATGATGATGATGATGATGATGAAACGTCTACTTCCCGTGCAGCCCAGGTGTCTGAGCCGGCGGAGAAGCTTTGCTCCGAGTCGGTGCAGCCGTACCTGGGCTCGGTGCTGGAGGAGCTGATGGAGCCGATCAGCTCCGGCTTCCTGGAGGGACGGCAGCTGAGCGAGGCCACGATGGACCGGGTCTGTCAGGACTTCCTGGCCGGAGGAGACAAGGAGCAGCTGAAGAAGGTCAGTAATGTAGAAACACTCACACAGAGTTCCTTCTGCTTCTCTCAGAAAGTCTTTCTATTAGAGTCAATGAGGAGCAGAGAGAGAGACATCACCGCACTGAGAGACTCACAGTTTAAATTCTGTAAGTCTCTCTGCTTTGATGAACACATTGTTAGAGAGAGGACGAGTTTGTCTACAACTGTGGAAAAAATCCCGTGTGTAGAGTGTAAATTGTGGCCGTGAGCAGCGTGGAAAGAGAAAAGTTTCAGACCGTTTCGGACAACTTCTCCCACTCTAAGCGATGATGTCACCCACTCTGACACGAACATTCCGCCCAATACACACCCATTATAATCTCAACATTTCTCCAGAAACGACGATCATGGTCATTGAACAGTGATTAATCAGAAACTATAATACCTATCAAAATGTGGATTCATACACCGATAGATGAGACTTGTGTCTACATTTTAAAGTTTAAACAGAGTCTCTAGGTGGAAGTATACCAGAGTAGTAGACGTTTGAAAATGTCCAATAATGATTCCACTTTTTCACCTCCTCCCATTCATTACAATGGGAAACATTCTGCCGTTTTTCCACAACTTATGGTGCGTTCAACCTGTAACTCATGTTTTTCCGACCAGTGAACTCGTACCAGTTCGATCGGGTCGGAAATTAATTTAATTAAATTTTAATTTTATATATTTATTTAAAAAGGACAATGTACATTAATAACATCAGTTCTTTACTCTTTTTAAGGAAGAGAAAAGAGGAAGCCCAACGTAAATGTACCGGGATTAGCAAGTAGCTAATTTTCACCCGCAGTCCTCTGGCAGTTTACATAAGGAAAATTTCATTACAATGAGACAAGACACATGTATAACAGGACAGACATAAAATCAGACACAATATTGACAGGTGAAATAAGACAGACAGTACAGTAAGAACTCGACAGAGCAAAACACAGGAATCAGAGGTACAAAGAAGTTCTAACAAACATTCAAGAAAGGCAACAAGAACAAGAACCTGACATACAAAACAAAGGACAAAGACAGAGAGGTAGAATAAAGTGCTATAGTGGCCATGCTTTACACTGTAAATTACGGGGTTGACTGCTGTTATGGTGCATTTTCACGGGTAACAAGTCGGAAAAACACGAGTTACAGTTTCCCTGGAACGCTACAAAGTCGTAAGTCGTGACTTATGGGTTTCTATACTCTGCCTGGAAAGCGACGTTACATTTAGACAGACAGACAGACAGACAGACAGACAGACAGACAGACAGACAGACAGACAGACAGACACACAGACAGACAGACAGACAGACAGACAGACAGACAGACAGACGTGTGTATGTTTCCCTCTGACCGGTCTCTGTGTGTCCTCAGGCTCTGTCCTCCATGGGGAAACCGAAGCTGCTGAGCTGCTTCCAGAGGATCAGTTCTCTGCAGGAGAAGCTGCAGCATCTGCACCAGAGGTTCGCTTTCTCCAACATCACAGGAGTGATACACAGCGCCCAGATCGACCTGCAGCTGGTACACACACACACACACACACACACACACACACACACACACACACACATACACACACACACACACACACACACACACACACACACACACACGGCTCAGACAGTGTGGGTGGAGGGATTTTCTCATCCAGTGATTCATCAGCTGATATTTACGACAGACTGTTTGTAACTTTCCCTCTCTGAGCTGAAACATGAGTCCATCCCATCATGGAGCAGATGTGGGCGGCTGCTGCTGCTTTTCCAGCTGTTTGCAGCTGTGTTTTCTTGTTCGGGGGGGGGTTTAAAGGACAATTCTGGGCAAATTCAACTCGTGACTGTATGTCCCTAACATTTTAGGTCTAAAAGAAGGAAACTGAAGGTTTTCAGTTTAATGTCTCCTGTTTTGTGGTAGTTGTGTCCCCGCGTCGCCACGGCAACGATGAATGGGAGCGGATTGAAGTTCTGCTGCTTAGGCTGTTTCCATCCCTCAAAGCCACAGACAGCGTCAGATGGAGACTCAAACATGCAGCCAGAAGTTTATTTACTTCAACAAGCCGACATGTTTGTAAAACTAGATCTAATTCAAAGTCTGGCGGAGTCGAGACCCAAGTTGACGCTCAGTGTGTTCAGGTGCAGTGGGAAGCTCCCGTTTGTGTCATAAACACAGGAATATCAACTCTTTACTTGCTTCAAGTGTACATTTTTTTCCACAGACAGCGTCAGGTGGCTACTCAAAGATGCGCCGAGAAGTTTTTTTTACTTGAAGCACTACTTCACTACCGCAAAACAGGAGCAATTAAACAGAAAATCCTCAGATTCCTTCTTTTAGACCTAAAATGATAGTAACATACACCCCCGAGTTGAATTCACCTGGAATTGTCCTTTAAACTCGACCTCTTCGTCTCTCTCTGTCTCTGTCAGCTGATGGAGAACGCAGCATTCACGTTCGAGCAGCTGCTGCACAAAGCCGTGCAGGACAACCCCGACAACGCCGGCCCCGCCGTGGAGAAGGTCAAACACAGAGTGCTGAAGGTCGGTTTGTAGCAGACGCACTTAAACCTGCAATTGTATTAATATAGAACCTAGAGCTGCTTTAAAATCACACTACACATGGACATCTACCTTTATACTGTATGGAGCTTTAACACAAACATCTACCTTTATACTGTATGGAGCTTTAACACAAACATCTACCTTTATACTGTATGGAGCTTTAACACAAACATCTACCTTTATACTGTATGGAGCTTTAACACAAACATCTACCTTTATACTGTATGGAGCTTTAATATGAACAATGTCACTAATATATCATGTTTACACAAGAGTATCTCACAAGTCACTGTGAGAAACCTGCTGTTAGATATTATTTAGTCTGTATCTGATCATGATCATAAGAAACAAATTGTTTAATAACAAGAAACTAATAATAATCTCATAAATAAACATGTATTTTATTAGTATAAGGTCGTACTGACTCAGTCCTGCTTCACTACAAACTAATTTCAAACTAATAAAGAACTAATTTCCCCTCAGGGATAAATAAAATATAATCTATAATCTATCTATTAACATAATTACATCATTATTATTATTAGATGATGATGAGGGAAAAACTAAAACAAAATGAAAATGAACCATGAAGCTCTGATGATGATGATGATGTTGCACCAACAATATGTTTATGATATTCAGTCGTTTGTGCAGATGTTGTTTTTGTAACTGCACAACGTTCAGATCAATAAATGTCTGAAACACACAACTAAACTGAAGTTGTTGTTGAATGTGGTTGTGCAGCAATACGACTACGACAGCAGCACGGTGAGGAAGAGGATCTCTCAGGAGGCTCTGGTCTCCATCACGCTGCCCTTCATCAAGAGAAACCTGGCCCCCAGCTGCAACGCTGTGAGTCTCACACACACACACACACACACACACACACACACACACACACACACACAATGTTCCTGCAGATACTTTTTAAGGGGAGACACTACAGGTGAATAGGGTAAAAAATTTAAATAACAGAAATGAAACTTCCCAAGTTTATCACTCACATTACAGTTTTTTACGATTGAATAAACACTAAAATCTAAAGTTTTGCCCAATTATCAAAACCTTACACTCAAGGAGCAAAACTTGGCCCCAGATTTGCACCACTGTAAGCACAATGAGTCCGTTCACACTTTGTGCAAAACAATACACACCGTGATTTGAAACACTAACACACACGTCTATGCATTAGACACAGAAGTATATCAAGATGTCACTTCCTTGCAATTCTAAAGCACTGACTGTCAAATGACCACACCTATGAGCCAGTTGATTGAACACTGCCATCAGGTGTGCAAACACAAGATTGCTTAATTGTAGACACACCAATCAGGTTTAAGCACTATAAAAATGCAGCAGGTGAGTTCACCAAGCTTAACCAAAATGGAAGGAAGAGGAAGAGTGAAGATGAGAGGGGGAATCGGAGAAGGAGGAGAAGAAGGAGGCAGAGGCCGTGCCAGAGGCCGTGGCCGAGGAAGAGGAAGAGGAAGAGGAAGACCTCAAGCAGGAGTAGGTGAAGCTCAAAGGAGAAGAGGTCCAACTTTAAGCAATGAAATTTGCGCAACTCTTGTGGACCATGTTGTGAACCATGGATTGACGCTGAGGGAGGCTGGACTGAGAGTCCAACCAAATCTCAGCAGATTCACCGTGGCATCTGTCATAAGGGCATTCAGACATTGTGTTTACAGTTGTGCAAATCCGAGCGATGTTTTGCAAATTCACTGTGTGCTTCACCCATACTACTCTATGCACTTAGAAGCAGAATTAGCCGAAAGTGTTTAAGGTTTTCAACAGCAGAGTGTAACTGGTGCAAACAGAGTTAAGTCATATGCAACGTGTGTGTTTCATATGGTAAAAAAATATGGTTTTGATAAGTTAGTGTATAGTTTTTACAAGAGTGGTTCATTTTGCAAAGGAGTTAAGGTGTTTTGCTAATTGGGTATGTGGTTGTGCTATTCGTGTGTTGGGTTTTGCTAAACAAAACAAAACAATCAAAATTGTGTTTATTCAATCGTAAAAAACTGTAAGACAAATATTGTTTGTATTACAAGTTTTGTCACATTTTATGTTTAAATATGTAAATGAGGCAATATCTAATGAAATATGCACTAATTTGCATATATTTCCAGACCCGAAATCTGAACAATGGATAAGCCCCTTTTAAAATTCTTGTTTCATTTTGTTGACATATTAGAGTCAGAAGTTTTTACAGAGGAGGATTTTGGATAATTGGACAATCCCCTCTGTAAAAACCTTCAGAATATAGAAAGGGATCAAAGTGGAAGGTTTGGTGTCTGGAAGTGCTGCTGAAGTGGAGATTTCTTAGAGAGGAGTCTGAGGAGGAAAAACTCATTTTGAGAAAACGGCCTTTAAAGACTTGGACTGTTAAATTACAGAGATTGTTAATATAAATCGTACTTTTACGATTGTTGTGGATACAGAGGAGATGACAATTTGTTGGAGCCTTCATCATTGTTCAGGAGAGAGAGAGCTTTACAGTGATATGATACCTGACATGACATGGCTCAGACAACAAGCACGGCACAGTATGTCACAGTAGCTGTTAACTTTTGGTAAATTTAGGAGAAATCTACCAACAAAAGAGACAAATGAAGTAAAATAAAAACCTTAATGTGGATTTTCTACCATTTCTTTTGACTTTTCTGAAAGAATACATCTTAAGGAAGAAAAATAGCCAAAAATCTCAAAATTGATCAGTGCATGAAAAAACGGTGTTTTTGCCTGGCGTGTCTCCCCTTAACAGTGAAATGCGTCCAAACATGTTGGAGATGCTGTGAAATGTGATGTCACTTCCTGGTGTTCAGCCCAAACAAACACACCACATCTTATGCTGCGTTCAAGACAACTCAGAAGTCAGAAAAAAACGAGCTCCGAGTTGTAAAAAAATGAATTGAACGGCGTCAAACTCGGAAATTACAGGTGGGAAACTCGGGTATAATTTCAGAGCTCCGACTTTCCGACTTGACGTCACGATAAACATCAAAACATGGCGGCCCTCGTCTTAAATGGTTAAAATTTTAAAAATGTGAAGTTATTTCTTTGAGGATTTAATGCATATTTATTGTATATTATTGCAGTATATGAAATTGTGGTCCTCCTATATAATGGGAATGGGAATAACGTTTGACGGTTATCAAGGCTATAACGTTGTATATGTGCGTCTCCTCTCCTCTTCATTTGCCTCCAAAACAAACATCATTTACTGCTGCGATGAGCCACAATAATACGCCAAACTTCCTTCGAGCATCCATGTTTTTTCTCTTCCGAGTTCCTGCAGCGTGAAGGCAATGATGTCGGAAGTCGGAAATTTCCCAGTTGGGAATGCCAACCTCTGAGTCGTTTTGAATGCAGCATAAACCCCCTGTATCCTGTATCTCTGCATCACTCTGTCTCTATAACTTTGCATCTGTCTGTCTTTATGTCTCTCTGTATTTGTATCTCTGTGTCTTCCTGTCTTTGTATCTCTGTATCAGTTCAATTCAATTCAAATTCGCTTTATTGGCATCATGACAGTTAAAAGAACTATGTTGCCAAAGCATAAGGAATCAATGACACAACACAACTCATGAAACCAAATATATACAACAATATACAAATAAATAAAAAGTATACATAAAATGATTTACCCTATGCGTGTGTGTGAGCATGCATGTGTGTGCTGATCAAGTTCTCTCTCTCTCTTATACACAGTCTAAATGAAACTTAAAAAATAAATAATATGTCTGTGTGTGTGTGTGTGTGTGTGTGTGTGTGGTAAGATTGGGCATCATTAGACTGTTGCAAGTTGTTATATATAAAACATACACATATTGTTCTTAAATGATGATAGTAACAAATGATAATAAAAAACAACAACAATATTTAGTTTAATTTAGTATCTTTGTCTCTATATCTGTGTCTCTGTAACGTTGTGTCTGTCCTTCAGGGGCTTCAGAGTCTGGAACAGTCCATCGACTCGGATCACTCCAACTTCGTCCACGTTGAGAACGTGTACGACAGCGTCCTGCTGCGGCTGCTGGACCAAGAGGTCACCAAAGGTACAGAGACTACTATTTTATTTAAAGGTTTAAGGATCAGGGACATTGCACATTAATAAAAACATTTAAACAAATTTAAACTACTTTGACTACTACTACTTGAAATAAGTAGAAAAATCTGCCAGTGAAAGTAAGTTTTTTGTGCTTGTAATAAGAAAGAAAAACTTGCTCCACTGTCAGATTCTTCTACTTATTTCAAGTGAAAATCTGCTTGAAAAAAGTAAAAAGTGTCTAAAAACAAGCTGCTTTTCATGTGATGAGTCTTATTTTAAAGCAGAAGTAAGTGGTCCGGTCGTTTTGGCTAATGCTGCGTTCCAGGCAGGCTTTTGAAATCGTAAATTACAGCTTCAAGTCACAACTTACGACTTTGTAGCGTTTCAGGCAACACACTCGTGTTTTTCCGACCTGTTTTACCGGTGAAAGTCACTATAACGGCCACTCGTAACTTCTGACCCGTGAACTCGTACCAGTTCGATCTGGTACGAGTTCACGGGTCGGAAAAATACGAGTTTCCTTGAACGCACCATAACAGTCCTCGTCCCTACGTCGCCACATTCACGGCGTCCCTTGGCTGCACACACAGCCCTGCATGCCGTTCTCTCTCCTCATTGGATAAAAACTGTAGGATACGATAAATGTTTTCTCCTGGGCTCAGAGCAGAGCAGAGTGACTGACAGACCCGTGTTTCAGACCAAACACTCTATAGAAGTGATTGCTGTCGGAAGATACAACTATTTAAGACTTATATTAACACAAATATATCACTTACTTCTGCTTTAAGTAGAATGAGATTAGTTCTGACTAGAAATAAGACAAATTTACTCTCCGTCTCTCCCTCTAGTGGTGAAGGAGGCGGCGAGCCTGAAGAAGTTCCACCTGTTCACCGACAGCAGAGACCTGGTCAGCCGCTCCAGCCGCTCCAGTCTGTCCTCGCCGCCCGTCTCTACGCCCGGCAGCCCGGCCACCGCGCCGTCCTCGCCGGCTAAAGCCTCTTCATCTTCACCTTCATCATCATCCGTCCCCCAGCCGCCGTCGCCGCTGGTGGCCAACGGCGTGTCGCCACGGCAACAGGAGCAGCAGCAGCAGGAGGAGGAGGAGGAGGAGGATGGTGAGCAGCGGCCGGCGGACGAAGCCTCAGCGGACGACGGTGTGACGATGATGGAGACGCCGCTGGGGACGGTCCAACAGAAACAGGTGGAACTACTGTAGGGCCGCACAATGATGGGAATTTTCAAAGTGGGAAACTTTCCGTGGGAATTAACAGGAATATATGCAGGGTATCCGCGGGGTCTTGAAAAGTATTAAAAGGTGATAAATCAATTTTGGGAAAATTAAGACCCTTAAAAAGTATTAAAAAGTCTTTTCACGACTTTATAAAGTCTTAAATTTTGAAGGTATTTCTTTGAATTAGCTGTCCAAGAGTTTGAGTCCTAAAAAACATTTTAGAAGTGTCTGAATTTATTAATTTTATTAAAAAACAAAGATGAACCGGTACATAAAAAAGAAAAGAAGATTGTTGTTTTTGTTTTTTGAGAGTGGAGCAATGTTTTTTTGGGGTTTTTTTTTTATAAACTTTGCCTTTGATTTATTATCCTAACCTATTTTAGTCTTTATCACAAACTAAAACTGTTAAGTTAAAAGTGTCACTGATGTAAATGGTTACAGCTTGAAGCGGCAGTGAGGTATTAAAAAATATTGAGAAGGTCTTGAAAAAGTCTTAAAAAGGTTTTAAAATTAACTTCAAGATCCCTGTATAAACCCTGATATGGGAATTAGATTCAGATTCAGATTCCTAATTTATTGTCCCCAAGGGGAAATTCATTTTCACAGTTCTGTTCCAGACAAAAACACCAACACATGTGCAACATCAGAAAAAATAATACATACATACATACAGTATATATACAATATAAACAAAACGGGAATAAATGGGAATAAATCCGAAATTTACAAAATTGAAGGTTGAGGGAACTTAAATATAGTTTATTGTAGCATAAACTTGGCTAAAACAACCAGATTTAATGCAAGTACACTTAGAGACATAGAGAAGTCTGAAGTAACTCCAGACTTCTTGTCAGTTACATCCCTCATCTTTAAAGTCTCTGTCGCCAAGGTAACGGTAACATCACGTTGATGTTTAAAACCAAGATCCTAATGAACTGAATAAAGAACGGTCACACACAGCAGCTGTAATGTTCATTGACAGTGTAATCAGATTACTCTTCACTAGGGTTGCAAAAATTCCTGGAATTTTCAAAGTTGGAAACTTTCCAACGGGAATATATGGGAATAAATCTGGAATTTACAAAATTGAAGGTTGGCCTTTAACAGGGAACTTAAATATAGTTGGGGAAAATATTTTGTAGTATAAACTTGGCTAAAACAACCAGATTTAATGCAAGTACACTTGAATATCTCTGCTATTCCTCAGTCACACACAGCACGCTGCTTAGTGTGTAGTAGTAATATTTGACTCAACATTCATGTTTTCTGTTGTTCAGTAAAATAATTGATTGTTCATACAATAATTAAAATGTTATTTTTGCATGGATGTCTGCTTATGACAAAACTAAATATTTACATTTATGTTTGGATATGATGCAGTTTGTTTAAATTGCCCCCAATATCCAGTTAAGTCCCATAAATTCCCATAATTCCCATGGAAGGTTTCCAATTTGGAATATCTCCAAAATTCCCCAACACTGCAAAAACTCAAAATCTTACCAAGAATATTTATCCTATTTCTAGTCAAAATGTCATTTCTAGTCAAAACAAATCTCATTCTACTTAAAATAAGACTCATCACATAAAAAGCAGCTTGTTTTTAGACACTTTTTACTTCTTTCAAGCAGATTTTCACTTGAAATAAGTAGAAAAATCTGATAGTGGAGCAAGTTTTTCTTCCTTAGTGCAAGCACAAAAAACTTTTTTCTACTTGTTTCAAGTGAAAATTTGTTTGAAACAAGTGAAAATGAACTAAAAACAAGTTAATTTTTAGGTGATGAGTCTTATTTTAAGTGGAAAGAGGTTAGTTTTGACTAGAAATGAGACATTTTGACAAGAAATAAGACAAATATTCTTGGAAAGATGTAGAGTTTTTGCAGTGAACTTAACTTCCAGTGGAAAGTTTCTGGAAATTTACTGGAAATTTTCCACCCCTTTGCAACCTTATAGGTGGAACTGAGCGCCGTCGTCCAGGAGGCGGAGCCACCGGCCGCAGCTGCAGCAGAGGAGGAGACGGTGAAGACAGAAGACGATGACATCACAGCTGCAGCTGAGACGACCGCCGCCGCCGAGACGCAGGACGTGAAGGAAACAGCAGCTGTAGAGACGGAGACGGAGACGGAGACGGAGAGACGAGAGGAGGTGAGTTCTCTGTCCTACAAAGGAAAACTGAGAAAAACAGCTTCTTGTGTTTTTCATTGTCAGGTTTAAAGGTGATAACTACAAGTTTAATTCCTCCTGGCCAGTAGGTGTAGCACTCACACTTCCTGCTCTCGCTCCAACCTTCCGTTGTACTGGTTGCCAGTTACAGCAGTAGCTAAAGTTGCCACAGAGATCATTCCATGCCGACGTTGCCAATGTAACCAGATGTAAATATTTATATATTTCGGACCCGCCAAAATGTATTAAACAATTATTTATATACTATTTTTTAAAAATTCAGTAAAATTAATACTTTTATTCTGCACCCCTCTAGACATTCTGTGGATGCATTATTTTTTTTTTAATTTATCATTTTGATGAAAAAGTTGTAGCTATAACCTTTAAGCATCAAATTCTGAATAACTACCAAGTCTATCCACAAGTTTCCGAACGTCATCTATGGTCAAAACTGGAAGCTGGTTTTGCCGGTTTGGTGGAATTGTACGTTTACGTTTCCATGGTTTTCAGTCGTTGTCATAGTTACGGTAAACGCATGGATCTATTAACGCTGCATGGCTTTTAACACGGATGTCAGTTTGTGATGATATCCACTGTTAAAAGCTGCTGTGATGATCCATGCACTTTACAGATTTTCATTGAAAAGAAAAAAGAAATCCATGCATTTACCGTGACTACCGAAACCATGGAAACGTAAACATAAAATTCCACCAGAAGAGCAAAACACCGGCAAAACAGGCTACGTTTTTGACGTTCGGAAAAAGGTGGATACTTGATTAGATAAAGGTGGACTGAATTAAATGTATTTTGTAGTTTGTTTTTCTGACCAATTTTGACCGTTTTGTGGCAGATACTGCACGTTGCCTTGGTTTCACAGAGCTTTTTTGGATGGACAGCAAAATAAAAAGCCCAATAACTCTGGACATTTTAGCAGAACCAATATCACATTCTACCAGATTGAAGAGAATATGCCTTTACACTTTTGATTGGTCAAAAATTTTTTTTTGAAAAAATGCTGATACTGCACTTTTTGTGTTTGTAGGGCAGCTCTGTTCAGACGGCAGCGGAGACTCAGAGCTCTGAGGTTCTGGTGGAAGCTGCAGCAGCTGTGGAGGAGGAGGTTTCCAGCGCCGTGGAGAGTTTACAGACCGACGCAGAGGAAACAGAAGCTCCTGAAGCTCCTGAAGCTCCTGAGGCGAGTCCTGGTCCTGGTCCTGGTCCTGGTCCTGGTCCTGGTCCTGGAACGAGTCCTGGTCCTGGTCCTGGTCCTGGTCCTGGTCCTGGAGCAGAGGAGACCGGGTCCCCAGATGGAGACGGAGAGAGTGAGATCTCAGTAGTCGATCAGCAGCAGCAGCAGCAGCAGCAGACTGTGACTGTAGCGCCCTCTGGTGGTGAAGCTGCAGCTCTGCAGCCGGAGGAACAGACTGAACCAGAACCAGAACCAGAACCAGAACCAGAACCAGCTCCCATCTCCTCTGATCCCGTTCCCAACTCTCTGGACGCGTCGGTGGGAAGCGAGTCGACAGAGGAGGAAGTCCAAGTGACGACCGCCAGCAGCGAGCACGAGTCTCCTCAGACGCCGGTGGAGGACGGTGACGTGAGCTGTGACGTCAACGCCTCGACCTCGACCTCGACCTCTCCATCCTCCCCGGAGCTCCGCCCCCTGGGCCCGGAGCTCCGCCCCCCGGGCCCGGAGCTCCGCCCCCCGGGCCCGGAGCTCCGCCCCCCGGGCCCGGAGCTCCGCCCCCTGGGCCCGGAGCTCCGCCCCCCGGGCCCGGAGCTCCGCCCCCCGGGCCCGGAGCTCCGCCCCCTGGGCCCGGAGCTCCGCCCCCCGGGCCCGGAGCTCCGCCCCCTGGGCTGCGTGCAGGACATCCGGGACCTGGTGGAGGAGGTGATCGAGGTGGAGGAGCTGGTGCAGCGTTACCCCGACGGCGTTCCCAAAGACCACGAGTGAAGCTGCCGCTGTCGTCCAGGACTACACTGCAAAAACTCAACATCTTACCAAGAATATTTGTCTTATTTCTAGTCAAAACAAATCTCATTCTACTTAAAATAAGACTCATCACATTAAAAAGCAGCTTGTTTTTAGACACTTTTTACTTCTTTCAAGCAGATTTTCACTTGAAATAAGTAGAAAAATCTGATAGTGGAGCAAGTTTTTCTTTCTTATTACAAGCACAAAAAACTTCCTTTCACTGGCAGATTTTTCTACTTATTTCAAGTGAAAATTTGTGAAACAAGTGAAAATGATCTAAAAACAAGTTAATTTTTAGGTGATGAGTCTTATTTTAAGTGGAAAGAGATTAGTTTTGACTAGAAATGAGACATTTTGACAAGAAATAAGACAAATATTCTTGGAAAGATTTTGAGTTTTTGCAGTGTAAAACCAACCGTCCGTCCGTCTGTTCTATGGAGCTAAATTGGGGTCAAATGTTTTGTGCTTGAAAAAGTCAAAATTTGAAACTGATAAACTTCAGGTTTTGATCCCTAATTTTGAAAAATACATCAACGTATTAAAGGGATAGTTCACCCAAAATTGAAATTTCACTCATTATCTACTCTCCCTCATGTGGACTAAGGGCTGGGAGAAGTTTCAGAGTCCTCCGTGGCTTCTCTGAGTTACAGGGGGTCTCGGCGTAGCAGTGCATGTCCATATGACGGTTGTCAATGGATACCAACTGTCTTCGTAACAAAAAGACACACCAAAAAAACATCCAAATACCTCCATGCTGCTGGTATGTAATGTCCGTCTTGTATTGAAGCCCCGAAATGCGAAATTGTCCCGAAAAAAATTAAATAAGTCTATATTTCAAGCTTGTTTGTAGCGGAAGCTCCTCTTCCCAGTTCGTCCAAATTTGACGAACCAGCCCTTAGTCCACATGAGGCTGAGTAGACAATGAGTGAAATTTCAATTTTGGGTGAACAATCCCTTTAAAAATAAAAATAAATGTACAAAAAGTTTTTTCTGGTTAAATATAATTATGATCAACTCTGGTAATTCTTTTGAATAAATCATTTATTTTCATTTTTCACTTTCATATGTTTTGATATTTGGGATCTTATTTCTTTCAGTTGCACGTTTTATCTCTTAGTTTTTTACAGTTTCAAATCTTTTTTTTCAGATTCATTCAGATCTTTCTTTTTCAGGTAAAACATGCAACTGAAAGAAATAGGAAAAACATAAAGAAAAAACATATGAAAGTGAAAAATGAAAATAAATAATTTATTCAAAAGAATTACCAGAGTTGATCAAAAAAACCTTTTGTACGTTTATTTATTTTTTTTTATACGTTGATGTATTTTTCAAAATCCAAGATCAAAACTTGAAATTTCAGTTTCAAATTTTCCTTTTCAAGCTCAAAACGTTTCATCCCCCTGAAGGAGAAACTGAAGCTTCCACAACCTCCAACAACATTATGCATGAAATGACTTTAATTTATTTATACAAATCTATATCATTTACACAAATCATTACGTCGTCAGCAGCCGTAGATCCAACACAACTCGTTTCCTTCAGTGACTTTTAAAAAAAAAAAAATCTATATTTTAACACCAAATTTGTTTTGGAAAAAAAACAAAAACTTTATGATTTAAAACTATTTTCTGACAGAAGATTTAATGATGTTGTAGATTTATGATCATTTTAACAGGAAGGTTTTATCTCTGAGAGCCTAGCTTAGCTTAGCTTAGCTTAGCTTAGCATAGAGGCTGGAAGCAGCTGCCTGGCTCCGTCGAGAGTTAAAGGGATAGTTCAACATTTTGGCAACTTTTTAGAATTTGAATAAAGTTTTTAGATCTGCGGGGAGGAGACAAAGACGTATAAGGTGTTTTCACGTTTCCCTCATCAAACTCATCAAATACACAATCCAACAACTCCACAACGCTCTGGTGGACAAGTTGTGACCTGTACATTCACCACGCTATGAGATAATAACACAACGTTACGACACATGAAGCAAATACTGAGAACTACTTTCTCTTCTGAAATCCCTCCGCCCAGCAGCCGTGTCAGGAATGTAGTTCCGGCTGCATTTCCCTCTAAAACAACTCTGTCTCTAATGTTACATGATTATCTCATAGTGTGGTGATGAACCTACTGCTACTATGACTATAGAGGGGCTATGGTGAGGACTAAATGTTGAACTGTCCCTTTAATTAAACACAAGAAGCTAACGCCACTCGGCACCAGGTTATCTGCCACTATCTACTGTAGGCCTACTTTTATTAATAATAGTTTGTTATTATTGTTACTAATGAGCTGAATGGACAAAACTTAATTTCTCTGAGGGAATAAACTATTTGTCTTTATGCTAGGCTAGGCTAAGCTAAGCTAGGCTAGGCTAGGCTAGGCTAGGCTAACCAGTCTCTGAGAGAGGAAACCAAATGAACCTAACTCCTTAATTTCCTTTGAATTTGTCACAATTTAATTTTCATTTCCTTCTGAAATCATTAGTAAAGTCTAGATTGTCTATTCTAGAACAGATATTTTTAATATATTATTACCCACGTGCTTCACACCGACGCTGAAGTTAAACCACCTTGTTTTTCTGAAGGAATTTCTTTATGCTAAAAGAAAAAAAAAAAAAAGAAGATAAATCAGATTCAAGTGCCTTTTCCAGTAGTTTTCCAAGTTCCTCCATGTTGTGTCCTCACGTGCCTTAGATCTCATGAAGAAGCAGGAAACCTCGTGCCTCGTTACCTGTACAGAGTCTTACACACACACACACACACACACACACACACACACACACACACACACACACACACACACACACAGGCTCAGTGAGTTACAGATGAAGGTTTGACTGTGAACTGTCACCAGATGAATGTTCCTCAATGGAAACAATGTGGAAATATGAATAAAACAAGAGTCTATAATAAACAAACATCTCACATCATCGTTATTTCTGTGTAAACGCCAAGAAAACAAATGAATGAATGAATGAATTTTTTATTTTGGTGTCATGCCACCACTGTGGTCCATCCCATATGGGATTACAAGACACATTTAAAGGGATAGTTAACCCAAAATTGAAATTTCTTCCTCCGTGGCTTCTCTGAGTTACAGGGGGTCTCGGCGTAGCAGTGCATGTCCATATGACGGTTGCAAATGGATACCAACTGTCTTCGTAACAAAAAGACACACCAAAAAACCTCCATGCTGCTCCTATGTAATGTCCGTCTTGTATTGAAGCCCCAACATGAGAAATTGTCCCGAAAAAAATTAAATAAGTCTATATTTTAAGCTTGTTTTGTAGCGGAAGCTTCTCGAAGCTTCTCTTCCTGGTTCGTCAAATTTGGACGAACTGGGAAGAGGAGCTTCCGCGAACTATCCCTTTAATGACAAATATAAGAAAAAAGAGTAGACACTAGACAGTCCTTCCTGTTGGTGTTAGCTGCCACACAGGCGCAGGGCCGTTGCTAGGAATTCTGGGCCCCATGAAAGTATACTAAAGTGGGCCCCCTAACCCCTGACTTTTCCACTTTTTTCTTAGACTACGTATGTATTATCGTTTTTTATTTAGCCTTCTTTGTTTTGATGCTAATGCAGTATTACTATGAGTATTAGTCAGGGGCATATGCAGAATAAATCAGTCATACAAAGATTTTTTGGGGCCCTACTGGGCACTGGGCCCCTAGAATTATCATCACCTTTCTCCCCTATACAACGGCCCTGCACAGGTGTGACATAGTAAATAAACAATTTCAGATTACTTTCAGTACTCATCTATACATCGCTCTTCGTCTCGTTGCCCAAGCCTTTTCAAGAAATAAAGAAAATGCAAAAATATTCAACTGAAAAAGAAGTTTTATCTTCTCAGCATCGTCTAACCACACACTTTAGTTATTTGGATCTACTTTACTAAAGAGTTTTAGTCTTATAGAGTCATAGAAAGGACAGTAGAACACTAAATGAATTTCATTCTCCACCTCTTGGACGTCACATAAATTACAAACTCTATCATCTTCTGCTGTGCCGACACATCAGCCTCTGGTCTCCATATGAAGACCAAGTATACCAGCTCTTAATATGAAGCACACAGGGATCTTTTCTTTTTAGACAAATTATACAAAACATAGTTTTCTGGGCCAAATACCTGTTTTATTTCACAGTAAGTAGCAGCTTTGGTTTACCCCAAATATCTAATGCCCATCTACCTTTACTTTGTTGGAAAATAATGTATTTTAAAGCAGAAGTAAGTGATATATTTGTGTTAATATAAGTCTTAAATAGTTATATCTTCCGACAGCAATCACTTCTATAGAGTGTTTGGTCTGAAACACGGGTCTGTCAGTCCCTCTGCTCTGCTCTGAGCCCAGGAGAAAACATTTATCGTATCCTACAGTTTTTATCCAATGAGGAGAGAGAACGGCATGCAGGGCTGTGTGTGCAGCCAAGGAACGCCGTGAATGTGGCGACGTAGGGACGAGGACTGTTATGGTGCGTTCAAGGAAACTCGTATTTTTCCGACCTGTGAAGTCGTACCAGTTCGATCTGGTACGAGTTCACGGGTCGGAAGTTACGAGTGGCCGTTATAGTGACTTTCACAGGTAAAACAGGTCGGAAAAACACGAGTGGGTTGCCTGGAGCGCTACAAAGTCGTAAGTTGTGACTTGAAGATGTAATTTACGATTTCAAAAGCCTGCCTGGAACGCAGCATTAGCGAAAACGACCCGACCACTTACTTCTGCTTTAATACGTTAATCTCCACTTTCTCTTTGTTATAATAACAGTCTTCATATCCAGCTCTCAGCAGGATGTCATATATGTCCCTATCCCATGCCCCATTGGTCAGAGTCCCACTCAAAGATTTTTCTTAACAAAGTTGCAAAGGAATTTAAAGCAAACAAAGACAACTGGGATCATAAAACTCATCATTTCAAACATCTACAAAGGCTTTTAGATAAAATAATCCTTTAAATCTGAACTCTGGTGTCTCTAACCCTCCTCTCCTCCATGTGCATTTGTTTCCAACGAAGAAGCCGGTGAGAAATCAATCCATGGAGCGATTACTGGGCCAAATACCTGTTTTATTTCACATTAAGTAGCAGTTTTGGTTTACCCCAAATATCTAATGCCCATCTATCTTTACTTTGTTGGAAAATAATGTCTTTTAATACGTTAATCTCCACTTTCTCTTTGTTATAATAACAGTCTTCATGTCCAGCTCTCAGCAGGATGTCCTATATGTCCCTATCCCATGTCCCATTGGTCAGACTGTCCCATTTTTCTTGCAATCCTGTTACGATTTAATCCTAGTACCATATACACTCCACCATACCTCATTGGGTTCAGCTCATATCTCCCATCACAGCTAGTATAGTATTGGTGTGAATTTATGTACGCAAAGAAAATACCGCATGGCTCTATTATGCAAAAGCCTCACATGTAGGGTGTTGTTTGAATCCCTATACTCCTACTGCATACACTGCAAAACCTCAGAATCTTATCAAGACTATTTGTCTTCTTTGTAGTCAAAACAAATCTGATTCTACTTAAAATAAGACTCATCACATTAAAAAGCAGCTTGTTTTTAGACACTTTTTACTTCTTTCAAGCAGATTTTCACTTGAAATAAGTAGAAAAATCTGATAGTGGAGCAAGTTTTTCTTTCTTATTACGAGCACAAAAAAAGCCTGGTTTCACTGGCAGATTTTTCTACTTATTTCAAGTGAAAATTTGTTTGAAACAAGTGAAAATGATCTAGAACAAGTTAATTTTTAGGTGATGAGTCTTATTTTAAGAGTAAAGAGATTAGTTTGACTAGAAATGAGACATTTTGATAAGAAATAAGACAAATATTCTTGGAAAGATTCTGAGTTAGCACTGGACACACACAACTGTGATATAATCTGGAGTATGTGGAGTAGCCAACATCCCTCAGAGTCTTTATCTTGGCTCTAACGCCCCCTAGTGGCCGGTTTGCTGACTCAGCCAGTAGTTCATGTGTTCATCCAGATAGAGACCCAAGTATTTGTAGTTCAACTTTGACTCACCAAACTGAAATTTCTTTTGGTGTGGTCTCAGTTTTTAGTTGTTAATCTCAGTGTTATAGTTTACCCAAGGTTGTGACATCAAATAATGAATTCTGTGATTTACTTTGAGAAGTTCAAGACATTATTTGATAGATAGATAGATAGATAGATAGATAGATAGATAGATAGATAGATAGATAGATAGATAGATAGATAGATAGATAGATAGATAGATAGATAGATAGATAGATAGATAGATAGATAGATAGATAGATAGATAGATAGATAGATAGAATACTTTATTAATCCCCAAGGGGAAATTTAAAATGTCATAAGAAGCAGCAAAGGGAAAATACATGCCAATGGAGAGAAAACAACACAGATCACGAGACACAGAAACTTAAAATGACTTAAAATAAGAATCATCGCCTAAAAATTAACTTGTTTTTAGATCATTTTCACTTGTTTCAAACTAATTTTCACTTGAAATAAGTAGAAAAATCTGCCAGTGAAAGCAAGTTTTTTGTGCTTGTAATAAGAAAGAAAAACTTGCTCCACTATCAGATTTTTCTACTTATTTCAAGTGAAAATCTGCTTGAAAGAAGTAAAAAGTGTCTAAAAACAAGCTGCTTTTAATGTGATGAGTGTTTTTTTAAGTAGAATGAGATTTGTTTTGACCAGAAATGAGACATTTTAACTAGAAATAGGATAAATATTCTCCTACTACATAATGTAACACTGGACACACACAACTCTGATATAATGTGGAGTATGTGGAGTCTTTATTTTGTCTCTAACGCCCCCTAGTGGCCGGTTTGCTGACTCAGCCAGTAGTTCATGTGTTCATCCAGATAGAGACCCAAGTATTTGTAGTTCAACTTTGACTTTGAAATTAGAAATCACTTGTTTGCTCAACAGGGTTTTTAAAATGCATAATGTCTGTTAACAAGCGCACCACGATGCTTTCACTGTTTATTTATGGTCCATGACAACTTTTAAACCAATCACAGAGAAATATGAACGACAGATTAAAATACACAAACAACCCACAGAAGAAAGAGAGCGTTTCATATTCCAGCAGGACGGCGGCGCTGCAGGCACATCGAGGACAATAATAATAATAAAAGAATAAAAACCCAACAAAATGAACATTTGTTTATATTTAAAAAGTCGTTTAAAGGCGATACAACAAAAGGCCGTTGATGTTTTCACTCAAATTACATTCACATAAATAAAAAGTGAGGTGGTAATCCAGAGTGCAGTGCAGACTTTACAGAGAAGAACACGACAGTCGCTCTTTAATCACTTCCACACAGCTGCGACTGCGTTTATACGAGGAAATATAAAGTTTTAATTGAAACAGGAAAATCTGTTCTCGTTCTTTTTCTCACAAATTCATGTTCAGTTGTTTTCTTTGCTTTTACATTTGTAGATTCAGCTCATCCTGCTTCTACTGCTCAGTTCATTTTAATTAAATTATAATAGGAACAATTAACATTTCTCCTCCAGTCGGTTAATTAACGATAGATAAGCATAAATATTGATTTCCTTCTGTGGTGATCAGTAGTTTATATTCAACCCCCCCCGAACCCCGACATTCATCTGACATCAGAGCAAATTAAAGGGATGTTCAGTGTTTTTTAACTGACAGAGGTAAATCAGCCTTTAGACTGTTCGCTGCTCCTCGTTAATAATGTTTTGTGAGTTTACACTTTAGGCAAAAACAATATAAAAAATCAAAAATAAACATTCACTTTTGTAAAATCTGAGAGACGTTCAGTGTTGAGCAGCAGCTGCATCGTGACTGTTTAAAGCTTGTTGCACAGCAAAAGAACCACTAGAATATCATTCACTAACTCTCCTCATCATCTCTAAAGGCATCTGAACGTTTCCACACGTCTGTAGCAATAAGTTACACTTTCATTTACACTTTTAAAGATATTTTTAAAACTAAAAAATAATTGAAAAACAGTAAAAATCCTGAATGAGTTTCAATATGTTGAAATAAGACACAGCAGGAGGAGTTCTTGGTGCTGCAACATCGAGACGATCACACGAGAGGAGACACGGGGAGGAAATACACAACGACACGAGTGTTGAGGAGCGACGCGGTGGCCCGGCGGAGGGAATCGAACCTGCGGCAGTGAGTGAGTGAGACGGAGACAGAGACAGAGAGTGAGACACGTGGTCCGGGTTTCTAGCGGCAGCCGGTGGAGAAGCTGTAGAGGAACTGTTCATCAGGACGGAAACCGTAGGCGCTGACGGGACGATCGGCCGCCATCTCTGACACACTGCAGAGAGACAGAGAGAGAGAGAGATTTTACTTCATCATTTTACCAAACAGTACAGTTTTGGTGAAAAGCTGTAGCGCCACATTATGCAACAACGCCGCATTTTGTAATAAGTTGTTACATAATGCACCAAATTTTTACATTTTCTATATAAAAAAAAGTGCAACACTCGCATTTTATAATAACTAAATGCAATATGTAACAACTTGTTACAAAATGCAGCAAAGTTTATTACATATTGCGTTGAAAATGTGACATACTTTACATAATGCAGTGTTATTACATCATGAGGTGAAAATGTATTACATTATTACATAATGCAACTTAAATACATAATGTAGCGCTACAGGTCTGTCAGTCTGTTAAAGGGACAACGAGGAGTTTCTATTTGGTTATAAAAAAGTCTCACGTTAATGTGGATGAATCTCCGTTACCACTTGTTAATGGTCCATTTTAGATAAATCTATGGTTTTGTCTCTATGGTTATTTTGTTATTATTAGTGGTGGTGGAAATGCTGGGCGAGCCGACCAGCGTTTCTTTACTTTCGGTTTCGTGGCGAGTCATGAGAATAACGCCGCCGAATCTCCGTTTATGGTGGGAACTACGACGGTATGTGATCGTCTTCCAACCTCTGACTTTAATTCTTGATGAATGAAAACATGAGTCTGTCTTGCACCGGTCAAAGAATTTCACGGTGCGGAGGCTCATAAATGTAGTGTGGAAACACTTCACTTTAACAAAACTCCTCGTTGTCCCTTTAACCAAACAGCACCATTTCAGTGAAAAGCTGTAGCACCAGATTATGCAATAACGCTGCATTTTGTAATAAGTTGTTACATAATGTACCAAATTGTTACATTTTCTATATAAAAAAAAGTGCAACACTCGCATTTTATAATAACTAAATGCAATATGTAACAACTTGTTACAAAATGCAGCAAAGTTTATTATTACCTATTGCGTTTAAGAATTTTATCACAAAATGTGACATATTTTACATAATGCAGCGTTATTACATCATGAGGTGAAAATGTATTACATCATTACATAATGCAACTTAAATACATAATTATTATTAATAATAATAATAATAAAATCTTTATTTACATAGTCTAACTTTTCTTAACAAAGTTGCAAAGTTCTTAACAAGGAAATCAAAGCAAACAAAGACAACTGGGATCATAAAACTCATCATTTCAAACATCTACAAAGAACTCTGGACACCTCTGTGTCTCTAACCCTCCTCTCCTCCATGTGCATCTGTTTCCAACAACGAAGCCGGTGAGAAATGAATCCATGGAGCGGTGGATAAGGTTATTTATCATCTACCATGTTACCATGTGTATATCTGTGTAGTCTTATCTGTCATCAACAAGAGGTTACGGGTTACGGGTTAGCGCGTTACGTTTGTGTGGCGGTGTCGCCATGGAGACGAGAGCTGGGACACCGGGTCGGAGGCTCTTGGTTTTCAGCCAAGAGACGCTCCATTCTCCCTGGAACTAGTTACTAGTCATTGGTTTAACCAGAACTAGGACCCTGGAGCTTTTTAATTAAAGTAAAAATGTAGAATAACCCCAGGGAAATCCTGCTTAGTTCCTCTTGAAACATGAACTGATTCTTATGAGTGTTTTTCTTTCTCTGTTTAACTATTTATGAAATGTGCGTGTTGCTTGTTTAGTTGATGAAATGCCACGTGTGATCTGCTGCAACACAATTTCCCCACAGGGAAAACAAAATCACCACTACTACTAATATTTATGAAGTGTTAACAGCTGCATTATTAACCTATTCATAAAGCATTGTAAATGGTAAATGGTAAATGGTGTGTATTTATACAGCGCTTTGCTATACCTGCAACGATATCCAAAGCGCTTTACAGTACATCATACATCGCATTGTAGAGGACAACTGAGGGGAGTTGGTGTCATAATCTGAGAGTCCAACATGATGAACGCTGCAAGTTACACTGCAAAAACTCAAAATCTTACCAAGAATATTTGTCGTATTTCTTGTCAAAATGTCTAATTTCTAGTCAAAACTAATCTCTTTCCACTTAAAATCATGGCCTAAAAAATGAACTTGTTTTTAGATCATTTTCACTTGTTTCAAACTAATTTTCACTTGAAATAAGTAGAAAAATCTGCCAGTGAAAGAAGGTGTTTTGTGCTTGTAATAAGAAAGAAAAACTTGCTCCACTATCAGATCTTTCTACTTATTTCAAGTGAAAATCTGCTTGAAAGAAGTAAAAAGTGTCTAAAAAACAAGCTGCTTTTAAGTAGAATGGGATTTGTTTTGACTAGAAATGACATTTTGACTAGAAATAGGATAAATATTCTTGGTAAGATTTTGAGTTTAAAGTGTACAGGACCTGAGACAAAAAGTGTTACAATATGGATTAGTCCAGATGTTGTAAAGCTGTATGAGAAGAGGCCAGTAGGTGGAGCTCCAACACCGACCATGTTGCAGTGGAAACCCCCCCCTCCCCCCTGCCCCCCCCCAGTCCGTCAGAGCGCTGCTGAGGAGAAAAAGCCTCATAAAAGCAGCTTTAATGTAATATTCATGTGGTGATGCAGGTGTTGGCCGTCCAGCGCCCGGCCCAGTTACAGAGTTACAGACTGCTAATGGCTGCGGGGGTAAACAGCCCAGCAGCCAGCCAGCCAGCCCATAATAATAAGAACTGGACATGTCAAAACACGGGGCTGTGACGAGGAGAGGAGGAGGAGGTTGCCGGGGGAACGCCGCCAAAACCTGGAGGACCTGGGGAGGAGGAGGAGGATAAAAGGCCTCGTATCTACACCAGTGGTGGACAGTAACAGAGTAAAGAGTAGAAAAAGTAGATGAGATGAACATCCCATAATATAATAGACACCCCATCTTACAGAGGAGGGGTGGGTGGGTAGGGGGGGGGGGGTGGTTGTTGCCGTGGCGCTGGCCCGTCCTCCTCGTCCTCCTTCTCTCTCTAAAATACGAGCTGTTTGCTTTGCCCCAGCGAGCGCCGTAATGACGTGTTGTTTTTAGCCAAATCACTTCCAGCCATCACTTACACAGTTACACAGCTCTCTACCCCCCCCTTTACCCCCCCCTTTTACCCCCTCCCACCCCTCTCTCTGTTTTGCCTTTGCCCCATGCTGCCCCCCCCCCCCCCCCCCTCCTCCTCCTCCCTGGGCCAGAAATATGTCTTTCTCCCTCTGCACGCTACGGCTGTCAGGACGGATCTAGAGCCGGGAAGAAGGAGGAAAAACTGAATCTGGGAGTCACAGGCTGCAGACTGACCCTAGACCAGTTCCTTCTAGACCAATAGACCAAATCTCCTTGTTGTTTACATTCTACTTCCTGGTAGAAAACCAGCTGTAATGTGAATGAGATCAATAGTAACGAACGAGAGTTTAGCTATATATCATATTTTTTCACGCCCTATCACCGTTTAGACAAATCTGAAATGATTGAAGAAACATTACTATTTCTGTGTGTGTGTTTTGTGTTGCTATGTGTTGTATTTATTCAGTTTGGGGGAATCACAGTGTCTAGAAAGCATCAGTGGCTCAGCTGACAGGGACAGCTAACGGTAGCTAAGCTAACGGCAGCAGCAAAGCTAATGGCAGTAGCTAAGATAACGGCGGTAGCTAAGCTAACGGTAGCTAAGCTAACAGCAGGACGTCAGCTGTTAAAACCCTCCCGTTGTGGGACACGACATGAAACTACTCCAGTTAGCTCAGTCATGTTGGAACTCAGATATCCGCTGGAGAAAATATTTTTTCATGGAGCGTTTATTGAGTCACTGAGTTATTAAAGTTAAACAGGTAGCTAACCGTTAGCCAGGCTAATCTCTGATAACCATGATAACCACACGTAAATAGTAATGTTTGTCCAGTCATTGGTTTTATAGACTTTACAATCATCAGATTAGTCTAAACGGCGATATGGTGACATGAAAAATTAGATATACTGTATATAGCGAAACTCTCATCCGTCACTATTGTTCGAATGCTGGTTTTCTACCCGGAAGTAGTTGTAAACAACAAGGAGATTCGTCCTATATTAGCCCACACATTATGTACAATTCTAGAATGGACCTTCGGAAAATTTCGGAATAACGTTAGCGGACCTTCGGAATGGCGGTCGCCCCCCCTGAATGGTTTACCACACAAGCACATGTGGACTAGCCGGTCCCACGGCTTCAGGCCATTTTGTCCATTCTTCATACGGCCTGAAGCCATAAACCTCTTCTTTCCTGTCCCACTCTCTGAAGGGGAGGAGGGGAAATCTGATGTTAGGTTCTTTAAGTTGTTCAACCAACAATATACCAACAACTCTCTGGCATTGTGGTTTTTTGTGTTGGCGCCTATGGAACACACTGAGGACTTCTCCTTTGTTTTCACCGGCCAGGGGGCGTGGCCTTTTACGTGACTTAACTGTCTTCTATTGATAGTTTTCATGTGACGTCACGGCCCGTATGGAACGCCCCCCTGGCGGTCAAAACAATCCACTTCCCCGCTGTCCGCGGCTTAGGACAAGGCAGAAAAACACACACTGCTCCCTGCTGCTTCAAAAATACCGGTGTTATGGCCCAACTGGTGTCTGATTTAACTGGTTACCGTACCGAACAACAGCTGTGCTGCACTTCCGTCCGCAGATTTGTCACAAATTCACAAATCAAGCCACAGTTCACATGTTACTGCAGCGAATATGCTTCTGTGAGTGAACCTGTTCAGGCAATCTACAGTCAGTCAGCGCCACACTACTCTCACTCTGCACAACACTGCACAGTATGACAAAGCCTGTCATGTTAAAGTTACGAAGTAATGGAAAACACTCTGAAAATACAATAACAACATCGTCCTCGCCGCGCCGCGGTCGGTCCCGACCCCCGTTACCGTGTCGCTGCCGCCGCGGGCGGTGTTGTTGCCGTGTCCGGTGGCGGGCGGTCCCGCCGGGTTACCATCGCCGCCGCCGCCGGTCCCGCTGCTATCGGACCGCCGTCATCGTTGCCGTCGGTAGCGGTGCGTAGCAAAGCTCCGGGGGGTAAAGGGGGGGCAGCTGGTCACCGTGCAGCCCAGCTAAGGGCTCTGGTTTGTGGGTGAGAGGAGCAGGGAGCCTGGGCTCAGTGGGCTGGAGCTCAGACTGTGGAGCTCAGCGGAGCTGCGGTACCAGGACGGTGTTCCCACACAGGGAAGTTACAGGTACATTTCTACCACTTCAACGAGTTCAGAAACATTATTTTAAGATCAAAAAACTACAAAATGGGGCTTTTAATCAGAAACCAGTTCAGCCATAACACCGGAAATATTGGTTGCAAGCGGTGGAGGATGATGGATTCTCCACCAGGTAAATGTAAACATCGCCCAACTCGAGCTTCGGCAGGGAACTGGTCATTTTAAACAGCTGGTATACAGCAGCTGGTGTTGAATATGGGTCACAAGTGCCCAAAACTTCAAAGCTGTTTTTATATCTTTCTTTCTCGGCTGCTGGCAGATGATTTAAGTCATTACTCGGTTGTTTGTCCATAGAAAGTCCATTGCGGGGCCACTTTGGAATGTTGCTTTTGACCGCCAGGTCCCTGGGAAGTGACGTCACTGAAAGCTATCAATTGACCTCTGGCTAAGCCCCGCCCCCTCCACTCACTTGGACAAACAGTCAACGTTCGGTGACAGTTGCTATGGCAACAGCTGTCACAGTAGAGACATTTCACAGGAGAGACAGAAAGATTAAATATCATGTGGAAGTCACCAAAACTTCACTTAGCTTTACTGCTATGGCTGCCGGTTGCCGCGAAACGCCGATAGCCACGGGCTAACTTCCGTTAGCCTGTCTATGGAGTTTTACATTATACGTTAGCATTAAAGCAGATATCAGTGGAATGTTTTTGTTAATATAAGTCCTAAATAGTCCTATTTTCCGTCAGCAATCACTTACATGAAGTATTTCAGCCTAAACACGAGTCTCTCCGTCACTCTGCTCTGCTGTAACCCGAGGAGAAAATTTTCCTTGTGGGATACAAGTGTTATCCAATGAGGGGAGAGAACGGCATGAAGGGCTGTGTGTGCAGCCAAGGGATGCGCGTGAATGTGGTGACGTAGCACGAGGACCAATTGATGCCCGACAAGGGCGGGGGCTGCTAACTCATGGTGCGTTCAAGGAAACTCGTACTTTGTGTTTTTCCTTCCTGTGAAGTCATACCAGTTCGATCTGGTACGAGTTCACGGGTCGGAAGTTACGAGTGGCCGTTATAGGGAACTTTCACAGACAACAGGACGGTAAAAACACGAGCTACGGGTTACCTGGAACGCTACCAAGTCGTAGTTGTGACTTGAAGCTGTAACTTACGGTTTCAAAAGCCTGCCTTGAACACAGCATTAGCCGAAACGGCCGTGCCACTGTTATCTGCTTTAAGCTAGCGGACTTTATGCTTAGTTGTGATAGGCTACTGGCTGTGTGTTTTGAACGGTGTTTCAAACTATGTGGGTTTTGATTTAACATCTTTGATGCTTACACATATATATATATATATATTGCCACTTAATATATTGCTTTACTCCTCTTTTTTTTAATGTATGCCATTTTTACTGTAGGTAGGGCATGTGATAGCTAGAAAGGTTAGGCTAACGTTAGAGATGTTAAAGATAACTTTAAAGCAGAAGTAAGCGATCCGGTGGTTTTGGCTAATGCTGCGTTCCAGGCAGGCTTTTGAAACCGTAAATTACAGCTTCAAGTCGCGACTTACGACTTTGTAGCGTTACAGGCAACCCACTCGTGTTTCTCCGACCTGTTTTACCTGTGAAAGTCACTATAACGGCCACTCGTAACTTCTGACCCGTGAAGTCGTACCAGATCGAACTGGTACGACTTCACAGGTCGGAAAAACACGAGTTACGAGTTGCCTTGAACGCACCATAACGTCTTGTCAGCCGACGGAGTTAGCAGCCCCCGCCCTCGTCATGGATCTATTGGTCCTCGTCCCTACATCACCACATTCACGCGCATCCCTTGGCTGCACACACAGAGAGGACTGCCCCTTTATGCCGTTCTCTCTCCTCATTGGATAAAGGTTGTAGGATACAAGGAAAGTTTTCTCCTGGGCTCAGAGCAGAGCAGAGTGACTGACAGACCCGTGTTTCAGACCAAACACTCTATAGAAGTGATTGCTGTCGGAAGATACAACTATTTAAGACTTAGATTAACACAAAAATATCACTTACTTCTGCTTTAACATCTCTAACATCTAAACCCCAACTGGTTCCTCCTTGACCGGTTCCTTCTAGTGAGTCCTGAGGTCCGGTCACTGTTGCTGCTGAAGTTTTGTCTCCTCCAGGTTTTCATGCGACTTCCACCACATCCCATCATAACACAGGTTTCTATAACAACCTGGTTTATGTTTTTATGTTCTTATGTTCCTGTTTTAAACTGGGTATTTGGTTTTAAACAATGTATCCTGCTCTGTTCTGATGTTCCTGTCTGTGAACGGTGCGATAGAAATAAAGTTTACTGACTTCCTTACATCTTTCCTTCTCTGTGTTTCATGCGAACGCTTCATAACTTCCATGTTTCTGCTGCTGATAATCCCTCGACCTGTCAGGAACGTCAGGAATGTCTGGATCAGCTGACTGGTAATCAGGTCTGAGTTGGTTTTCATACAGAAGTTCATTAAAATTAAAAGGGAGGTTTTTTTTGTGGGTGGACGTGGCCACAATGAAATGGTGGAATTGAGATTTGCCAGCTTTGATCTGAACATGTGAGTGTGTGTGTGTGTGTGTGTGTGCTACCTCCATGATCACACACACATGGCTCTGGTTTAGCAGCATAATAAAAACATTGGGAACACAAACGAGACCTGGACATCGTTAGGAAACCTTCAGGTGAGCGCTGACACTCCGACCGTTGTTCTTCCTTCTTCAACAGGAAAAGTTTTCCACGTCGTTCCAGTATTTTGTATTTTTTATTCATTCTGGCATTTTGTCTTCGGCTCTTTAAAAAGTTTGTTGTGTTTAGTTTAGTTTGTGTCGTTTGGTATTTTATTCTCCTTTTGTTCTGATTGAAAGCTGCTGGTTGCCAGACAGAATCAGAACCAGTCGGAGCGGCGTGGATGGGACCGAGCCGAGCCGAGTCCTCGGCGTGAAGGAATCTGTCAAACACCGAGAGCTGTTGTCAAGTCTCCGCTCACATTCAGATCCGTGTTCACTTGTTCTTCCATCAGATTCCCGTCGGCTCCGGTTCTGGCTGCTTCTACTTCTGGCACCTATGGCGTTTTTTTTTTGTTGTTGTTGCAGAACTTAAAGCAGAAGTAAGCGATCCGGTCATTTTGGCTAATGCTGCGTTCCAGGCAGGCTTTTGAAACCGTAAATTACAGCTTCAAGTCACAACTTACGACTTTGTAGCGTTCCAGGCAACCCACTCGTGTTTCTCCGACCTGTTTTACCTGTGAAAGTCACTATAACGGCCACTCGTAACTTCTGACCTGTGAACTCGTACCAGATCGAACTGGTACGACTTCACGGTCGGAAAAACACGAGTTACGGGTTGCCTTGAACGCACCATAACTTCTTGTCAGCAGATGGAGTTAGCAGCCCCCGCCCTCGTCATGGATCTATTGGTCCTCGTCCCTACGTCACCACATTCAGGCGCATCCCTTGGCTGCACACACAGAGAGGACTGCCCCTTTATGCCGTTCTCTCTCCTCATTGGATAAAGGTTGTAGGATACAAGGAAAGTTTTCTCCTGGGCTCAGAGCAGAGCAGAGTGACTGACAGACCCGTGTTTCAGACCAAACACTCTATAGAAGTGATTGCTGTCGGAAGATACAACTATTTAAGACTTAGATTAACACAAAAATATCACTTACTTCTGCTTTAAAAGATTTTAGAGGATTCCTCTTCTCGCTGCCCAGTGGTGGACAGTAACGGAGTAAATTTACTTGAGTACTGTACTTAAGTACATATCCAGAGGATTTGTACTTTACTTGAGTATTAGATTTCTTTGGTACTTATTACTCTTACTTGAATAGGTATTCATAAGAGTGACATAACACTGTCATAACCATGACATAAACATCAATGAATACTTCTGACAGCTGTGGTTAAGTGTCATTCGGTAAGTTATGTCACTTTTGATGCAAAGTTGACATTGTTTGAGATGTTTTTGTTATGACAACTTGACATAATTGTTAAAGTTTGTCCATTAGGTCTGCTATAGTCTCGCCTGCCAGACCCTCCTCCAGAAAAGAAGGAGAGTCTGGCTGCTCCGCCTATGACTCTGCGATCAGAGAAAAAAACGCTCCGGCCGTTTGGAATTCTTTCAACCAGTCACAATCGTTGTGGTCGGCGCCGTAGCAACGCCGTAGCAACGGCGCGCTTGCAAAATATTGCCGGTTGGAAACTGGATTTCGGTCCGCGGTGTAACGACGGTCGGCATCCGTTGACGGATATTTATTATTTTGTTCGGTTTAAGGGCGGTTGGCAACCACTGACAGATATGTATTCTTCTGTTCGGTTCATGACACGGATCCATGGTTCTGTTCCTGTTGTTGTTTGTTGATGTTTCCCTTTACCCGGCGGACTGTGAAAGCTGCAGCACGGAGGCGGGACTTCCGCCGGGTGGCTCGTTCCGACCAATCAGAGGCTAATCGCAGCAACGCACTTCCGTCAGGCCAGACTAGGTCTGCTATGACAGTTTAAATTGTCTTTATGTCAAGTTGTCAGAACAAAAACATCTCAAACAATGTCAACTTTGCATCAAAAGTGACATAACTTACCGAATGACACTTAACCACAGCTGTCAGAAGTATTCATTGATGTTGATGACAGCTGTTATGTCATGGTTATGACAGTGTTATGTCAATCTTATGAATACCTATTCAAGTAAAGTGTTACCTATTACTCTTCCTTGAATACATTTACAAGACAAATATTTGTACTTTTACTGGAGATAATTAGTAGTACGGCTGAAAAGTACTGGTTACTTTCAGGTCTTTTTCTAAAATCCTATTGGACACAAGCTGTGTTTGTCTGTGAAGGAAACCCTGACCCCTAAAAGCAGCACATCAGTGCAGCTGAGCAGCAAAGAGTTCATTCTCACTAACAAGAGTTAAAAGCTCCTTACATTCATTTACAAACTATTAGAGTCATTCACTGATGTGGACAATAAGACATTTACTCTGACTCTGACTTTGACTTCAAGTACATTTAAAAGCCTTTACCTTTAAAAGCAAGTACTTTTTTACTCTTACTGGAGTAACATGTGGACTGAGCTACTTTTACTTGTAATGGAGTAAATTTTGACCAGTAGTATTTGTACTCTTACTGAAGTACTGGGGTGGAGTACTCTGAGTGTTTTGCTGTTGTAGCTGCTTCTGGGTTTTTCCAGAGAAACTTTCTGCTGCTGCAGGAAACTTGTGATTGTTTGGAGCGTCGACGTTATGGAACATGCAGATGGACCTGCCACCTCCTGCTCTTTGTGACACGCTGATGAAATGAGGAGGTGGTTGTAGTGGGGGTAAGAGGGGGGGTTTGGGGTTGGGTGGTTGTCACGGAGACAAAGAGGCCCAGTGTTTCCCCACTGATTCCAGCAGCAGTCTGAGTCCCGGAGGACACGGCAGCAGCGGCGGCGGCGGCGTTGGGACACGTCCAGTCCCGTCCCGCTGAGAACATTCCTCGGTCCTCGACAGGAAAAAGGAATCGGACCTTTCTCCTCCCTCGCCGTGACCCTTCACCCCCCCCTCACCCCCCCCCGACCCCCCAACCCCCCCCCCCGCTTTCATCTGGGCTCAGGTTGCAGCGACCCAACACACACCCCGGCCCCGGTTCAGAACCAGGTCGTCGTATCTCCACGTCGTCTCACCTGATGGCGTCGTGCGTCGCGCGTTTCCTCCTCCTGGCGCCCGCTCACATCCTGACGGCCTCTCAAAGCTTCTCAGTAGCTGCGTTTACATGCACACAAATATTTATATTCGGAATAAAGGGCTGATCCGAATAAAAATGTGTCATGTAAACACGTCAACTGGAAGATTCTGATCGGATTCGGACTAACCCGATATTGCCGTGTATCTCGCTTTCAGAGTAATCCCGCTTCTTTCCCCGCTCTCGGTCCGTTGTCTTCACCGTCTTCCACTGACGTAACTCCACACATTTCCAGAGCGCACATAGCTAATTAATATGCACCAAGTGCTGTTTTGCATTGACCATATACGGTTGTGTTTGGGCGTATAGAGGGCGGGATATGGCACGTTCACATCCGCACTTTTCATGGGTCCGGTGAGATTTATCAATGGCTGAGTCCGCTTAATAACGATGTACAATAGGAGAACAGCAACAGCTCTTAAAATCTGGCGCATTCACATTCAGGCGCATCCCTTGGCTGCACACACAGAGAGGACTGCCCCTTTATGCCGTTCTCTCTCCTCATTGGATAAAGGTTGTAGGATACAAGGAAAGTTTTCTCCTGGGCTCAGAGCAGAGCAGAGTGACTGACAGACCTGTGTTTCAGACCAAACACTCTATAGAAGTGATTGCTGTCGGAAGATACAACTATTTAAGACTTATATTAACACAAATATATTGCTTACTTCTGCTTTAATAGAAATGTTTTTTTTCCTAATGCTATAAATCAAATATCCAACAAATCAAAAGTACATTATTATAAAAAAACAAAAAAACAAACTCATTGATCAGTGTCAGGGTGGATAATCCTCTGTCCAACATGTATTGAAGCTGTTATGACCAACATCCTGTTTGGGCCCTGAACGCACCACAGAGTGAATAAACCTACAAATTGACTCAGATGATAATAATGACTGTCCAGCATCAGCTCCGTCTTTTAGAAAAGTCCCCGTTCACACCGTGTTTCACACATGGTTTAAAATAAGCTGCTGAGCTGGTTCTGATTATTGTGTTAACCCGGATCACTCACAGTCCGGCCGACAAATTAAAACAGTCTCACAGACGCCGATTCCCCCGGCGCTCGCAGTATATTTAAAAGGTATCGGTTACAAAGCAGCGAGAGAGAAGGAGAGAGAGAGGGAGAGAGAGATGGGTGTTTCTTTCTCTCTGCGACTCTGTGTCCTCCCATCGGAGTGACTGTGGCGTTGATTCAGCCAATCACAGCCGAGCTTTCAACGGCAGCCAAGTTAAACATTCCTCCTGGCGAGGGTGGGGGGGTGGATGGGGGGGTTGGAGTGGAGTATCCATCGACAAGAGCTTTATCGCACGCAAGAAGAGGCCTGATAATAAATAAGACAAATTAGTCCCAATAAACTCTGCGTTTCCTCGACTATTCATCACCGCTGCTGCTCGTCACCGGAGATAAAAAACCAAAAAAAAGAAGAAAAAAAGGAGAAACTCAAGAGTCTGTTTTAGTGATAACGGGATGTTGGGTTTTTTTTCTTTTTTTAATTCCCTTGGCTTCAGTTTGGTGTTTGGCTCTGAGGAATGTCAGCGGCGGCGTAGTGGGACGGAGGCAGTTGACGTAGAGGAATGAGAGGGAAACGAGGACGTAGAGAGACTTCTGCACTGCAAAAACTCTACATCTTACCAAGAATATTTGTCTTATTTCTAGTCAAAATGTCTCATTTCTAGTCCAAACTAATCTCATTCTACTTAAAATAAGACTCATCACATTAAAAAGCAGCTTGTTTTAAGACACTTTTTACTTCTTTCAAGCAGATTTTCACATGAAATAAGTAGAAAAATCTGACAGTGGAATTAGTTTTTCTTCCTTATTATAAGCACAAAAAACCTGCTTTCACTGGCAGATTTTTCTACTTATTTCAAATGAAAATTAGTTTGAAACAAGTGAAAATGATCTGAAAACAAGTACATTTTAGGTGATGAGTCTTGTTTTAAGTGAAAGGAGTTTAGTTTTGACCAGAAATTAGACATTTTGACAAGAAATAAGACAGATATTCTTGGAAAGATGTAGAGTTTTTGCAGAGTGTGAGCGCTGACTGAGGCCCAGCCTGGTTCAATAACACACATCAGCAAATACTGATGCAGAATAACAATAAGCAGCAGCAGCGGCGATGGCGGGTGGGGGCTGAGGGCCGAGGGTAAACACTGACAGGTTAGAGTTTCCTGTCTGACATGGACGAAGACAACCTGCACACACACACTCATCACCATGTGGCCTGATGAACACACTGATACTCTGCAGTGTTTTCAGACCCAGTGTGAGACCTGCGGCGGATAATGTGCTGCTGAATCAATAGTTCAACACTTTAAAGGGATAGTTCAACATTTTGTCAAATTGGCCCATTGCCATAATCCCTATAGTCATAGCAGTAGGTTCGTTACCTTTAATTGTCGGTGCAAGCTGTTTTTAGAACGGCGGAGCAGAGCCGTGAGCTGCTCAGAGCTACGCTACGGAGGCTCATTATGGGATTTCTTGGTTTCCCTCATCAAACTCATCAAATACACAATCCAACAACTCCACAACGCTCTGGTGGACAAGTTGTGAGCTGCACATTCACCACGCTATGAGATAATAACACAACGTTACCACACAGAGTTGTTGTAGAGGGAAACACAGAGACTGTTGATGAAAAACTGTCCCTGAAGGCAACGTGCATCAGCGGTTTTGCATGAGTTTTGCATGAATTTGAAAAAAATCTCGAAAAAAGTGGTAAGATTTCTCAAAAAAAATAAAAAAAATAAAAAAAAATTATTTATGAACACGAAACTCTTGAAACGTGCTCTCTGATTGGCTGGATTTTCCCTTCAGGCTGCCGTACAAACATGGCGGCGCAAGATGGCGACACTCTCTAAAGCAAGACCCTTGTTATATGTAGATATAAAAGAATTATAAGGCAACTTTTTATTTTATAGCGATTATACACTTATATATATATATACACATACACATACACATATATATTTATTTATGTATTTATATATACATATATATTTATGGGTAGTATATTCAAATTTTGCCAATAAACCTTGTTAATTATTACACACTGGACCTTTAAAGACCCACTCCCGTGAAAATTGTGTTTTTTGAGCTTTTCACATGTTCCTGTGGCATTTTTCTTGTGTTAGAGCACATATCAGCAGAGAAGGAAGTGCAAAATTGCATTTCAGAGTTTTTCTGCCTTCAAACTGCTGTGAACCAATGGCAGACGCAAACTGGCAGTTTCAGGAAGACTGGAGTTGAGGGTGTCACAGCTCCAGGGGAGGGCACTAGTGCTACAAGCTCCCGCCCCGCTCTGCATCTGGCTCAGAGGTGAAAGCCTTCACAGCTCGGTGTAGCTGTGAAGGTATAACAGGTATAGCTCACCTGGTAGAGCAGCAGGCATTGTGAGCAAGGACTATGCACCAGTCTGGGATCGAATCCCAGTGTGGAGTTTTACGCTAAACGCGCTGAATCTGTAATTGTACAATGTCCAGCTGTCAGCAAGCGGGGGGGGTGGGGTGCGAGGAGGTGGCTGGGCGGGTGCAGAGCAGCGCAGTCTCCGCCCACCCCCCAGAGGTGAATTGCTAATGTGCATGGCTAATGAGCTGGTTTTAAAATGGCCGAAAAGGGTCGCGGGAGTGGGACTTTAAGGTACAAATCCCACTCTGTATCTTCAGGTGTGTGGATGTTTCCAATCAACTGAGATTTAATGAACTTCAGTATTTTAAACTCAATCGTCATTAAACAGTCGTTCTTCTTTTCTTTTCTTTTCTGCTGGTAAATATAAAAAACCTTTAATAAGCAGCATCTTCTTATTTTTAGCTGCTGCTGCCGCGGCGACAGAGATGACAAACGTCTCTGGCAGCAGGTTTTATCAGCCTCAGCTAATGAATGTTCTGTGGTCCGTTTGTTAAAGATAGCAGCCAATCCAAGTCCAACGGGCTGTTTATTGGTTTTACAGCCGGGGCGTGGAGAACGAACAACGACTTCCTGTTTGCTGACGATGGTTTGGTGTTTCACCTCAGACCTCAGACCAGCCGAAGTGTGAGGGTGGATTCCTGAGCTCTTCTGTTACATCATCATCATGTGTCTCCAAGGAGAGAAACTGTGATTTATTCTTCTGAGGAGACGCTACGGAGGCTCATTATGGGATTTCTTGGTTTCCCTCATCAAACTCATCAAATACACAATCCAACAACTCCACAACGCTCTGGTGGACAAGTTGTGAGCTGCACATTCACCACGCTATGAGATAATAACACAACGTTACCACACAGAGTTGTTTTAGAGGGAAATTCATGCAAAACCACTGATGCACGTTGCCTTCAGGGACAGTTTTTCATCAACAGTCTCTGCATTTCCCTCTAAAACAACTCTATATACTCTATATTTTGACTATATTTGATTTTTACACATTCATATAATATTGAAATTGATTAAAGGGATAGTTGGGATGGTCCAACAACTCCACAACGCTCTGGTGGACAAGTTGTGAGCTGCACATTCACCACGCTATGAGATAATAACACAACGTTACCACACAGAGTTGTTTTAGAGGGAAATACAGAGACTGTTGATGAAAAAACTGTCCCTGAAGGCAACGTGCATCAGTGGTTTTGCATGAATTTCCCTCTAAAACAACTCTGTGTGGTAACGTTGTGTTATTATCTCATAGCGTGGTGAATGTGCAGCTCACAACTTGTCCACCAGAGCGTTGTGGAGTTGTTGGATTGTGTATTTGATGAGTTTGATGCAGGGAAACCAAGAAATCCCATAATGAGCCTCCGTAGCGTAGCTCTGAGCAGCTCACGGCTCTGCTCCGCCGTTCTAAAAAACAGCTTGCACCGACAATTAAAGGTAACGAACCTACTGCTATGACTATAGGGATTATGGCAATGGGACAATTTGCCAAAATGTTGAACTATCCCTTTAACCACTGCACCACCGTCCCTAGGCTCCGTCGTTACTATTGTCATCATTGTAATTGTTTTATTTATAGGATTCTTTATTGGTATGATTGGTGCTGTTGTGTTTTGATTGTTCGTTGTTTGTCGCCCCAACACTGTAAAATGAATTTCCCTAAAAACTATATAATAGGCCTTAAAACCTTAAAGCCTTAAACCCATGTTCCTTGTTTGTTTTTTTTAGTTTTAGTATGTTTTTCTTTTAACTCTGTTTTCTAATTTTACATATTTTAAACTATTTATTGCACTCACTGCACTTTTCTTCTTTGCTTACGTATGTCGATGTTGTATATTCTGTTGTGTATGCATGTATAGTATGTATGTATAGTATGAACAAGGCAGCTGTTTCTTCCTGCGCAGTTGGCCCAAGACAAATGTCCCTTGCGAGACAAATAAAGTTTATTTGATTTGATTTGAAAATGTAAAGATGATTTTCTGTTCAACATTAGTTAGAAAATATTATTAGTTTTTTACTTTCTGTTTGTGTTCTTGTAGAACAGACGTGTTGTATCATGATAATATTGCAGTTTTCCACCTCCATGATTAATATTTTGTCATTCATTCATCCTGTTTAGCTCTAGGAGCCTCTGACTGACAGTAGAAACTAATGTTGACAAAGTGCTGATTTACGACTGGAATGTTTGTCCGTCTGTTGTGTTCACTGCAAAAACTCAAAATCTTACCAAGAATATTTGTCTTATTTCTAGTCAAAACAAATCTCATTCTACTTAAAATAAGACTTATTACATTTAAAAAGTAGCTTGTTTTTAGACACTTTTTACTTCTTTCAAGCAGATTTTCACTTCAAATAAGTAGAAAAATCTGATAGTGGAGCAAGATTTTCTTTCTTATTACAAACACAAAAAACTTGCTTTAACTGGCAGATTTTTCTTTTTTTTTTTATCAGATTTTTCTTTCAATTGAAAATTAGTTTGAAACAAGTAAAAAATATCTAAAAACAAGTTAATTTTTAGGTGAAGAGTCTTATTTTAAGTGGAAAGAGATTAGTTTTGACTAGAAATGAGACATTTTGACAAGAAATAAGACAAATATTCTTGGAAAGACTTTGAGTTTTTGCAGTGTTTTATTTTGAAATGAACTGGATGCTCTGTGCGTTTGACTTCCTGTGTGCAGCGTTAACGCTCTGATTGGACGTGGACGTGGACATGAGGTGTTAGTGATGACGCAGCTCCGTACCTGCTCAGGAATCCCATCTGTCCCAGATCTCCGTTCTGGAAGTCGGCGTAGAACTCAGGACTGATGGCGCCGTCCGCTCCCATGATCACATCTACACAACAACACAACAACAGATATCAGCTGATGCCACACTCTGCTGCTGCTTCCTTCTTTTTTGACCCAATCTGTTCCCTCCCTCCTTCTATCTTTCCTCCCTTTTTCCCTTCCTTCTTTCCTCCCATCGTTCCCTTCCTTCCTTCCTTCCTTCCTTGACCCAGGAGGACAGCAGGAGGGTTAAAAACCCAGCTTTATTAAAAAGCATCTACACTGCCAGAAAAAACTACAACAAGAGAAGTTAAAAAAAGGAAAATAACAAAAACGCTGCACAACGATCAAAACTTTTTGTTGCAGCGTCCCTTTACCAGGAACTCCTGCAGTGGAAACGCGCCTTCTGACTGTGACTAGGGATGGGAATCGAAAACCGGTTCTTGTTGAGAATCGGTTCCCAGTGTTTCAATTCCTTGGAATCGTTTGCCAATTTTGCAAACGATTCCCTTCAATTCCAGTCCTTTTTTTTTTTTTTTCTTGCCGCGGTCGCTCTTTGAATTAATGCTGGTGAGTCCAACACGGCGGTGGGGTTTAACTACAGGCAGTGTAACAGCCTGTTTATCACATAACCACGGTAGATGAGGTGAGGGACTGAGCTGAGGCTGGTGGTGGTGGTCAGCGGCCTGGACACACGTCTGTAACAACATCGGAAAAGTCGGCAAGTTGCTCAAAACAGCGATATCGCAGCCGCAGGGACCTGCCGTGTAGAGGAAAAAAAAATACTGACAGCGAGTGAGTGTCACGACTTCCTGTATGTGGCCCTTCAAATTAAAAGCCCTTCAACCTTTCACATGGTTCAGTCATATTGATTTTGACTTAATTTTGACAAGCCACGCCTCCAAATGTTGAAATTTAGGTCGACTAATGACTTTTTGTTCGATAATGCTGGGTCGACTATTTGGGGGCAGCCCTGGTACAAACGTAGCCTCGTAAACCAGCCTCTCGCGGAAGTGCATTTCATTTCATTCCGAGGGAGAGTCTGGCCTCATCCCCATTCTAAGCGTTTGGACTGAAACCCTCAGAAGGCCTTAGAGCCAATCAGCGTCGCCCGCTGTGATTGACACAGCACGTTGGCCAATCAGGGACCGACTGGTGCAAAGCCCCGTCACTACACCAACTTGCTGATTGGCTGAATGGGGTTGTCTGTCAACGCTACTACCAAAGATATTAAACCGTCTTTGCTACTACTCCCACCCAGCTCCCGCCCACCACAAACGCTTAGAGGGGGATGAGGCCAGACTCTCTGAGAAATGAAATGAAATGCATTTCTGCGAGAGGCTGGTTTACGAGGCTAGTACAAACGTGGACAAAGTTTGTTGTCCTTTTTTTTCCAAATGTGAATCGATAAAGAACCGAATCGTTAAAGGGATAGTTCAACATTTTGGCAAATTGGCCCATTGCCATAATCGCTATAATCATAACAGTAGGTTCGTTACCTTTATTTGTCAGTGTAAGCTATTTTTAGAACGGAGGAGCGGAGCGGCAGGCTGCTCAGAGCTACGCTACAGAGGCTAAAGGAATTTCTTGGTTTCCCTCATCAAACTCATCAAATACACAACCCAACAACTCCAAAACGCTTTCGTGGACAAGTTGTGACCTGCACAATCACCACGCTATGAGATAATAATGGAACGTTACGAAACAGAGCCGTTTTCGAGGTAAATACAGGGTAAATACAGAGTCTGCTTGCTGAAAAAGTGTCCCTGAACGCAACGCGCATCAGCGGTTTTGCATGAATTTACCTCTAAAACGGCTCCGTCTCGTAACGTTCCATTATTATCTCATAGCGTGGTGATTGTGCAGCTCACAACTTGTCCACGACAGCCTTTTGGAGTTGTTGGGTTGTGTATTTGATGAGTTTGATGAGGGAAACCAAGAAATCCCATTAGCCTCCGTAGCGTAGCTCTGAGCAGTTCGCCGCTCCGCTCCTCCGTTCTAAAAATAGCTTACACCGACAATTAAAGGTAACGAACCTACTACTATGACTATAGCGATTATGGCAATGGGCCAATTTGCCAAAATGTTGAACTATCCCTTTAAGCAGAATCGAAAATGGAATTGGAATCGTAAAAATCTTATCAATTCCCATCCCTAACTGTGACACATGACTTGATGAAGGTTAGAAAACAGATTCTGCTCGTAGCTCGTAGCTCCGTACCTGCGCTGTAGAAGAGGTCCCGGCGGTCCAGGATGTCCCCGTTGCCCATGAAGGACTCTCCGTCCTCCCCGTACAGGAAGGGCTCTCCGGCCTCGTCCAGCTCGCGGTTCTCCACCATCTCCAGCCACTGGCCGTTGTACCAGCGGAACTTCTCCGTCTGGATCTTCCTGCCCCACTCCTCGTCGTACTCCTGAGGACAGAGAGGACAGATGGAGGAGAGAAGAGAAGAGAGGAGAGAAGGACAGAAAGGACAGATGGAGGAGAGAAGAGAGAAGAGAGAAGAGAGGAGAGTTCAACAGCTGCACATGGCCACCGACCAACACGCTGATTCAGATTCAGTTTAGTTTATTGACAAGGGACAATGTACATTAATAAAACATTGTAACAGGGTTTATACAGGAATCTTGAAGTTAATTTTAATACCTTTTTAAGACTTTTTCAAGACCTTCTCAATATTTTTTAACACCTCACCGCCGCTTCAAGCTGTAACCATTTACACTAGTGACACTTTTAACTGAACAGTTTTAGTTTGTGATAAAGACTTTATGATACAACAGAATTCAAAAAAGGCTGGGATAATAAATCAAAGGGAAAGTTTATCAAAAAAAACATTGCTCAACTCTCAAAAAAACAAAAACAACAATCTTCTTTTCTTTTTCATGCACCGGTTCATCTTTGTTTTTTTAATAAAACAAATAAATTCACACACTTCTGCAATGTTTTTTTTACAACTCAAACTCTTGGACAGCTAATTCAGAAAAAATACCTTCAATATTTAAGACTTTATAAAGTCGTGAAAAGACTTTTTAATACTTTTTAAGGGTCTGAATTTTCCCAAAATTGATTTATCACTTACTTTTCAAGACCCCGCGGATACCCTGTGTAAAAAACAAATGTAAATGCACCCGAGTTCGCTAAAAAAGCTAGTTTTCATTGCCAGTCCCTCTGCCTGATGATAAAAGACAACCTTTAAAAAAAAAGCAACAATGAGGTAAAATACCAAAGACATATTAAAGCAGATATCAGTGGAATGTTTTTGTTAATATAAGTCCTAAATAGTCCTATTTTCCGTCAGCAATCACTTACATGAAGTATTTCAGCCTAAACACGAGTCTCTCCGTCACTCTGCTCTGCTGTAACCCGAGGAGAAAATTTTCCTTGTGGGATACAAGTGTTATCCAATGAGGGGAGAGAACGGCATGAAGGGCTGTGTGTGCAGCCAAGGGATGCGCGTGAATGTGGTGACGTAGCACGAGGACCAATTGATGCCTGACAAGGGCGGGGGCTGCTAACTCATGGTGCGTTCAAGGAAACTCGTACTTTGTGTTTTTCCTTCCTGTGAAGTCATACCAGTTCGATCTGGTACGAGTTCACGGGTCGGAAGTTACGAGTGGCCGTTATAGGGAACTTTCACAGACAACAGGACGGTAAAAACACGAGCTACGGGTTACCTGGAACGCTACCAAGTCGTAGTTGTGACTTGAAGCTGTAACTTACGGTTTCAAAAGCCTGCCTTGAACACAGCATTAGCCGAAACGGCCGTGCCACTGATATCTGCTTTAATAAATATACATTTGTAAGACAATACACACATTTGCGATAGCACCAAAAGACCAAAGACACATTCAACTCACATTAATAAATATACATTTGTAAGGCCATAACACACGTTTGCGGTGGCACAAGGTAGTTATATATATATAAATATAAAAGTTAGGAAAAAAATGTCAATAGGGCGCATTGGGAAGGAGTTCCTGTGATAGAATTCCACCGTTGTTTTAACTTTTTTTTGTGTTTTTTTGATTTTTTATGTACCACACATGATTTAATCGTGGCAATCTTCATCTCTACCAATTCGTCATGCCAAGACAAAAAGAAAATGGGGTCAGTTGTCTCTGTAGGATGTATAGTTCAGGAGCTATATAGATTCAAATTTTTCATTTTTCACAGTCGGAAATCCAGGATGGCCACAAAAGATGTTCAAAAAAAACATGCATGGGACAATAATTGGCGCGGGGATCATCAAAATTCATTTACTAGACACCTTAAGGATTACAAAAAGCTAAGTTAGAAAAATATATCTTTGGGGTGCATGGGAACCCCCCCTGGCTACCAGACTATTAGTGCTCATAATATAATCAGTTCTTAGTGCATCAGCAATACATAGTATTAATATAAGGAACAGGATTCATTAAACCAATCACTATAACTATCTGGTTACTACATATAGGAAGATACATGACAGAATACTCAATGCCTATACCACATATGCAGCAACTATCTGGTCACTACAAATAGGTAATTAAATGGCAGAATACTCAATCTGGAATCCACTCCAGACATTTGGTTACGGTTTTAAAAAACGCTGTTTCCATCAGCCTTTATTACATCTTCTCCTTTTCACTACGGTCGGTGATATTTCCAAGAAAGCACAAATGTTTCCACTCAGACGCCAGAAGCCGAGAGCCAGGAGGAATTATCCACATTAAAGCTCCGTTACTCTGCTCTTCTGCTGCTGCGTTTTATCTGAGAGGCTGGTCCATGACAAGATTAAACACCAGCTCCTCTCTGCAGCTCTAGTAGCAGCAACAGGTCGGTGTCAGCCAATCAGAAGAGAGGAGGAGGCTCTGAGTCTCTCTTCTGATTGGCTGACTGTTTTCTAAAGTGATCCAATTAAAAAACTAGAGCAGATTTCAGAATAAAACACTCAGAGAAACTTAAAATCCTGCAAGGTTGTTGTTGTTGGATGGTGGGTCCAGGTGGTGGTGAGGGGGCGGGGCTTAGTTGTGACATCACAAAGTGACAGGAAGTCCTGACGGCTGGTTTTAAGGCTCAGTTTCTGAATCCAGGCTGTGTGCATTTCTCTGTGGACTGAGACTTTGATACTTTCACAGTATTAATATAGAACCTAGAGCTGCTTTATAATCACACTACACATGGACATCTACCTTTATACTGTATGGAGCTTTAATACAAACATCTACCTTTATACTGTATGGAGCTTTAATACAAACATCTACCTTTATACTGTATGGAGCTTTAACACAAACATCTACCTTTATACTGTATGGAGCTTTAATATAAATCAGACATTTGTTGTATTTTCAATAATGAAATGAGATGTGATGACACTCTTGTAAAAAAGGAGGACTCTGATTGGACAGCGTGAATCCTCCAGACTGAAGGAAACAACTTCTCTAATGAATAAACCTCGGCTCGCCGGCTGCTGCTGCTGCTCGCGTGCAGCTCGGCCGAAGACGACCGCAGAGTTGTGTTTTCTTTTCTCTGCAGGGGCCGACGGAGTGGGGGGGTAGGAAGGGGCAATAAAGGCGGCCTTTGAGACCCCGACGCCCCGGCCTGAGAGATTAATCATTCAGACTCAAAGCAAAAGGCCGGCGGTCCCCGACAGACACGCGAGGCCCCGGACTCAAACAGGCGTATTGACCATCACACCAACGTGACTTTGATTCATCAGCAGCCTGAGCACTTTGAGCCCGTTCACACGAATACACAGTTTCTCAATCTGCATGTATACATTTTTTTTTTAAAGGCCCATGCTGTGCACTTTTCTCTGGGTTTATTTCCCTAACAAGATGTATCATTGGTTTTGAGTACCTGTGATCGGCTTAATATCGTTTCTACTGCCCCTTTCTGTTGCCTCTTTCTGGAGCTCTAGCAGGCACAGGTCATTTGGCCAATCAGAAGAGAGAATGAGAACCTCTCCTCTGATTGGCTCACTGTTTTTGAGTGGCGTGTGGTCGGGCCAATCACAGGCAAGTAACTGAAACCTAAGCTGCATTCATAAAAATTGAAAAAAATCAACTGGTCACGGTGGGCGGAGTTACCTTGTGTGTGACATCACAGAAAGGAGGAAGTGCTATCTGCTCGTCTTAAAGGGACAGTTCCTACAAATGGGCGGTGTGTGTTTCTCCGTTTATGACCAGTTTGATGCATGGGGCAGTAAATACGTCTATCTATATACATCTATATCATCTATATACGTCTGTCTATATACATCTATATCATCTATATACGTCTATATACATCTATATCATCTATATACGTCTATCTATATACATCTATATCATCTATATACGTCTATCTATATACATCTATATCATCTATATACGTGGCCCAGAGACCTCCCCAAGCACCAAAACATAACCAAAATCACATTTTTCATGCCATGGGGCCTTTGAAATCATTTCGGCGTCTCGTCCAGACAGAAACAAGGGTGAAAACAGTATTTTTTTGGAAATGGTTGAGCTCTAACCTGTAACCTGAGGCTGCGTTTACACGGAAATGATCTGAACAGAAAACGCAAAAGCGGCGTTGAATTTTATTCCGCGTTTATTCTGCGTGCGTACGGTGACGCAAACGTTCGTGGAATCTGACATGTTTGTCGTTATTTTCCTGACGTAAAAGCGTACTCGACTTGAGCAGATCGGAGCAGACTTTTGCGTTTTTACCCTCTAAACAGGAACGCCACTGTGGAGCGTTTTTACACTGCAAAAACTCAAAATCTTACCAAAAATATTTGTCTTATTTCTAGTCAAAACAAATCTCATTCTGCTTAAAATAAGACTCATCACATTTAAAAGCAGCTTGTTTTTAGACACTTTTTACTTCTTTCAAGAAGATTTTCACTTGAAATAAGTAGAAAAATCTGATAGTGGAGCAAGTTTTTCTTTCTTATTACAAGCACAAAAAAAACTTGCTTTCACTGGCAGATTTTTCTACTTATTTCAAGTGAAAATTTGTTTGAAACAAGTGAAAATGATCTAAAAACAAGTAAATTTGTAGGTGATGAGTCTTATTTAAAGTGGAAAGAGTTTAGTTTTGACTAGAAATGAGACATTTTGACAAGAAATAAGACAAATATTCTTGGAAAGATTTTGAGTTTTTGCAGTGTATAATTTCCACTTTGGTGGGCGGTTTCACTTTTTTGCGTTTTTTAGCCCCCAAAATGCTGTTGCAGTCTAAACGAAAGGCACATCCCATAAAATATTTTGTTGTTTTCACCTGCGACTGTGTAAACAGGGCTTGACACACGTCTACTGCAGCGTTACGGCGCCACACACGGGCCTGGTGGATGTACTACAGCATTACACACTGCAAAACCTCAAAATCTTACCAAGAATATTTGTCTTATTTCTAGTCAAAACAAATCTCATTCTACTTAAAATAAGACTCATCACATTAAAAAGCAGCTTGTTTTTAGACACTTTTTACTTCTTTCAAGCAGATTTTCACTGCAAGTTTTTCTTTCTTATTACAAGCACAAAAAACTTGCTTTCACTGGCAGATTTTTCTACTTATTTCAAGTGAAAATACGTTTGAAACAAGTGAAAATTATGTCAAAACAAGTACATTTATAGGTGATGAGTCTTATTTTAAGTGGAAAGAGCTTAGTTTGACTAGAAATTAGACATTTTGACAAGCAGTGCAGCGCCACATACAGGCCCTGTGGACGTACTGCAGCGTTAAGAGTCATTTTCAGTGGATCAGAGTGGACGCAGACATTTGTGGAAACGATGAAACAGATCGTTTTGGCTGAAGCTCAGTTTAAAATGACTAAATCAGTAATTAGCAGCTGAGCTCATCACAGCAGGGGAGGGGGAACTGAACTAATAATATCTCAGTGAATTCGACCTCTGTCCCACTCGAAGCATCTACAAAGTGTGTGTGTGTGTGTGTGTGTGTGTGTGTGTGTGTGTGTGTGTGTTTGTACATGAGCAAGGTCCACGGTGATCAAAGGAGAAACATTTCAGGACTGCACAAGTTACGGTGTGTGCTGCCAAACAGGACTCTGTGTGTGTGTGTCTCTGTGTGTGTATGTGTGTGTGTGTGTGTGTGTGTGTGTCTCTGTGTGTGTGTGTGTGTGTGTGTGTGTGGTTGTGTGTGTGTGTGTGTGTGTCTCTACAGCTCTGCTTTCTCTCTCACCTCGGCTGTCCGGCCGCTGACACACTCCAGAGCCGCCGGCTGCCTTTCATGTGGCTCAGCAGCTTAATAGCTCTGACTGATAATTTCAATGAAACACTTCCTCTGCCCCGGCCCCCACCACACCGCCGCCGCCACGCTGCTCGCCGCTCGCCGCCACGTTGCCACGGCGCTCGCTGCTCGCCGCTCGGCTGTAATTTACAGCTCATTACGCTGATCTGAGGTCTGGCAGCCGTCACTAACCCGACCACCACCTGTCAGTCACACCAGCTGATTCAGGAATTCATTCATCGGCTACTTAGTTAGTTAGTTAACGGTCTGAAGTCACATCGGACAGAGAGAGAGAGAGAGGGAGGGAGTGGGATCAGGATTAGGTCAATTGAGTCAAAAAGGAAGGATATAGTGAAGGAAGGAAGGAAGGAAGGAAGGGAAAAAGGATGGTGGAAAGAAGGAAAGGAAAAAGGAAGGAAAGATAGAAGGAGGGAGGGAACAGATTGGGGGGTCAAAAAGTCAAAAAAGAAGGAAGAAGTGAAGGAAGGAAGGACAAAGGGAAAGATGGGAGGAAAGTAGGAAGGGAAAAAGGAAGGAAAGATAGAAGGAGGGAGGGAACAGATTGGGTCGATTGGGTCAAAAAGGAAGGAAGAAGTAAGGACGAAGGGAAGGAAGGAAGGAAGGAAGGAAGGAAGGAAAGAAAGAAAGAAAGAAAGAAAGAAAGAAAGAAAGAAAGAAAGAAGGGAAAAGGGGTTGTGGAAAGAATGAAGAAAAGAAGGATGAAGGGAGGGAACAGATCAGGTCAATTGAGTCAAAAAGGAAGGAAGAAGTAAGGGCAAAGTGAAGGAAGGAAGGAAGGTAGGAAGAAAGAAAAAAAGAAAGAAAGAAAGAAAGAAAGAAAGAAAGAAAGAAAAAAGGGAAAAGGGGTTGTGGAAAGAAGGAAGGAAAGAAAGATGAAGGGAGGGAACAGATCAGGTCAAATCAAAAAGGAAGGAAGAAGTAAGGACAAAGTGAAGGAAGGAAGGAAGGTAGGAAGAAAGAAAAAAGAAAGAAAGAAAGAAGGGAAAAGGGGTTGTGGAAAGAAGGAAGGAAAGAAAGATGAAGGGAGGGAACAGATCAGGTCAAATGAGTCAAAAAGGAAGGAAGAAGTAAGGACAAAGTGAAGGAAGGAAGGAAGGAAGGTAGGAAGGAAGAAAGAAAGAAAGAAAGAAAGAAAGAAAGAAAGAAAGAAAGAAGGGAAAAGGGGTTGTGGAAAGAAGGAAGGAAAGAAAGATGAAGGGAGGGAACAGATCAGGTCAATTGAGTCAAAAAGGAAGGAAGAAGTAAGGACAAAGTGAAGGAAGGAAGGAAGGTAGGAAGAAAGAAAGAAAGAAAGAAAGAAAGAAAGAAAGAAAGAAAGAAAGAAAGAAAGAAAGAAAGAAAGAAAGAAAGAAAGAAAGAAAGAAAGAAAGAAAGAAGGGAAAAGGGGTTGTGGAAAGAAGGAAGGAAAGAAAGATAAAGGGAGGGAACAGATCAGGTCAAATGAGTCAAAAAGGAAGGAAGAAGTAAGGACAAAGTGAAGGAAGGAAGGAAGGTAGGAAGAAAGAAAGAAAGAAAGAAAGAAGGGAAAAGGGGTTGTGGAAAGAATGAAGAAAAGAAGGATGGAGGGAGGGAACAGATCAGGTCAAATGAGTCAAAAAGGAAGGAAGAAGTAAGGACAAAGTGAAGGAAGGAAGGAAGGTGCGCTGCTCGCCGCTCGCCGCCACGTTGCCACGGCGCTCGCCGCTCGCCGCCACGTTGCCACGGCGCTCGCCGCTCGCCGCCACGTTGCCACGGCGCTCGCTGCTCGCCGCTCGGCTGTAATTTACAGCTCATTAGGCTGATCTGAGGTCTGGCAGCCGTCACTAACCCGACCACCACCTGTCAGTCACACCAGCTGATTCAGGAATTCATTCATCGGCTACTTAGTTAGTTAACGGTCTGAAGTCACATCGGACACACTGCAAAAACTCAAAATCTTACCAAGAATATTTGTCTCATTTCTAGTCAAAACAAATCTAATTCTACTTAAAATAAGACTCATCACATTAAAAAGCAGCTTGTTTTTAGACACTTTTTACTTCTTTCAGGCAGATTTTCACTTGAAATAAGTAGAAAAATCTGATAGTGGAGCAAGTTTTTCTTTCTTATTACAAGCACAAAAAACTTGCTTTCACTGGCAGATTTTTCTACTTATTTCAAGTGAAAATCTGCTTGAAAGAAGTAAAAAGTGTCTAAAATCAAGCTGCTTTTTTATGTATAACTATGTATGTATATGTATAAATATACTTATTTTAGTTATAATTAGATTTGTTTTGACTAGAAATAAGACAGATATTCTTGGTAAGATGTTGAGTTTTTGCAGTGCAGAGAGAGAGAGAGAGAGGGAGAGGGAGCGGCGAGGAGGAGGAGGAGGGAAGGTCGGGACGCTATCGAGTCGTCCTCCTGGGTCAAGGAAGTAAGGAAGGACGAAAGGAAGGAAGAAAGGAAGGAAGGACAAAGGGAAAGATGGAAGGAAAGTAGGAAGGGAAAAAGGAAGGAAAGATAGAAGGAGGGAGGGAACAGATTGGGTCGATTAGGTCAAAAAGGAAGGAAGAAGTAAGGAAGGAAGGAAAGAAAGTTGGAGGGAGGGAACAGATTCGTCCAAGGAAGGAAGAAGGGAGGGAAAAGGAAAGAAAGATGGAGGTAAATAGGGAACAGGTCAACTGGATCAAAAGAGGAGGAAGAAGTAAGGACGAAGGGAAGGAAGGAAGGAAGGAAAGAAGGAAGAGGAAAAGGATTGTGGAAAGAAGGAAGAGAGAAAGGAAGGGAAGAAGGAAGGATGGAGGAAGGAAATAGACAGGAGGGTTTTAACTGTGTGCTTGAAAATGAAAAAAAAAAACTTTTACTTTTGATTTGTTTGTTCAGTAATTTGATAAAATCAGAGAAAAAAGAGTTTTTCTGTGTTGTCATGGTTACGCGGTCGTACGTCAGGACCAGTTAGTCGTGTCACAAGGCAGAACATTGTGATGTCACAGTGAGGTATCACGTGTCACCACATGAACGAGCCTGTGAGTGATGTCATGGGACTGTGACCTCACTGTGACCTTTGACCAAGACAATCTAAATGTAAACACAAAGACATGACAGACCATAATAATAAAGGATTAGTTCATGACACTATAGTGACTGATTGTTGCAGGGACCGACCAGGACACTGTGGAAAGGGAAATGGGGGATTTTATTTTATTTTAGCTGTGATTTGTATCTTTCCACTTCTTTCAGATCTCGTTGCTCATGGCAACTGATCTTTCAAAATAAAAGCTCAGTGAATCTGTTTGATCGGTCAAATCCTGTAGTGAAACCGTGCAGGACATAAGATCAGTCTGATCTGATGCACAACAAATAAATAAAAACCCAAATATACAATACTCAAATACATTATGTGAATATTTATTTTTTTACGTGTTTCATTAAATTAATTAAAATTTCAAACTTAAAATTTCTTTTAAATGTCCAGTAGTTGGGAAAAACAGTAACAGTTCTTAATCTGTAGAATGATCAAATGTCAACTTGATTTACTTTGTCACTCTAAATGGTTTGAAAATAAGGAGCACTGCAAAAACTCAAAATCTTTCCAAGAATATTTGTCTTATTTCTTGTCAAAATGTCTCATTTCTAGTCAAAACTAATCTCTCATTTACTTGTTTTTAGATCATTTTCACTTGTTTCAAACTAATTTTCACTAGAAATAAGTAGAACAATCTGCCAGTGAAAGGAAGTTTATTTTTTGTGCTTGTAATAAGAAAGAAAAACTTGCTCCACTATCAGATTTTTCTACTTATTTCAAGTGAAAATCTGCTTGAAAGAAGTAAAAAATGTCTTAGAAACAAGCTGCTTTTCATGTGATGAGTCTTATTTTAAGTAGAATGAGATTATTCTTGGTAAGATTTTGAGTTTTTGCAGTGTGCAAAACATAAAAAGATAATGTATGTGTATGTATGTGTATATCCTACACTGTACGTACATGTTGTTTATTTGACCAGTTTGAATTTAATTTAAATCACATTTTCTTCCTGAATCCACCAAACTCTGACTGGTGGAGGTTTGATCCAGATTAAAGATAAAAGTGGATCATGTGATCTGATCCGATCTCAGAATCTGGTTTTTAGTTTTGAAACAACACATTTTTTTAAAGATTTGATCCGATTTATGATCCAGAATTAAATCAGATTGCTTTTAAACAACTGATGACGCAGCTCGACCAAACACACACACTGAGGTAAGAGGTTGAGACTCACAGCGATGATGTCCAGCGTGTTGTCACAGACTTTGCGTATCTCTGCGTTCTTGTCGTGCATCAGGTCGATGAGGTAGGCCGGAGCCTCTGGGGGCGTCGTCAAGGAAACAAAACACCTGCATCACCGTTAGAGACTCTCTTGGTACGATTATCATGATTATTATGCATTCATTAAAGCGATAGTTCAACATTTTGTCAAATTGGCCCATTGCCATAATCCCTATAGTCATAACAGCAGGTTTGTTACCTTTATTTGTCGGTGCAAACTGTTTTTAGGGTTGGGGTTAATTCCAACAACTCCACAACGCTCTGGTGGACAAGTTGTGAGCTGCACATTCACCACGCTATGAGATAATAACACAACGTTACCACACAGAGTTGTTTTAGAGGGAAATTCATGCAAAACCGCTGATGCACGTTGCCTTCAGGGACAGTTTTTCATCAACAGTCTCTGTATTTCCCTCTAAAACAACTCTGTGTGGTAACGTTGTGTTATTATCTCATAGCGTGGTGAATGTGCAGCTCACAACTTGTCCACCAGAGCGTTGTGGAGTTGTTGGATTGTGTATTTGATGAGTTTGATGATGAGGGAAACCAAGAAATCCCATAATGAGCCTCCGTAGCGTAGCTCTGAGCAGCTCACGGCTCTGCTCCGCCGTTCTAAAAACAGCTTGCACCGACAATTAAAGGTAACGAACCTACTGCTATGACTATAGGGATTATGGCAATGGGCCAATTTGCCAAAATGTTGAACTATCACTTTAATCAATTTCACTAATATATCAATGTGTAAAAATCAAATATAGTCAAAATCTAATTACATTACTGATTATATACACCGAATATTTGAAGTATCTATTAATATTAGGATCAATTATTAGCTTTCCCCCAGGGGAAATGTTTCGGATTATTTGTCAAGTTTATTTTTAGTTTATTTATTTTTTGAATTACAAATGAGAAACTAACATTTAAATTCCCACCAATCCAGTGTTAATTTGTTTTTGTTCCGTGTGACTTGACATAATCTATTTTTGGAAAGTGACGGTAGTGAGGAATGTTTGCTATTAATTCATTGTGGCATTTAATACCAGGAGGATTAATTGTGCAAACAAGTAATTGTGACATCTCTACAGTTTCTACATTTCCTGTTAGGAGGTGAAACCCCCCCCTCCTCCCCCCTCCCCTCCTCCTCCCTCAGCAGCGCCTGAATCTCTGAAATCCCCCTTTTTATTCTGCCCACAGAAAGAAAAACATCAATCACTGCACGCTGACGACGGAGAGGCACGTTAGTAATCTGACACGAGCTCCACCGACTGCAACCGAACACAATTATAGAGAAAAAGAAGGTTAAAGGGATAGTTCACTCAAAATTCAAGGTCCTCCGTGGCTTCTCTGAGTTACAGGGGGTCTCGGCGTAGCACTGCATGTTCATATGACGGTTGAGAACGGAGCTCACTTTTCTTCGTAACAAAAAGACACACCAAAAAACATCCAAATACCTCCATGCTGCTCGCATGTAATGTCCGTCTTGTATTGAAGCCCCGACATGAGAAATTGTTCCAAAAAAAATTTAATAAGTCTATGTTTTACACTGCAAAAACTCAAAATCTTACCAAGAATATTTGTCTCATTTCAAGTCAAAAATGTCATTTCTAGTCAAAACAAATCTCATTCTACCTAAAATAAGACTCATCACATAAAAAGCAGCTTGTTTTTAGACACTTTTTACTTCTTTCAAGCAGATTTTCACTTGAAATAAGTAGAAAAATCTGATAGTGGAGCAAGTTTTTCTTTCTTATTACAAGCACAAAAAACTTGCTTTCACTGGCAGATTTTTCTACTTATTTCAAGTGAAAATTAGTTTGAAACAAGTGAAAATGATCTAAAAACAAGTTCATTTTTAGGTGATGAGTCTTATTTTAAGGGGAAAGAGATTAGTTTTGACTAGAAATGAGACATTTTGACAAGAAATAAGACAAATATTCTTGGAAAGATTTTGAGTTTTTGCTTGTTTGTAGCGGAAGCTCCCAGTGTCTCAGTTCCACTACAAACAAGCTTAAAATATAGACTTATTTAATTTTTTTTTGGAACAATTTCTCATGTCTGGGCTTCAATACAAGAGGGACATTACATACGAGCAGCATGGAGGTATTTGGATGTTTTTTGGTGTGTCTTTTTGTTACGAAGACAGTTGGTATCCATTTGCAACCGTTATTATATGGACATGCACTGCTACGCCGAGACCCCCTGTAACTCAGAGAAGCCACGGAGGACTCTGAAACTTCTCCCAGCCCTTAGTCCACATAAGATAGGAGATAATGAGGCGGAAATTTCAATTTTGAGTGAACTATCCCTTTAAAATAAAATAAAATAAAAAAACAACAACAACAGAATAAGAGAATAAAAGATACGGGTGTCTTTGATGATGACGTCGCGCGTGGCCTTGTGGAAAACCATCTGGTAGAAGACGTAGAGGATCTGACACACAAACTCGTCGTCTTCCTGTTGGGCTGAGAAACACAAACACAAACAGGTCTGAGATCAGTTTCACCATCATCATCATCATCACCACTGTCTCTTTGGTTCACATCCATCCCATAAACACTCCTCAACCAGCATCGCTGAGAAGGGACCCAGCTCCCCGCCCCCAGACTTGTCGTCTCTCAGCAGCTTCACGTGTCACCGTGGCTACACAGTTCATCTCTTTATCACTCATCATCCTCATATCTATTATAGACTGGCTTAGTTTGGTTTAGTCCGTTTTGTGCACATCCATCATAGGAAGAAGTAGAGTAGGTTGAAGTTATTTCTCCTTAATTTACCCTTTAAAGGGACAACGAGGAGTTTCTCCGTCGGCAGAACGAAAAATAATAATAAAAATAAAAAAGTCTGATATTAATGTGGATGAATCTCCGTTACCACTTGTTAATGGTCCATTTTAGATAAATCTATGGTTTTGTCTCTATGGTTATTTTGTTATTATTAGTGGTGGTGGAAATGCTGGGCGAGCCGACCAGCGTTTCTTTACTTTCGGTTTCGTGGCGAGTCATGAGAATAACGCCGCCGAATCTCCGTTTATGGTGGGAACTACGATGGTATGTGATCGTCTTCCAACCTCTGACTTTAATTCTTGATGAATGAAAACATGAGTCTGTCTTGCGCCGGTCAAAGAATTTCACGGTGCGGAGGCTCATAAATGTAGTGAGGAAACACTTGCTGGTTTGCCTACAGTTGACCAATAAACTCACTCTCCAGACATAAAAATACAATAAATAGAAACATAAATTACTGATTTTCAGATGTTGTTAGAAGCAACGCAGCAAAAACAGGTAAATTCAATCTTGTTCATGCTTTTCTATAATACTCTGCTTTCATTTATCTTTTAACCGTATGTTGTTTTTGCTTCAAGATCCTCTGGTGAGCTCTCGTCTTCTTAACTTAAAGATGTTATATTATATTATATTATATATATTATGTTATATCAGGTTCCCTGTAGCTGCCACACACCTGGTTAATAAAGTTGATTGTGATCTGGACTTTACCAGAGTCCAGGGCGACGTCAAACTGTTTGTTTCTGCACTAAAACACAATCTCACTCTCTCTCAGCTCTAATCAACAGAATGAAGAGGGAACCGACACTTCACCTGTGACTCAACATCTGAGCTGTGAAACACGTCACATCTGCACCGTGCTGCTGCTGCTGCTGCTGCTGAGGCTTTAGGAACAGATGAAGCAGACAGAACTAACGCTGGTGAAGCAGCGAGGGCCGTGACTCGTCCACTCTGCTGCAGCTGCTGAGTCCAACTCTGCAGTTTTACTAATTACAGCTGTTCTTTTGCTGTGACTCATCAACTTCAGACAATCTGCCGGAGATTATTTCTGCTCCGAGGTTAAAACTGAGATTGTTTTTTACATGTAGATGTTAGGGGTGGGAATCTTTTACTATCTCACGATTTGATTCAATTGTGATTTTTGGGGCTATGATTCGATTCAAAATCGATTTTTGATTCAAAACGATTTGATTCCTAATGATTTCTGCTTCAGTCTGTCGGTGTGCAAAGGATCCTCATGATCTTTTTCACATTTATTGAGTTTTATTATTGAGTTTTAAACATGTATCCATGCTTAGATGGAATTGTTGAAACTGTTGCATAAAAGCAATATCACATATTGTTTAAGTAACAAAATTAAAAGTGCCTCTTTATTAAAATGGTGCAGTTTAACATGCTGCCTTTTAAATTCTAAGGAAACGGAGGCCGACAGCAGCAGATTTGTTTCATTTTTTTACTTTTTAAAATCGATTTTGGGACATTTTATATCGATTCAGAATCGTATTAAATGAGAATTGTGATTCTTATGTGAATCGATTTTTTGGCACAGCCCTACTCATTACTGTTGTTCTTTTCCTGTGACTCATCAACTTCAGACAATCTGCCGGAGGTTATTTCAGCTCCGAGGTTAAAACTGAGATTGTTTTTTACATCTAAACATGTAGTTGTGTTTAGTCTGATGCAGCTCAGAGTCGTTCACCACCAGCTCCCTTCATGGAAGTAGGAGGTTTCTTCTTTCTCACCGTTGAGCAGCTCGATGAGAGCGGGAATGATGCCGGACTTGGCCAGCATGGCTGCGCACGAGTCATCCATGGACACGGTGCCGATCATGATCACCACCTCCAGGATGAGGTCATCCTCGGCACAACCTGACATCAGGGAAAAGTACAAGTTGAGTGGAGAAAACAAGCTCATAAAAACTCTCTGTTCCTCTTCTTGTTCTTGTTGGGATCTCATCTAATCTGATCTGAGGACAGCCTGATCCGTGGCCATGTTTACACGGACACAAGCAATTGGAATAAAACAGGAATAAAAGCAGATCTTAAAGGATAATTACCGTTTTTTACTACAAGTGGTTGTGATGAAATTAGCTCCAGCCGAGAGCCGCGTATTAGAGGCTGACATTTTCGCGGGATTCCCGCGGGACACTGTGCGGGAAATTTAAGACTTTTTAAGACCATTATGGATGAAATTTAAGACCTACAGTATCATGACAAATAAAAACGTAAAAATGAAATGCACAAAATAAAAAATTGATTGCAATATATAAGTTGCGTGTTAGGCTTGTTTGTAGTTGAAAATACATTCAATAAAGCACAATGAAGTGTCGGGAGCATTTCATTGAACATTTGCGGTAGCGAGGGCTCTTTCCCAAGGAGCACGGCGCCTAAAGTGAACTATTTGGGGGCACAAAAAGAAATTGGGGAGCAAAATTAAAAATGTTTATGGAACATATTATTTATTTAATTCACTGGCAACCAACAGGCAGATGGCTTTAAAGCAGATAACAGCGGCACGGCCGTTTCGGCTAATGCTGTGTTCAAGGCAGGCTTTTGAAACCGTAAGTTACAGCTTCAAGTCACAACTACGACTTGGTAGCGTTCCAGGTAACCCGTAGCTCGTGTTTTTACCGTCCTGTTGTCTGTGAAAGTTCCCTATAACGGCCACTCGTAACTTCCGACCCGTGAACTCGTACCAGATCGAACTGGTATGACTTCACAGGAAGGAAAAACACAAAGTACGAGTTTCCTTGAACGCACCATGAGTTAGCAGCCCCCGCCCTTGTCAGGCATCAATTGGTCCTCGTGCTACGTCACCACATTCACGCGCATCCCTTGGCTGCACACACAGCCCTTCATGCCGTTCTCTCCCCTCATTGGATAACACTTGTATCCCACAAGGAAAATTTTCTCCTCGGGTTACAGCAGAGCAGAGTGACGGAGAGACTCGTGTTTAGGCTGAAATACTTCATGTAAGTGATTGCTGACGGAAAATAGGACTATTTAGGACTTATATTAACAAAAACATTCCACTGATATCTGCTTTAAGCCTTGAATAATGTTAAGGGTCTACCATCAAAGGACCACAATGGAAATAAGCCTTTGGGCCTTATTGTGTTTTTAATCCTTTTGAACACTTGACTTATGTTGTTCAATAAAGTTTTCAATTCAATTCAATTCAAGGGTCAAATGTGAGCCATTTTTACATCGGAGAACAGTAAAAACACCAACACTTCACCTTCTAATGTGACCCAGAATAGACAAACATGGAAATATTTCAACTTCTTTAACAAAGTTAAAGTTAACTTTTGATTATTCCACACTTCCCCCAACTACCGGTCCGGATAATTTAATGGAAACTGAAATTTGAAGTTTCAATTTTGAAGTTCAAATTTGAAACACATGGAAAAATATTCACAATGTATTTGACTAATGTCTGTAAATTTGTTTTTTTTAATTATTATTTTGTAGTTGATGAACTGCTTGATGCATGTACACACACGGTTTAATCATGATTATTATTATTATATAATCGTGTGAACGATAATAATCCGATTGTAGAGAAACGCTCCTGTAACCGTGGAAACCGACTCGTCATCAGGTCTTTTCTGTTTTAAAGGAGCAGCTGTGATGAACATGAGTTTTACTGGTCAGGATGAAGCAGAGCAGGACGCTGCTGAAGACACTTTTATCTGCTTTGATAAGAGACAACAGAGGAGGAAGAAGATGAAGGTGAAGGTGAAGGTGAAGAGGTCAAAGGTCGTGACACACAGCGATGCGGCCCAGAGCCTCTGGAGCGTTTCCTGTCCTCACATCATCTTCATCTTCACCCGGTGAGTCCTGACTGGTGTCAGAGGAGAGAAACCAGGAGCCAGATGTTCAGAAGGTTTAATCTGGATTTATAAATCCCTTGTTTTTCCATCCAGGATCAATAATCAATAATCCATCTTTACTTTTATCCCAGTTGGATTGGATCAGTCTGATCCAGATACAAACTTTTCTAGATGAACAGAGCTGAGTGTTAATGTGACTGAAGGTCTGGTCTGGCTGTGTAAATAAATAAAAAGCAAATATTCAGTAGATTGGTACATTACATTGAGAATATTTTTCCATGTGTTTCAAATTCAAACTTCAAATTTCAGATTTCATTTAATTATCCAGTGGTTGTAGCCTAGAAATCTCTCTGCCCCCTAGCAGCAGCAAATCTCTTTGCTCCGTAGGTGGGTCTAGAAACGAGCCATAGGAACTTTTTGAGTCTCGAACACCGTTTGTGTTCACCAATCACAGCGCTCTATCTGTTTAGAGAGTCGTTGGGCGGCTTAACGCCATGACGACATACTTGCGACGGTGAAAAACATGACAAGAAGATAGATGGCTTTAGCAAAGGAATGGTTTGAATCGGCGTTCATGGCATCAACTGTGAAAGAATTAAACTTGTCATTTTCTTTAAAAGTTGAGCAAGAAACTGCTCTGAAGTCGTTCATTTGGAAGAAGGATGGATTTGGTGTTTTGCCGACCGGTTATGGGAAAAGTTTAATCTAGCGACGTCATCCTGCTCTTTGCTCTGATTGGTCGTAGCGCTACCCTATTGGTGCAGAGGCAGTTTGAAAGACAGCCTTCATCCCGCCCCCTGGATTGAGCCGAGGTCTACCGCTCGTTGCCAGACTAGACATGTTAATGATATAGTCTGGATGGTCAGGCTACAGTAGTTGGGAAACAGTTCTTCATTTGTAAAATAATCACAAAGTTAACTGTATTTACTTTATCACTGTTATGGTTTAAATATCAGGTGCAAAATATTAGAAAATAAACGTACCGTATATGTATATATCCTACATTATAAATGTTGTTTATTTGACCAGTTTGAATCCATCAAACTGCTGGGATCAGATTAATCCTGATGTTCTGGATCAAAGTTTTCCTGATCCGACTAGAAAGTTCTGATCAACACAAACTGAGGGTTTGATCCAGATTAAAAACAACCGATCTCAGGATCTGGTTTTTAGTTTTGAAACATTTTGTTCATGCTTTCATTGAATCTGTCACCCATTTCGCTAAATACCTGTCCAAACTCGGTTGCAACTTGTCCGACTGATTATTGTATGTCTGTCCAGATTTTGTCTTTGTCTTGTTTTGTTTTGTTTTGTTTTTATTGTATTGTTCTGTATCCTTTCATTGTACTGTGATGTGTTGTGTTGTTGTGTTTTATGTTGACATGAGGTGCGCAGGACCCCCTCGAAAATGAGTTGCGACAACTCAAGGGGTTTATCCTGCTGATAATAAACAACTTAAACAACAACAACACATTTTCAAGATTTGATCCGATCCATGATCCAGAATGTAATCAGATTACTTTTCATCAACTGGGCCCAGAGGTTTGGAGCGGGTTAGGGTTCGAGCTGCTCTGTAGGTTTAGAGGGAGCTGACAGAAACAGGACAGACTGTCCCATCAGACACAGCAGAGACAGACCTGGCTTCAGCCGGTCCTTCAGGAACGGCACCAGCTTGAACTCTTTCAGCAGCAGAGCCCAGTCCAGCTCCGAGACCGTCAGGTTGGCCAACGTCCCCAGACACTCGATCACAAACTCCTCGGCCTCGTCCTCGTTGATCTGAGCCGCCAGGTCGCCCACGTGATCCTAGAGGAGGAGGAGGAGGAGGAGGTCACACAAACACTGAACAGCAACGCCAGCCCATAATAGCCCTGCCCAGAGATTTACAACATACAGTGTTGTGAACAGACCCAAAGAAACGGCCTATTTTCACGGCCTAAAAGAGGTTTTACCTGAAAAAAATACACAGTTCCATTGTTCGCTATAATATAATTTTTTCCAGCCCTTCAAAGTTCAGGAAAAACACAGTTTTTATTTGGACCTAACCAACTGCTGATCGGCGGGCGCTAACCCTGGGCGGAGGGATACGTGAGTTGGTTAGGTCCAAATAAAAACTGTGTTTTTCCTGCACTTTGAAGGGCTGGAAAAAATTATATTATAGTGAACAATGGAACTGTGTATTTCTTTTTCAGGTAAAACCTCTTTTAGGCCGCGAAAATAGGCCGTTTCTTTGGGTCTGTTCACAACACTGTATGTTGTAAATCTCTGGGCAGGGCTATTATGGGCTGGCGTTGCTAACGGGAGGAGTGCAGAGAGTCTTCTACTGCAATTAAAGTACTTAGGGGCTATTTGGAGATCATACAACCCAACTTAAAAAAAAATGCTACTATCCCTTTAAGTCCTTTAAACAGGACAAAGCGGATGTTATGGTTCAGACGTTCGTGGCGTTGACTGACCAGGAAGAGGCTCTTGGTGGCTCCACCGTGCTGAGACAAGTTCCTGATCATCTTCATCACCAGGACGTCCTTCAGCTTCAGGGCGCGCTTCATCAGCATCTTCAGACCGTTACCTTGACGACGACGAAGAGGAGGAGGAGGAGGAGGAGGAGGAGGAGCACAGAGAGACTTTAGTATTAGAAACCCACCACAGAGCTGTTCACTGCAAAAACTCAAAATCTTTCCAAGAATATTTGTCTTATTTCTTGTCAAAATGTCTCATTTCTAGTCAAAACTAATCTCTTTTCACTCAAAATAAGACTCATCACCTAAAAATTAACTTGTTTTTAGATCATTTTCACTTGTTTCAAACAAATTTTTCACTTGAAATAAGTAGAAAAATCTGCCAGTGAAAGCAAGTTTTTTGTGCTTGCAATAAGAAAGAAAAACTTGCTCCACTATCAGATTTTTCTACTTTTTTCAAGTGAAAATCAGCTTGAAAGAAGTAAAAAAGTGTCTAAAAACAAGCTGCTTTTTAATGTGATGAGTCTTATTTTAAGTAGAATTTGATATATGACAAATATTCTTGGTAAGATGTTGAGTTTCTCTCTGCTCTGGTACCTGCACAGAACAGCTGTGCGTTGCTCCTGTTGGCCGCCAGGTTGATGCAGAGTGAGATCAGCTCCACGTCCATCTTCTCCTCGCCGCTCTCAAACACCATCTTCATCAGCTGTCAACCAAACACACACACACACACAAACAAACATTAGGTAAGTATAGTTTAAAGACGGGCCGATCATCGACATGAGGCAGATACTATCGGCCCATATTCAGCATCTTTTCAATAATTAGTATCGGACGTTTTTTCACCGATAACCAACAACATAAATGTATTTTTTAAACACTCTTCAAACAGTCATGACTCTTTAATCTCCGGCCCACTGAACCAGGATCAGTGTTGGAGTTTAAGTGTTATTTGACAAAAATTCAACGTCTTTCTTAATCACAGATTTTTACAGTGTACAAAAAAGAAACACACACTTCGCTGTATTCAGTCTGATCCCAGGTGTGTTATTCTAAACTGTGACACCAAAGTTTTCATTTTTATTGCAAATGAACATCGTTGTAAATATTCCTTGATCACTAATAATCGTTACGTGCAGCGGCTGTTGTCCGTCTGCCGTCTGCCCAATTTCAGGTGAATGCAGCATGAAAAATACGATTGAGTTGCTTGTGATATACAACCGCAACGCTAGATGGGAGATGGGAATTCTTACACAATGTACCTTTAAAGCAGAAGTAAGCGATCCGGTCGTTTTGGCTAATGCTGCGTTCCAGGCAGGCTTTTGAAACCGTAAGTTACAGCTTCAAGTCACAACTTACGACTTTGTAGCGTTCCAGTCAACCCACTCGTGTTTCTCCGACCTGTTTTACCTGTGAAAGTCACTATAA
>NC_140910.1:33799906-33813143 GCF_045865225.1 Trachurus japonicus
TGCATGGGCCTCGGGGCGGAGCACAGGTCACATCCTGGTCACGCTGATAGCAAGAGCAAGAGCAAGAGCTGTCCTCTCTGCTGAGGAAGAGGAGGAGGAGGAGGAGGAGGAGCAGGGCTGTGGCTCAGATCTGCTGCTGCTGCTACACGACCCTCTGAACAAACAGCCGACCCCTCCTCGGTCACATCTGGCCGGCGTTTACACCCACAATCTCCACAAACAAACACAACGCACATTTAGCTAATCGCTGAGGATGAGAAGAGCGAGCGGCCGAGGTCGGTCCAATCAGGAGAGAGGAATCAGCCCGACGACGTTCAAACCTGAGAGAAAACTGCAAAGATAAACCCAAAAGCTACGACTCAAACATGGTTCACAACATCTTCTACAGTACACCTCACTGAAACCATCCTCCTCCTCCTGTAATAGCACTTTTACCTCCTTTGTGAGATAGCCTACTTTCTAATGTAATTATAAAATCAAGTTCTTTTGCATTTAAACCACCTAAGACACCCAACCTTCTGCTTTCCCAGACTTCCTTCTGCAAGTGTAAATTCAAGTTCCTTTACACTTAACCATCTGTGATGCCCAACTTCCCACTTCCTAATTCACACTCAAACCCCTTTGTATTTTAAATTGTATCTCTTAACTCCATATAATACCTCGGGAGGCCGGTGATGATTCCTTCAAAGGCGAAGGCGTGAAAACACAATCAGGGAAGGGGCCGGCCAAAGGACACAAACACACCCCAGAGGTGGACCTTCCTTCCCTCAGCTATAAATGTTTAGGTTTCCCCCATGTTCAGGGTCTTTCTTCATCTTGAACCGCTCGCATGTTGATTGACCTTTTCTTTGCAAAGGAAATAAAACTTTGTCGGCCGGCAAGAAGTCTCTATTTCATTTTTCACCAGCAACAGAGAATTTCCATGACACTCCTCAACTGGGAAACTAGAAAACCAACTGGAGGAACTGAGCTGAGCTGATCCTGGATCAGTAGAAAACAAACGTCTGGTCTACGTTCATCTTCTAGTTCAGCTCCACTCCTCTATTATATGTGACTGTCTATGTGGTGGGAGCAACACATGTTTGAACTGTGCATCTACACATTTATACACATACGTCAGTGAAATTTAATACATTGATCTTTTAAATCCTAATTTTTGGGTCTGTTAGTGGTCGCTCTGCTTGATTGACAGATAATTAGATTTGTCAGCTACGATGTAGACGACTGAAATCTCAGAATGTCCTGAACCCGTCTGGATGTGTTAGATCCTTCATCCTTGTGTCTGTTTCATTTTTTGGTCTTTTTATATGTAAAATAAGTAAATAATAATAATAATAAAATGAGCTGATTGATCTGATTTCTTCTATAACAAACATTTACAGCTTTTCCTGCATTCCTTCTGTCATTAACATATTTTTTTCCCTCCTTCATGTTGGATGTTTTACAGCTGTGTTTGTTTCTTTCTTTCTTAAATCTCATGCTGAGATGTGATGTATTAAATGTTTTGCCTGAACTTTGAATTCTCCTGATATTTTCTTTGCTTCTGGTTTAATGACAGCTGGCGAGATGAGCTTTCTCCTTTTTTTTTTTATCTCTTTCTAATTTTCTCATTCTTTCTGAAGAATACGAGTAAGAACGGCATTATTAAACCCCAAAGGGAAATTCAGTTGCAGAAGAATTTAAAAGCCCGATAACTAAGTATGAAGGATCTTCTGTATCTGAGAGAGTCGTCGTCCACCACACTGTCTGTTTGGTGTTGATTAGGGATGTCACGATTACTTGTTTTCACAATTAATCGTGGTATTAAACGCCCCTATTAACTGAGTTTCTACATTAAATACATAAAAGTAACTAATTACCAGGAAAAGTAACTACTGCATTACTTTTTAAAAAAAATAAAAAGCTCAAATATGTCAAATTAACTAACCCTAACCTGTTTAAACAGCTTTTTTCCAATCAGTTGATGGACCCTTTAATTTAGGCCGTTAATTACATGATAATGTCTAGAAATAACAGTCAGTGTCGTAGTAATGTCATGTATTTCATAAAGGCTAAAGATTAGATTACACATGCTTTTCATGCTTTGAATGTTTTGAGAAAGGCCAGAACTTTTCTCCACCAAGTCGTTGCAACTGACCGATATTTCTGGGGGTGTTTCTACACAATCAATAGTTATTTCTTGGCGATATTTCTCAACATTACTATGAAATTGACCGTTATTTCTAATCGAGGCTATTTCTAGACATTATGATGCAATTAATTGTTATTTCTTGACATTATCACATAATTAGTGGCCTGTAAATTAAAATGTATCTAATGTACACTGTGTATTATTATTCTGTGACGGGACTGTCTATTTTGTGTTGATTGAAAGAAAAAGAATGGAAAGAGGAGGAGACATGAGGAGGAGGAGACACAGAGAAAGAGAAAGAAGAAGGATGTTTTGAGGACTGGGTGGAAAAGGGAAGTCAAAGGAGTAAAAGTGTTATAAGTTATAGTTACTTGCTACTTTCCCCCCAAATTAACTTTTTAGTTTCTACATTATAAAAGTAACTAATTACCAGGAAAAGTAACTATTAAAAAAATAAAATGCTCAAATATGTCAAATGAACTAACCCTAACCTGTTTAAACAGCTTTTTTTCCAATCAGTTGATGGACCCTTTAATTTAGGCCGTTAATTACATGATAATGTCTAGAAATAACAGTCAGTGTCGTAGTAATGTCATGTTTTTCATAAAGGCTAAAGATTAGATTACACATGCTTTTCATGCTTTGAATGTTTTGAGAAAGGCCAGAACGAGTTATCCACCAAAATAGCCAGAATGAGTTACTTGCTACTTTCCCCCCAAATTAACTTTTTAGTTTCTACATTATAAAAGTAACTAATTACCAGGAAAAGTAACTATTGTGTTACTTTTTTAAAAAAAATAAAATGCTCAAATATGTCAAATGAACTAACCCTAACCTGTTTAAACAGCTTTTTTTAGTCTAGAAATAACAGTCAATTTCATAGTAATGTCATGTTTTTCATAAAGGTAATAGATTACACATGCTTTTCATGCTTTGAATGTTTTAGGAAAGGCCAGAACTTTTCTCCACCAAGTCGTTGCAACTGATCAATATTATATTATATATATTATATTTCTTGGGGTATTTCTACACAATCAATTGTTCTTTCTTGGCGATATTTCTCAACATTACTATGAAATTGACCGTTATTTTCAGGCTATTTCTAGACATTATGACGCAATTAATCGTTATTTCTTGGCATTATCACATAATTAGCGGCCTGTAAATTAAAATGTATCTAATGTACACTGTGACGGGACTGTCTATTTTGTGTTGATTAAAAGAAAGAAAGATTTGACATATATTTTCATGATCACAGTGCTGTTATGTTTTGTTGTTTGGATGATGACTTGTGTTCCTGGCTGGACACGAGGAGGAGGAGGAGACACAGAAAGAAAAAGAAAAAGAAGAAGGATGTTTTGAGGACTGGGTGGAAAAGGGAAGTCAAAGGAGTAAAAACAGAGTTGTCATCGCAGCACGAGAGAAGACTGAGCAGCTGTTCCTCTGGCGGTTTCTCTGCCTCCAGATGTGGCGTGGCGTCCCGCCCTTCTCCTCATGCATTCATTCCTGGACGATGGATGCATTGCTGATGTGTGTGTGTGTGAGTGTGTGTGTGTGTGTGTGAGTCAGACATTAGCCAGTCTTACCTGCGGTATGCAGTCTGTGTCAGCAAACACGGACTTGGATGTGTCGTCCATGCTGATGTGGTACAGAATGCACATGCTGAGCCGTCGCTGGGCCTCGTCAGCTGCAACACAAACACACACAGGAGGAGGAGGAGGAGGAGGAGGAGGAGGGAAGTCAACGCATGAATGAGCGGTTGTGCTGCCGTAACGCTCCGCGGGACGCCAATGACCACATCTAGTAGGGAGAGAGCAGAGCGTGTGTGTGTGTGTTTTCTGAAAATATTAATATAATGGGGGCTGAATGGGCTTTTTAACAGCGATGTCTGTCAGAGGTCAATTGGCATTCGGACGAAGAATCAGCAGCCGTCGACTGCAGTTTCTCACTTTGTCACAGTAGCAGAGCAAAGAGCAAAGAGAAGGAAAAACACAATATTTAAAAGGATTTAACATGGAAAAATGCTGCTGCTTAAAGGGACAGTTCAGACATATGAAAAGAAAACTGAAAACTTTCTAAAGGACCCTATGTTTTCCAGATTTCCAGATTTCCTCGACACCAAAATAAAGAAGTAAAGAGAATTTCACCGGTGGAGATATTCTACTTGTTCTCTGATAGATCTGATTCCTCTGAGCCTCAGAGTTTAAACAGCTTTTTTTCCCAATCAGTTGATGGACTCTTTAATTTAGGCCGTTAATTACATGGTAATGTCTAGAAATAACGCTCAATTTCATAGTAATGTCATGTTTTTCATAAAGGCTAAAGATTACACATGCTTTTCATGCTTTAAATGTTTTAGGAAAGGCCTGAACTTTTCTATTTCTACACAATCAATTGTAATTTCTTGGCGATATTTCTCGACATTACTATGAAATTGAGCGTTATTTACAGCGATGTCTGTCAGAGGTCAATTGGCATTCGGTGAAGAATCAGCAGCCGTCGACTGCAGTTTCTCACTTTGTCACAGTAGCAGAGCAAAGAGCAAAAAGAAGGAAAAAAAACACAATATTTAAAAGGATTTAACATGGAAAAAGAAAAAGCTGCTCATGCTGCTGCTTAAAGGGACAGTTCAGACACAGGAAAAGACTGAAAACTTTCTAAAGGACCCTATGTTTTCCAGATTTTCAGATTTTAATTACATGATAATGTCTAGAGATAATGCAAAATTTCATAGTAATGTCATGTTTTTCATAAAGGCTAAAGATTAGATTACACATGCTTTTCATGCTTTGAAATGTAGGAAAGTAGGAAAGTAGGAAAGGCCAGAACTTTTCTCCACCAAGTCGTTGCAACTGACCGATATTTCTCGGGGTGTTTCTACACAATCAATCGTTATTTCTTGGCGATATTTCTCGACATTAAAAAAGAAAAAGCTGCTCATGCTGCTGCTTAAAGGGACAGTTCAGACGTAGGAAAAGAAGACTGAAAACTTTCTAAAGGACCCTATGTTTTCCAGATTTCCTCGACACCAAAACAAAGAAGTAAAGAGAATTTCACCGGTGGAGATATTCTACGTATTCTCTGACAGATGTGATTCCTCTGAGATCTCAGAGCTCAAACTGTTTCCACTAAACTATTAAAAGCTCATCAGTGAGCTGCTCTGTCATGTTCCTTCACCACCACAAACTCTCAGACTGTCGGTTACTTCAGCTTCAGCTCCACATCCATCACTCTTCCTGCTACATGTCGGTTAATCCGCCGCTGAAAATAGTCCCCCGACTAATTACACTATTTCAAAATGTCAGATTCATTTTTAAGAGATTTATAACTCCAGGAGGAACCGATGAGGTACAGACACATTCATGGATTCATACTGCTTAGCTGACAACAATAATGATATAGAATAACCAACTTTATCTGTCAGAAAATAAAAATAAAAAACAAACTTCTCTTTAAGATGATCAGATTCCTCCCACTGCAGCCGGGTTGGTTTGTGTCAACAGCGTTGGGCACGTTACTTTTAAAAAGTAATAAGTTATAGTTACTTGCTTCTGTCCCCAAAGATTAACTGAGTTTCTACATTATAGAAGTAACTAATTACCAGGAAAAGTAACAACTGCACTACTTTTAAAAAAAATAAAATACCCAAATATGTCAAATTAACTAACCCTAACCTGTTTAAACAGCTTTTTTTTCCCAATCAGTTGATGGACCCTTTAATTTAGGCTGTTAATTACATGATAATGTCCAGAAATAGCATATAAATAACAGTCAGTTTCATAGTAATGTCATGTTTTTCATAAAGGTAATAGATTACACATGCTTTTCATGCTTTGAATGTTTTGAGAAAGGCCAGAACTTTTCTCCACCAAGTCGTTGCAACTGACCGATATTTCTGGGCTGTTTCTACACAATCAATTGTTATTTCTTGGCGATATTTCTTGACATTACTATGAAATTGACTGTTATTTCTAGACATTATGACGCAATTAATTGTTATTTCTTGACATTATCATGTAATTAGCAGCCTGTAGATTAAAGTGTATCTAACGAACACTTAAACGGGTGTATTACTATTCTGTGACGGTTCTTCTTGAGTCAAGTAACGGTGCATCTTACTGTCAGTAACAGTAAAAAGCTTCCTCTCTGCAGCTCTGCTCTGTGTTTAGAAATATCTGCTTCTTTAGCTGCTAAATGCTTCACTGTCTCTGCAGGCTGCCCCCCCCCTCACACACTGAGTCTGTCTGCTCCTGGATGGAAACTGCTGCTGGAAACACTGAGGCCGAGCCAGACAGGAGATGTGATGCAAAACTAAGTAAGTACAATTTAGTTTACCATGGTTTAGTTTTCTTAGTGAAAGAAGCCAGCCAGCATGGATGGAAAAGGAGAAAACAGACGACACAGAGATACAGGGAAAGGAAAAGAAGGCTCAGCTCAGTCACTACAGTAGAGAGAACATCCAACAGGTGAGTCTGTAGCTGGGTTTCCATCCAAGTCGTATCAAATTTAAAAGCGGATTTTGTGAAAATGCGTAAAAAGCAAAGCAAATTTATGACCGTTTCCATTCGTTATTGATTTGCGATTATTGGGAGAGGAGGAGTGCACCGTGAGATTACGTCATTAGAGAGCGTGAATGTATCCAACAGCTGACACTCAGCTGACACTCAACATCATGGACAATTTACGTACTTTCCGGACTATAGACGCACCTGTATAAGCTGCACCAGCTACATTTAAAAGAAAATACTGTACATATAGGCTGCACTTGAATATAAGCTGCAGGTTTTCATGTTATAACATGAGATATTTACACAGAAAGACAGAAGGAACTGTGCAAGTCCGCTCGCTTTCCTGCTGTTCTGGTCTTCCAGCAGCACTTCACCCACAAACTCTGGCTCAGTTCACATCATCTGTTTCCATAACAAAAAGTCGCATTTTCATTTAATCGATACGCTGACAAATCCACCCTCCCAAAGCGTAAAAACTTTTATGCGCATTTACTGCCTTTATTCGAATTTATGGTGTTTCCATTCAAATATTTATTTGCAATTTTTGAAAATGCGAATAAAAAAAGGTGGATGGAAACGCAACTTCTGAGTGCTTGAATCATCGACACCTCTGAGATGTTGAGGCCTTTAAACGGACGCGTGGGACGAGCAGCAGGTTTGACGTATTGGACCTGAGAGAGAGAGAGACGAGCAGCGGTGGAACGTGCAGCAGCAGCTCTGAAGGAAACGAGTGAAAACATGAACGACGGTGGAGACACGAGGAGGAGATGGAAGCACCAACGAGCATCTCTGATTCTGGATTAGACTCTAAAGAATCTCTGTTCACTGTTCTGTTCTGTTTCTCACATGTGTAGTGATTTGTTCAGACTGTTTCAGATTTCTATTGTAGCCTTGCACACTTTTTATTGCAAGTCCCTCTGTCTTCTATTTTACTATTGTATCTGTCGTATTTATTGTTTCTGATTGCGATTATTAGCTATTACCTTCCATTAGGACCTAATGTATCCAGTCACGGCAGCTTAGTATTAATTGTATATATTCATTGTACATTACCTTTGTACTACATTGATGCTGTTTCTATTGTTTATATGTTGATATTTAATATTTGAATTCCTCACATCCAGACGTGTGGGAAAGTGATTGGTTTGTGTCACACAGCCACTCCTATTTAAGATGGCTTCCTGTGGTGGCGCAAACATTTGCTTGAAAAAGGTCTAGTACCGAAACGTTGCATAATAAATTCTGCAAGTTGGCCACGTGTGCGGGAACTCTTCTTTTTCACATTAGTTATAAAATGAGAACATTCGAAGGTGGAAACTGACGTGTTCCTTCCACAACGACGCATATTAACGTTGTGCATCGCAACGTTTGGCATCGTTTACAAGATGGTGGGAAGCAGCGGCGTAGTAGTAGTAGTTGTTGTTGTGTGCGACGTAGAGCTGCAGCTCCAAATTTCCGAGCAGAGTTTTTTAAATTGCCCATTTATTCGGCCGGGGCAGTGTATCTACGTGTTCCCACACTACACACACAACTTTGTTTTTATCGATCGATCCTCGTACCATTTACGTGCCGATCCGTGGAGAGAGCGATCTGAACGGATCAACTGTGATCCGTTGCTCCACTACTTATAATATTTCAATTTCCCTTCTTGAAGTTTTATGCTGAGTTGGTAAAACTTAAGTGTGTCAAATGTTACGTTTAGTTCTGTTTAGTGGCCAAAAAGTGGTTCTTTTTCACCACTTTAATGCTTTGTCTTTTTCACTTTTTTAAATTTAGAAATTTTACCACTTTTTCTAGATTTTTTCTAAAACTTTTTTTGAGAAATTTTTTAAAGATTTTCTAGGAAATCTTTAATTTTTTTAAAAAGAAAAGAAGTCTTTCCACTATTTTTTTACCAAAATTTTAAAATTTTACCACATTCTTCTAGAAATGTTTCAACGTTTTTGGATAAATTGTACCACTTTTTTTCCATGAGTTTCTCTACAATATTTCCAAAAATTCACCCCAATTGGCCCTAATGTGAACATATATTGACGTTCTTCAGTTTTAGAACAAATATTTGTGTATTTCTGGTGTTTAATGCTTCAAAATTGTGTCCAATGGGGGTCTGAGGTCTAATTTGTGTCAATTTAGGCTCCTTGATGTATTGAAGTTTGAAAACCACTGGATTATACACCTATACAAATACATATTAATGGGTAGTAGCCTATATTCAGATTCTGCCAGTAAACTTAGCCAATTATTACACACTGACTGGACCTTTAAAAACTGAACACAGGCCCGGTTCAGAGTTCACGGAGCCTGAGCGGCGGCGAGGAGATAAAGGGATCAAGGCAGCAGGATGGATTGAGTGTTAGACTGTCAGTGAGACCAGGACCTTTATGAGTCTGACCCCTGACCAGACCTAGAGGCCCTGAGGCCCGGGGGCCCGGGGGGGGCCGGGGGGGCGGAGCTAACAGAGTTCAGCCCAGAGTTTGACCCGGGAACTTTTCATTAAGAGAAGTGTTAAGAGAGAAGCTCTTCATTGGAGCAGAACCACTGACAGACCTCCTGTAAAGCCCCCGGTCCAGTTAAATCTGGTCCCAGCTCGTGTTCGGTCACCGCTCGGGCCGTATACGGTGCAGCGGGGGGGGGGGCTCTTATCGCGGCACCGATTGGATCCAGATGTGCTCAGTGAACCTCTGGAATCACAGGAGGGAGAGAGAGAGACGGCTCGGAGCTTTAATTGGGAAAACAGGAGGAAGCATCAATTTTACTGCCTTTAATAAGTTAAAGCTACGATGCTGCTGCTGCTGCACAGCAACATCTGCTCCTCATTAGCACAACCCTCCACCTCAACCAGCACCTTAAAGGGATAGTTAGTTCACCCAAAATTGAAGTTTCATTTCTCATTATCTCCTCCCCCTCATGTGGACTAAGGGCTGGGAGAAGTTTCAGAGTCCTCCGTGGCTTCTCTGAGTTACAGGGGGTCTCGGCGTAGCAGTGCATGTCCATATGACGGTTGCAAATGGATACCAACTGTCTTCGTAACAAAAAGACACACCAAAAAACATCCAGATACCTCCATGCTGCTCGTATGTAATGTCCCTCTTGTATTGAAGCCCCGACATGAGAAATTGTCCTGAAAAAAATTAAATAAGTCTATATTTCAAGCTTGTTTTGTAGCAGAAGCTTCTCTTCCTGGTTCGTCAAATTTGGACGAACCAGGAAGAGGAGCTTCGAGAAGTTTCAGCTACAAAACATCTGCATGTGCAATTGTGTGCTATGGGATGTGCAATTTAAGTCGATCCTGCACTTTATTGGGGCATCGTGCAATTCAATTCAATCTTGCACTTATGCACTCGTCACCTTAGCAAACAGCACCTTAGCACATAGCACTTTAACTAGCACTGTAGCACTTTATAACTTCTCAGTAACCTGTTGGTCCCCTTACCCACTCTTTTAACCGTCTATGGTCAGTTAACTGCTGGTTTATGTCCTTCATATATGTTTTGTGTGAGATGTCAAGGTGTTTTGTTGTCCTAGTCCTGCCTCTTGTACTTTTTACTTTTTGTACTTTTTATCATCATTGTCTAACATCAACCTGCCAATGGGACTGGGGATGGAAATTAGCCACTTGGCTACAATCCCACATATTTACATGTCAGTGTCCATCAATATGTACTGTTCCCATTTTTACAAAAATAAATAAAACTGAATCTGAAACAAGCTTGAAATATAGACTTCTTTAATTTTTTTCGGGACAATTTCTCATGTCGGGGCTTCAATACAAGACGGACATTACATAGGAGCAGCATGGAGGTATTTGGATGTTTTTTGGTGTGTCTTTTTGTCACAAAGACAGTTGGTATCCATTTGCAACCGTTATATGGACATGCACTGCTACGCCGAGACCCCCTGTAACTCAGAGAAGCCACGGAGGACTCTGAAACTTCTCCCAGCCCTTAGTCCACATGAGGGGGAGTAGGAGATAATGAGTTCAGAAATTTCAATTTTGGGTGGACTATCCCTTTAAAAGGCACATGAGAACAAGCTCTCTCTCACACACACACACACACACGTAGACAATAAGCTCCTCCAGACTCGCTCTGCTGGTAGGAACATGGAGGATCCTTTATGGGCGAAGAGAGAGTTCCCATTAAATGTTCAAAACACCGGTCGGGTCGGGGCAGCGAGTAAAAAAAAAAGAAAAAGAAAAGAAAAAAAGAAAAAGAAAGGTGAGGGGGGAGCTGTTAAGAATTAACTAGACTGTTCAGGGGCAGTTAGTGGGAGAGCTAAACTCCAATTACACCCCAGCCTGATTTAAAACGAGCCTAACCTTCGTAAAAAATTACAAGCCGCGCGCATTAAGAGGCGTCTGGGCTCCTCCGTGTTTCTCTTATTGCATTTTCTCTCTGGGTAAATAAGCAGCAAGAGGCGGGGTTTTTCTTTTTCTTTTTCTTTTGGTTCTTCAGAGGCATCACACGCCACATAACAAGGGCAAGAAGGCTTTTTAAAGACGTCCACGCCCCCGCTTCACGTCTACTAATTTGTCTTTTGCAAATGGGGACGGGGGAAACGCAGCGTTTTGCTGTTTATGAATTAATCCGCCAGTTTGTAGGAGTCTATAAAGAGGCAGAAAATAGTCGAAAAATGCTCAGCAGCGCAATTATACCACATGCCAAAGTGGTGTCATCAAATTATTATTATATAAAGATATATATAGATTCAGTTTACAATCGTATAAAAAACAGAATAAAATCAACAAATGCTCCGAGACTGTTGAGGCTGGGAAACCGCAGCAGAAATAAATAAATAGATAATTTATCTCCACAGACCGAAATGGCGTTTTCAGGGGGTGAAAACCTGCTCTCTGATTGGCTGGATTTTCCCTTCAGGCTGCCGTACAAACAAACATGGCGGTGCAAGATGGCGACGTTCTCTAAAGCAAGACCCTTGTTTTATATAGAAATAAAAGAAGGATTATAAGGCTACGGAAACCAAACAGATTTTATTTTATAGCGATTATACCACTGGTTCTCAAAGTGCGCTCCCTGAGAGGGTTCAAGGGGGTCCCCAACTTTTTCTTGAAATTTTATCACTTTTTTCTAGAATTTTTTAACTTTTTTTTTTTTTGAGAAATTTTTACCACTTTTTTTTTTTTACGCTTTTTCTTTTTCACTTTTTCAAGATTTTTTAAAAACTTTTTTTGAGAAATTTTTTAATGATTTTCTAGAAAATCTTTAATTATTTTTGCCTTTTTTTTTTAATTTATTCTTTTTAGAAATCTTACCACTTTTTTTGAGATTTTTTTTTTTTTTCCTTTGAGAAATTTTACTACATTCTTCTAGAAATGTTTTCAACGTTTTTGGAGAAATTGTACCACTTTTTTCCAGAAATGTCTCTACAATATTTCCAAAAATTCACCCCAATTGGCCCTAATTTGAACATACAGTACATTGACTAAAAAAGTAGGCTACCGTTCTTCAGTTTTAGAACAAATATTTGTGTATTTCTGGTGTTTAATGCTTCAAAATTGTGTCCAATGGGGGTCTGTGGTCTAATTTGTGTCAATTTTAGGGTCCTTGATGTATTGAAGTTTGAAAACCACTGGATTATACACTTGTACAAATATATTAATGGGTAGTATATTCCGATTCTGCCAATAAACTTTGCCAATTATTACACACTGACTGGACCTTTAAACTGAACACAGGTGGCGAGGAGATAAGGGGATAAAGGCAGCAGGATGGATTGAGTGTTAGACTGTCAGTGAGACCAGGACCTTTTTATATATATTTTTTGTTTTTTTTTGTTGTTGTCGGCGTCGTCTGACCGAAGCCAGAAATATTCAGTTTACAATCGTATAAAAAACGGAATAAAATCAACAAATGCTCTGAGACTGTTGAGGCTGTGAAACCGCAGCAGAAGTAAATACATCATTTATCTCCACTAAAGTGAATCTGGCCTCAGTTTGAGAACTAATCGTCGGGTCGTGTGGTTTTATGACGGTGGCGAATCCACAACACGAGACTGAAGACGTCCCACACACACATTAAAGGGACACGTCGAAGACTCTGTGGTGCGGCGTTCGCTGTCCCGTCAACTTTCCTCACACTTTCTGTCGTCTGTTAGTCGTTAAACACACAAACACAAAGTCCAGGAATTCATTTGGCTGCGATCCTCCGACATTTACACACACACACACACACACACACTACAGACACACTGCACTAGTGATTGATCAGCTGTGAGGAAGCACACACTCATCATCGTCGTCGTCATCGTCCAGTCACATGATTTTCTGCTTCGATTTAAATCTGAGACGTGACAGAAATGAGGTTTGTAGTCGTTAAAGTCCAGTTATAATCTATTTTAAATTTAGTTTTTAAATGATAATAAAGACATTTATATTCAATAGCATTTGATTTTCATTCCTTTTTAATTAAGCTGTAAACTGAGGTCATGAAAGAAAAGATGAACATATTTTGTTCATTATTATTATTGAGTTAGAGAATAACTGTTTGGATGAAGTTTATGTTTTAATGTGACTGTTGAAATGTTCATAGTCTGAACAGGAGAGAGGGACACAATGTTTTCAGACGCTCTCACAGGGTAA
>NC_140910.1:33813243-33878243 GCF_045865225.1 Trachurus japonicus
CATGGTATATCAATGGTTCTCAAAGTGTGGTCTGGCGACCCACAGGGGTCCTTCAGAGGGTTAAAGGGGGTCCCCAACTTTTTCTTGAAATGTTACCACTTTTTTCTAGAAAATTTTATACATTTTTTTGAGAATTTCTTACCATTTTTTCTAGGATTTTTTCTTTTTTAGAAATTCTTACCACTTTTTCTAGAATTTTTTTGTTGAGAATTTCTTACCATTTTTTCTAGAATTTTTTTTTTTTTTTTTTTTTTTAGAAATTCTTACCACTTTTTCTAGAATTTTTTTTGGAGAATTTCTTACAATTTTTTCTAGAATTAAACCATTACCTTTCTTTCTAGGATTTTTTCTTTTCTTCTTTTTTTTTTAAAGAAATTCATACCACTTTTTCTAGAATTTTTTTTGTCGAGAATTTCTTACCATTTTTTCTTTTCTTTTTTCTAGAATTTTTTTTTTTTTTGGGAAATTCTTACCACTTTTTCTAGAATTCTTTTTTTGAGAATTTCTTACAATTTTTTCTAGAATTAAACCATTACCGTTTTTTCTAGGATTTTTTCTTTTCTTTGTTTTTTCGTTTTAGAAATTCTTACCACTTTTTCTAGAATATTTTGTCGAGAATTTCTTACCATTTTTTTTTTTTTGAAAATTTCTTACCATTTTTTCTAGAATTTAAAAAAATATATTTGAGAGGTTTTTTTTTTACAATTTTTTCTAGAATTTTTTTTTTAAAATAAATTCTTACCACTTTTTCTAGAAAATTTTTTTTTATTACTTTTTTTGAGAAATTTTTACCACTTCTTTCTAGAAATGTTTAATTGTTCTTGGAGAAATTGTACTACTTTTTTCCAGAGATTTCTCTCCATTGGCTCTAATTTGAACATACATTAGCTAAAAAATTGGGGGTCTTTGGTCTAATTTGTGTCAATTTAAAAAAAGGTTTGAGAGCCACTGTGATAAATAACGTCACAGAGGAGGAGAGACCAGACCTGGAGAGTTCAGCTTTAAATAACGAAAACATAAAAGACAAAGTGAGGACTCTTCTTTCTGTCTGTCGGGTCCAGGTGGAGGGAGGAGGACAGATCAAGTCTTTCTCCTCTTTCATCTTATCAGCGGAGCGGCGAGCGGCGACCCCGGGTCAGGCTGATGGAGAGAGTGTTTGCTCTCTCTCTTTGGAGATAAGAGCAGAGTCCTCATGCCGAGGAGTGTGTCAGTTAAAAGGAGGACGGCTGGCAGCGGCAGCCGATGATTAATGACGCCTCGGCTCGGCTCGGCACACACACAAACACACACACACACACACACACACACACACACACACACACACAGACAGACAGACACACACACACACACACACCAGAGGTCCTACAGGTTCCTTCAGGTTAAATTCAAGTCTTTTTAAGACCTTTTTAAAGGGATACCTCAACATTTTAGCAAATTGGCCCATCACCATAATCCCTATAGTCATAGCAGTAGGTTCGTTACCTTTAATTGTCGGTGCAAGCTGTTTTTAGAACGGTGGAGCAGAGCCGTGAGCTGCTCAGAGCTACGCTACGGAGGCTCATTATGGGATTTCTTGGTTTCCCTCATCATCAAACTCATCAAATACACAATCCAACAACTCCACAACGCTCTGGTGGACAAGTTGTGAGCTGCACATTCACCACGCTATGAGATAATAACACAACGTTACCACACAGAGTTGTTTTAGAGGGAAATACAGAGACTGTTGATGAAAAACTGTCCCTGAAGGCAACGTGCATCAGAGGTTTTACATGAATTTCCCTCTAAAACAACTCTGTGTGGTAACGTTGTGTTATTATCTCATAGCGTGGTGAATGTGCAGCTCACAACTTGTCCACCAGAGCGTTGTGGAGTTGTTGGATTGTGTATTTGATGAGTTTGATGAGGGAAACCAAGAAATCCCATAATGAGCCTCCGTAGCGTAGCTCTGAGCAGCTCATGGCTCTGCTCCTCCGTTCTAAAAACAGCTTGCACCGACAATTAAAGGTAATAACAAACCTACTGCTATGACTATAGGGATTATTATGGCAATGGGCCAATTTGCCAAATATGTTGAACTATCCCTTTAAGGTATTATTTCCAAATTCATAAATTCAATGCTTTTTAAGACTTTTTAAGACCCCGCGGGAAAACCCTGACACACACACACACACACACACACACACACACACACACACACACACACACACACACACACACACACACACACACACACACACACACACACACACACACACACAGGCGAGCTCCACGGTGTCAGTACCCAGAGCAGGCGTGATATTTCAGTTAACTTATATTATGTGTGCGCCCCGTGTTTCCTGAACAACCGACCCCCCCGACCCCCCCCCCCCCCATCCTCCTCCACTTCCTAAAAGAAAACCCTCACCCCCCCCCAACTCTCTGAAGACTCCTCCACCTCCTACAAAAACAACATTTGTGTTAGAGGCTCTGGCATGTTATTCTAACAAATATATTATATTAATTATGCGCCGTCACCCGAGACTCTCAGGGGAGGGAGGGGCTTCAAACGGCCGAGGAGGAGGAGGAGGAGGAGGAGGAGGAGGAGGAGGAGGAAGAGGATGAGGAGGAGGAAGAGAAAGAAGGAGGAGGGCGAGGAGGAGGAAGAAGAGAGAGGAAGAGGAGGGAGGAGAAGGAGGAGAGAGGAGGAGGAAGAGGGGAGGAGGAGGAAGGAGGAGGAGTAGGGATAAAGAAGGAGGAGGGTGAGGAGGAGGAAGAGGAGAGAGGAGGAGAAGGAGGAAGAGAAAGAAGGAAGAGGGGAGGAGGAAGAGGAGAGAGGAGGAGAAGGAGGAAGAGAAAGAAGGAAGAGGGGAGGAGGAAGAGGAAGAGAAAGAAGGAAGAGGGGAGGAGGAGGAAGAGGAGAGAGGAGGAGGAGGAGGAAGAAGGAGGAGGAAGAAGAGAGATGAGGAGGAAGAGGAGAGAGGAGGAGAAGGAGGAAGAGAAAGAAGGAAGAGGGGAGGAGGAGAAGAGGGAGAGGAGGAGGAGGAGGAGGAAGAGGAGGAGGAGAGAGGAGGAGGAGGAGAGAAGAGGAGGAGTAGGAGGAGGACAGGGAGGAGGAGGAGGGGGAGGAGGAGGAGGAGGAAGAGGAGTGTTCAACATTATAACAGCCGAAGGAACAAATGAAGACCTATATCTATTAGTCCTGATAGAGGGCGCTGTCAGTGCCCGATCCGTACCCGGAACACGATCCGTTCCAGACGCTTCCCCCTTCTTTTAGTTTACGGCGACACCGCGGATATGGATGAAAACAGAGACGTTCTATGAGGAAAAACACAAGCACGTCGCAACGAATTCCCCTCTGTTCTATTTCTGATTAAATTAAATGTAATGTAGACGATCAGTTAATTGTAAAACATTTATTTATTGATGTAAATGTGGTGATTTCTGCACATACAGACAGCAGCAAGTCAGCACTGCTCCTCTGACCAGCTCCTCCTGAAGCTTCACTTTTCATTTACACAAACTAATCAATGAGACCATCAATTAATCTGCTCCTTTCTCCACCGGCATGACGACGTCTGGGTGACCGGTCGATCACAGGTTCGATCCCCTCAGCCAGCTGGCTGCTGCCTCTGAGATGAGCCGAGCAGCGAGCTAACGTTAGCTCCCGGTGGCTACTCCCAGCTAGCTCTGCACTTCTCCCAAAACCTCGGAGCAAACTTCCAAACAGACGTCAGTTGGATAAACTGACCACAGATTAGGACTCTAAACTGTGACTTTCTCGCATGAAAAAATATTTAAAATTAATAAAGTGACGTTTTAACAACGCTACGGCGGACTTTTACTGCTCTACTGCTAGGCTATCAGTTAGCATAGCTTTGAAACTAATGCCGTAAAACGGCGCATGTGCAGAAGCGCTGGAACGGATCGTGTTCCGGGTACAGATCAGGCACTGACAGGCACCCTTAACCTCCGACCTGAAGGTAACAGTTGAAACTCAGTCTGAAGGCGGAGATCTACGCTCTCCTGAATGGAAGTGGCCATCTTGATCACCTGTCTTTTATAAAAGTCTATGAGATGGGCTGATGCCTCCTCCCAGAAACCTGACTGGCCACATCGATGAGGCTACCAGCCTGTTGTTGTTGGCTACAGTCAAGTTACCAGGCAATAGTGCAAAATGTTAAAACAGATTCAATAAAACTTATATAAAATAAAGTCATCATCTCAGTGGACACATTAAAAGAACTCATTTTTCTCAGAAAATAAAGACGTTGATGAACTATATTATCTGGCCCAGCAGGACTCTTTGCTTGGCTTAGTTATGTCTAAAATATTTTTGATTCACTGAAGTCCATACGATCTCTACAATATTTCCAAAAAGTCACGCCCTTGGCCCTATACTTTGAACGTACATTGATTAAAAAAGGTAACGTTTTTCAGTCTCAGAACAAATATTTGTGTATTTCTGGAGTTTGCTTCAAAATCTTGTCCAATGGGCGTCCTTCCTTAGTCTAATTTGTGTCAATTTAGGGTCCTTGATGTAAAAAAAAAAAAAAGTTTGAGAGCCACTGCTATAAGGAATGAACACAAAACACACACCATGACAAAGAGCCATGAACAGTAACTGATCGGGGGTCAGTGATTGGTTTAGTTAAGTGATTAAGTGATTGGTTACCGAGCAGCGAGGAGAGCTTGGGCACGAGGCCGGCCCGGGCCATGTGGCCGCGCAGCACCGCGTCGAAGGAGAGGTTGAGCAGGAGGCGCAGGGAGGTGCTGAGCAGCTCCTGCTGCTCACAGGGAACCAGCCGGGACAACTTCTCCACCGCACACGCCTCCGCCTAAGGGAAACACACACACACACATATTTTAACCGCCCTGAAATAACTAGACATCACCCCAGTTCTTCAGACCTGACACTGGCTCCCAGTCACCTACAGAATGGACCGAATCTCCTTGTTGTTTACATTCTACTTCCTGGTAGAAAACCAGCACGTAATGTGAATGAGACGAGAGTTTAGCTATATATCATATTTTTCACGCCCTATCACCGTTTAGACAAATCTGAAATGATTGAAGAAACATTACTATTTCTGTGTGTGTGTTTTGTGTTGCTATGTGTTGTATTTATTCAGTTTGGGGGAATCACAGTGTCTAGAAAGCATCAGTGGCTCAGCTGACAGGGACAGCTAACGGTAGCTAAGCTAACATCAGGACGTCAGCTGTTAAAACCCTCCCGTTGTGGGACACGACATGAAACTACTCCAGTTAGCTCAGTCATGTTGGAACTCAGATATCCGCTGGAGAAAATATTTGTTCATGGAGCGTTTATTGAGTCACTGAGTTATTAAAGTTAAACAGGTAGCTAACCGTTAGCCCGGCTAATCTATGATAACCATGACTAATTACAAAAATGTGCACAGATAAATAGTAATGTTAGTCCAATCATTGGTTTTATAAACTTTACAATCATCAGATTAGTCTAAACGCTGATATAGTGACATGAAAAATGAGATAGCAAAACTCTCGTCCGTCACTATTGTTCTCATGCTGGTTTTCTACCCGAAGTAGTTGTAAACAACAAGGTTTAGGTCCAGAATACATGAATGACGTGTTAGTAGAGTCACATGTCAGTAGAGTCTAAACTACATGAACGACGTGTCAGTAGAGTCTAAACCCAGTAGAGCTCTGAGATCTACTGCCTCAGGTCAGATAGTGGAGCTCAGAGTTCAGACCAGACATGGTGAAGCAGACCTGAGATCAGCCCCAACTGTCAGCACCTTTAAATCCAGGTTAAAAACATTTCTCTTTTCACGTGCTTATTATAGCTGAGCTCTTTTTAAGAACTTAAAACTTTGTCTATTTTCTTTTATTTTACTTTTATTTGCTCTTGCTTTTAACTCTGTTTTTAGTGTTTTGTTTGTTTTTATTCTGTCTTATGCTTCTTCTTTTTTTAAAATGTTTTGTCTTTATGTAAAGCGCATTGAGTTGCCTTGGTATGAAATGCGCTATATAAATGAAGATGCCTTGCCTTGCCTAAAAACTACATGTAGGAAAAGTTCAGCTGGACAGCCATCTCCCCACTCAGACGTTTTACAGAAAAGGAGCCAGTTCTTCAGTTTTTCTGAATCACAAAGGACACTTCACTTCACTTCACTTCACTTGACTCCGTTTTCATTTCATTTCGTGGAGAAACTTGATTTTCTTGCACATATTTTTGCCAAAGTCTCCAGTCCAACTAAAATCAGTCCCGGGGACCCCGACGATGAACCACAACATCCCCGGTTCAGGTCCGACAGGGAGCCTTTGTTGTTAAGTCGTTCCTCATTTCTCTGCTCTCGTTTCCTCGTCACTTCTCTCGTCTGTCATCACTAATAAAAAGGCAGGAGAAATATTTCTTAGGAAAACCGTTGTGGGAATTTTTTTATTTTATTTAAAATTTACTTTTAAGGAGGAAGAAAAAAGGTAAAAAAAGAAAACACACCAGAAATGTTCCTTTGCCTGTAAGTTGTTGAGTGGGACACGGCTGCCTTCTTCTTTCAAATGTGTGTGTGTGTGTTTGTTTTTGCTTTGCTTTTTCTTGGTTCTTGCTTGTTTTTGTTAACCAACATCAGACAGAGCAGTGAAGTTACCACATCATTCACTTACATCATCACATTATATCTGTCATTTTGATCCTGAAATTTACGCTTAGGCTGAAAAAACAAAGTAATTCATTTAGTGTTGGAGGTTTTTAAAGAGACGCTACAGTATGTGGAAGGCAGAGAGCCTCCATTCTCCTAGTTACAAGTCATTGATTTAACCAGCACTAGGACTCTGGAGCTGATCACTGAGGTAAAAATGTAGCATAGTTAAAGGAGAAGTGCAGGTTTTTTACACCCTGAGCCTTATTTCTGGCATAAAATACGGTTGTTTCCTCACGCAAATTTTTTTAATGAATGTTACAAAACATGAGTAGCTCTCGGCCATTTTCATTTTGTAAAAGTAGTTGCAGTCAATATTCAGGTTAAGGTCAATATTCCAGTTTCTGAAACATTCAGAATAACCCGTTTACATGTGTGAGCAAACAGGGTTATTCCTGTTGACATGGTAACTGTAATCAATGGGATATCCCGATCAAAACAGCGACGCACGGAGAGTGGAACATGCGCAGAACACAAATTAATTCCTTTCCATTAATTAGTTCCTTATTAAGTTTTAATATTTTTCCATGTGAGAAAGTAACTGTTTAGATCCCAAATCTACGGCCAGTTGATCCAAACGACGGCTGTTTAGAAGTTTGCTACGATGTTTTTCAGAGAAGTGAAGCTCCGCAGCGACCGGGACATCACAGAGACAGTAGCCGGTCTGCAGAGCTGCTCGGCCGGCCAACCTCCGTCCTCATCCCGGGGGAGAAAACCATCGCTAATTAACTTACCCGCAGGTTTTTAGAGGTTTACCACCAGCTGGTTAAAGTATTTCTAGGAGATAAATGTTGGTCTCAGTGATGAAATCTAACAGCTGTATCAGTAGCATTAGTTAGTGTGAATGTAAAGTGAAGCTTCCTGTGTGTATTGGACAGAAGAGCAGCGCTGCCTCGGGGCTCTGGAGCCTACGGACACAAACCACCACATTTACATCAATAAATACTGTAAATGTTTTACAATGAACACATCAGTCTGCTTTAAGTTTTATTTTATTAAACTATAGGTACGCGGCAAAGATACTTCACTATCGTCTTTGGTTACGGTTAGACGTCAGGGGTGCATTGCATTGTGGGATACAGTACACAATGTAGACTGGTCAGATACTGGAGATATTTCCCGAATCAGTATGACATCTGGGAATTTTTCGCATACTGCATACTGATTTTGCTTTTGTTTGCATACTGCATACTGCATTTTGGCCAAATCAGTACGTACTAGCAGTATTTAATGCGGTTTCGAATACAGTCACTGTCGGGGTGATGTGATGCTGCGGCGCCGGTGTCGGTCCAGTGCTGCTTGTTAACATGCAGCAGCCGGTGATGCAACAACCTGCTCCCAGTTAAAAAACACACACACACACACACACACACACACACACACACACACACACACACACACACACACACACCACACACACACACCACACACACACACACACACACACACACACGCACACACACACACACACACACACACTGCGGTGCTGCTACTGTGTGTGAAAGCAGCTCCAGTCACACCAGCATCACAGACCTCCAGCCTCAGTAATCAGCCGCAGCCTGTGTCAATTACGGCCGACATCCCGTTTCCATTAGCGACGGCAGCAGCAGCAGCAGCAGCACGGAGATTATCACCGTGTGGACAACTCATCTGATTAGGGACAAAGTCACAACATGTTTGCTGAGTAAATACAATTTAATAAAAAAACAACGCGCTGGCTGACAAACCGGATCATTACGCGATCGCTCGGCCTTTTATTTATTTATTTATTTTTCTTCTAATCAATTAGAGAAGCTCCTCCCTCCTCCCTCAGGTGTAAACCGATCCACTCGACTGGGTCAGAGTGTTGAAGCCACAGTTTCTCCTGAAGGCTCCTTTAATCTCAATCAGAGATACAGCGAAGGGGGGAAACAAGGAGATAAAACCAGTTCCTAGTAACCGGCGGGTCTGGCTTTGATAAAGAAAGACCCACAAACCCGGGGAAAGATTGGAAACAGGTGGGGGCTGGATGAGGCAGCGAGGTTCCTCTAGCATTTTTTAAAAATTGAAATTTGATAAGTGTGGTTTTTCTACGAGGGGCAACAGCTATTTGTCAGAATGACCTCTGGGTTTTTCTGGGGTTTTTTTTGGTTTTTTTCCGTCTGACTTTTGACAACTCACAGCTCGAATATCAGAAGAAAAAAAAACCTACAGTTGATTTTTGAAGAGCAAATTAATTAATTATAGCTGTGCAAGAAAGTCTAATTACAGACAGCAGGAGAGTCGGCTCATTAAACCACCACCAAGTCTGGATCAGAGCGTAAATCCGTGATTAGTCCTGTGTTTGTTATTACAGTGAATTAGAGGAACACGATCAATGTCAGAACTGTTCAGTAATTAGTCCACAAACCGAAGAGCAAAACAAGATGTTGGACTGACGACGAGAAATCAACTCCCCGTGGTGGTGGTGGTCGAATCGTATCGTGTTTATCCAGAGTGACAGAACATATACAGACGACTGGAGAAAGGCTCAAAGGTTTTGACTTTTAACAAACCAAAATCTAATCAGTTCAGTGCACTTTTGCGCCAAATCTCAATCAGTTCAATCGAAGGGTCACAACAATATTTAGGATTTGGGTTTAATGGAAACGCAGCTACCGACACATTCCTGCTGCTTTCTTCTCCATCTTTCATTCCTTCCTGCACCTCTTCCTCCTCCATGTCTTCAATACTGATTCACTTTGTTACACATAACTTCATTTAAGCACATTTATTATGTTCTGACTTATTTGTATTAATGGCACTGAAAAATAATGGTTTCAAAGCTGCATCTAGATTCTGAATCGATGCAGTTGTGTCACATAATCGATTTGTTGAATTCAAATAATTATTCTAGTTTGAAGATGTTTTTCACGTACAGAGACATTTAGAGCGATTTATTTTATTTTAAAGCACAATGCCAAGATTTACGTTTTGTTTTTGAGAAATTAACAAGTGCACCTTTTAAGCAGACTGGTAGGCCATTTTATTTTTCTTTGTGTGTTCACACCCCAAGGAGGCTGCTGCTGTTGTGTTGTTCTGTTGGAAATGTTCAACATTTTGGCAAATTGGCCCATTGCCATAATCCCTATAGTCATAGCAGTAGGTTTGTTACCTGGACAAGTTGTGAGCTGCACATTCACCACGCTATGAGATAATAACACAACGTTACCACACAGAGTTGTTTTAGAGGGAAATTCATGCAAAACCAGCTGATGTACGTTGCCTTCAGGGACAGTTTTTCATCAACAGTCTCTGAATTTCCCTCTAGAACAACTCTGTGTGGTAACGTTGTGTTATTATCTCATAGCGTGGTGAATGTGCAGCTCACAACTTGTCCACCAGAGCGTTGTGGAGTTGTTGGATTGTGTATTTGATGAGTTTGATGAGGGAAACCAAACAATCCCATAATGAGCCTCCGTAGCGTAGCTCTGAGCAGCTCATGGCTCTGCTCCGCCGTTCTAAAAATAGCTTGCACCGACAATTAAAGGTAACAAACCTACTGCTATGACTATAGGGATTATGGTGATGGGCCAGTTTGACAAAATGTTGAACTATCCCTTCAAGTTTGTGGCTGTAACATGATAAAATGCGGAAAACTTTGAGGGGATGAAGACGCTGCATGTGGTTATTCATCATCATATGATTGTGGCACCATGAGAGATACAATCTGACAGTAAAGATTCCTCCTCCTCCTCCTCCTGTTCTCACCATGTCGTTCTTGTTCTCCATGAAGATGGAGAGCTTCTTGAGGAAGGAGACGACCACCAGCAGCAGCTCCTCGTCCTCCCGCTCCAGCAGCCTCACCAGCGTGTGGACGATGTTCTTGTTCCTCATCTTGAGCTCGGTGCGCGTGTCTTCGGCCAGGTTCAGCAGCAGACACAGAGCCACTGTGGAGAGAGACGGGGACAGTATGACAACAAGCCATTTTAACATTTAAAAGCCAGACTGGATTTGTGTTGCAGATATCTGTAATTCAGTTTTTCCTCTAGTCAAAATCTCAAAAAGAATATTTCAGATATCTGCAACTACGTTCTTCCTAGGACAAATGACGTCACTTTAACCGTTCATGTGTATGGGGTTTGTCATTACAGATATCTACAATTCAGTTGCAGATATCCACTATGTGAATTACAGATATCTGTAATATATCTGATATCTTGAACTGGAATTATGACTAGTCAGAATCAAATTGTAGATATCTCCAACTGGAGTTATTACTAGTCATAATTCAGTTACAGATATCCTTAAAAAATAGTTCAAATCTGCAAAAACAAACAAACAATATAAACATTATTCTATCTCTAATCTGATTCTTACTATTTAAAGATGATTATTTATTTCACCTTCACTTTGACTCATTCTGAACCCGTTATGTCAAGTCATGTTAACATTTAAAAGTCAGACTGGTTGTGTGGCAGATATCTGTGATTCAGTTTTGCCTCAACATTTCAGATCCACAACTACGTTCTTCCTAGGACAGATGACGTCACTTTAACCATTCATGTGTATGGGGTTTGTCATTACAGATATCTACAGTTCAGTTGCAGATATCCACTATGTGAATTACAGATATCTGTAACTGAACTACAACTAGTACTAATTCCAGTTTGAGATATCTACAATTTGATTCTGACTAGTCATAATTCCAGTTCAAGATATCTTTAATTCACCTCAATTACAGATATCTACACGTCCCTGTTCAGATATCTGAAATTAAGTTTTGACTAGTCAAAATGACGTTGTAGATATCTCAAACTGGAATTACTACTAGTCGTAATTCAGTTACAGATATCTGTAATTCACATAGTGGATATCTGCAACTGAATTGTAGATATCTGTAATGACAAACCCCATACACACGAATGGTTACAGTGACGTCATTTGTCCTAGGAAGAATGTACTGTAGTTGCGGACAATCACAGATATCTTGAATAAAAAATCCAACTATTCAAAATGTAGTTACGACCAGTCAGAAAGACGTTGTTGATATCTACAATGTTAATCCTGGAGAGTCAAACTTAGCTTTTAAATGTTAAAATGGCTTGTTGCCATAAGACAGTGGACGCTTCAGGATCAGAAACACTCTAGTAGTAGTGATAACTGTAGAAACACTGAGAGGTGAGGGTGGGGGGAGGTGAGGTGGGGGGGTTAAACAAACGGAGCTGGAGTCACAGTGAGAGTACCAGTGTTCAGTGCTCATAGCGCCTCATTCAACAGCGGCCTGAGAGCACGCCAGCTTCAATTAGAGCCGGAGTCGTTAGAAACAGATCAAACCGAGGCCACGACCAGAAAATAAAACACTTCAGACCCCGTTTGTGTTTCTGAGGAGCAGAACCAGACCTGAGCTCTGAGCTCTGAGCTGCACTGTGCCTTTACTTCACCTCTGCAGCATTAATGACATAGAGGAGAGACTATAACATCCCATAATGTCCCTTTAACACAGTATCTCTGGTGACCAGATGATCTTAACCAATAAAAATGATTATATTTTCATAGGAGATATCCCATAACCAAAAACCTTCTATGATACAGATTTATATAATGAGTTAATAAGTTAATTCTGTTGTTTTAACAATTGTTTCTGTTTTTAGTATCTTTTAAATCTGCTTCCACCTAGTATTGTTATGTAAATGTTATATGTATTGTATTGTGTTGTATTGTATGTAGTAGTAGTAAATCTTTAATATTGTCCCCAAAGGCTAATTCAAATGCAGCCTAACAAACCCAAACACATAAGCCAGAAATTTGTGAAACAGCAAATACACAATTTCTAAATTTCATTGAGAAAAAAGGAAAAAAGAAATACAAATAAAAAAGCTCTGCATCCCCCAGTGTGTAATGTCTGTGTCTGTGTGTGAGTAACTGTTGTTGTATTCTGTCAGTCTGCAACAAGTCTCTCCCTGTCTGTACGGTATAAATAAAGGTTAAAAATACTGCACAACAATAAACAGAAGTGTTTTGTGACAGTAGCTGTGATAGATATTCTAATTCTGAGTTTAAATATTTTATATCTTTAACAGAAACCGCTGTGATGTGATGTTGTGATGTTGTGATGTTGTGAGGTGGTGAAGGTGCTGCGGTACCTCGGAGCAGCTGCTCCTGCTTGGTCAGGAGGCTCTGGTACTTTCTCTGAGACTTCTCGTGTTCTTTCTTCAGATTCTGGTTGTCAGAGAATTCCTCATGTGAAATCAGTCAAGGACCAAATCAGGGTTCCTACAGCTTAAGCCAACTTAACTTTAAGACTTTTTAAGACGTTTTTAAAGCCACTTGAAATGAAATTTAAGACAGACTTCATAATAAACACAAATGCAAAAAAAAACAAAAAAACATCACCACATCTATTACATAATAGGGTTAGGGACAATTTTACCCACTTTCCTATGTGGTCCAAGGTAAAGTGACTGCTACATGAACAATTTGGGGAAAAAAGATTTGGGAGCTGGTGGCGGTGAGAGATTTAGCAGTGAGGGCCGCCACTAACTTCTCTATGTCAGAATGTTACCAATTATTTTGAGATTTGAGACTAATTACAATCATAAAATCCCACTTACCAAATGTTAACATTTTTAAGACCTTTGAAAAATTGATTTAAGACATTTTAATGCCAATGATGAGCAAGCAAAACTGTAAAATTTGAAGATGCAGGACAACATTTGGTCAATCATCCCTTTCAGTGCTGCGTAGATACACACCTATCACCAGAAATCAAATCCCAAACAGAATTAAAGATGTTTAGTGCTAGAGCTAAACATTGGCTTCAGCAGCAGCAGAAATGTGAACATTAACTTCTCTCAAGTCACTGTCAATACAGCATTTTACTAATGTTTAATGTATTTAATCTGTGCAATTTCTTAATCTAAATTTTGTAGCTGTGTTTATTTATTCATGATATCTATTCACTGTATTACTGCACTTATTGTAACGGTATTCAGTACCTTTTATCCTTCTTTAGCCTGACCAGGGACAAAGACTGCACATTAGCTGAAGCTAGACGTCTTGTATGCATCGCATTTTTCATTCTTTGTGGCAATGTTGCAGCTATGTATCGTCCCTGTTAAATAAACATTAAAATAAAATAAATAAAAGTAAATTAAGGCCTTGTTTTTAGATTAATGAATTCAAAGGATCCGTAAGAACCCTGCAAAACCGAGCAGCGACCCTCGGGATCGTTACAAACACAAATTCAATACCTCAACACACAAACATCTGGGTTTTTTTTGGTTTTTTGCAGCTCTGGCAGCTGGGAGCCGTCAGTCAGGCGAGTGCGTGAAAGGATATAGGCCTTCTTCTTCTTCTGCAGCTCGTCTTGCCAGAGGTCAAACCTCTTCAGCTCGTGCTCGATGATGTTCATGCACAGGGCCCCAATCTTGTAATGTGTGACCAGGCCGTGGAACTGGGAGAAACTGGAGGAGAGAAATTAGGAGAGAAGGAGAGAAGGAGGGAGAGAGAGGGAGAAAAAAGACTTCCATTTATCCCAAAGTGGATTTTCAGAACTGAAATCATATTATTTGGGATTTCATCTGGGAGCTGTCACCAGAATGACCCGATCCATCACCCCTGAAGTAGTTTACAAAGTAAACTGTCAAAGTCAAAACACGCTCCGTCAAACAGAGTGTCCTGGTCTGACTTAGAATAATCAGTCCAACTTGAACCGTTTCACAATCCAAACAGCAGAGAACGCCGAGGGATGGAGCCGGGCCAAGAATGACGATCGGTTTTCAGGCGAACACATCCTCCAGCGGCCGTAATCAGCTCTGACAGACATTTATGTATTATTCTAGCGAGGGATAATTTTAGTGGGAGAGAGAGAAACTGCAGCGTTGGGTGGAGGAGGTGGAGGAGGTGGAGGACTACTGTAGAGCTGCAGCAATTCATCAATTAATCAAACAATAATCGATTATTAAATTAATCTTCACACTGCAAAAACTCAAAATCTTACCAAGAATGTTTGTCTTATTTCTAGTCAACAAATCTCATTCTACTTAAAATAAGACTCATCACATAAAAAGCAGCTTGTTTTTAGGCACTTTTTTTGCTTCTTTCAAGCAGATTTTCACTTGAAATAAGTAGAAAAATCTGATAGTGGAGCAAGTTTTTCTTCCTTATTACAAGCACAAAAAAACTTTTTTCTACTTATTTCAAGTGAAAATTTGTTTGAAAGAAGTGAAAATGATCTAAAAACAAGTTCATTTTTTAGGTGATGAGTGAAAATAGTTTAGTTTTGACTAGAAATGAGACATTTTGACAAGAAATAAGACAAATATTCTTGGAAAGATTTTGAGTTTTTGCAGTGCAACTATTCTGATAATCTAATAATCAGTTTGAGTTGTTTTTTTTTAAAGAAAAAAAGTCCAGATTCTCTGATTCCAGCTTCTTCAATGTGAATATTTCTGGTTTCTTTGTTCCTTTATGACAATAAACTGAGTCTCTCTTTGGTTTGTGGACAAAACAAGACATTTGAGGACGATGTCTGGTGGTTTGAGAAACACTGACTGATGTTTTTGAACATTTTTGAACATTTTATTGACCAAACAACTAATCGATAATGACAATAATCGATAGTTGCAGCCCTAACATACAGGAGTTTACACAACAGGCCAAAGTATATTCATGGTTTTTTTTAGTTCCAGGCCCCTGGAGCCCAGGGAAGGAAACCCTTAATGCTACAGAGGTGAGCTCATACTCACGAACAGAGAGTGGACGATAATGATTAAAGCAACTAAAATGATCAGTATGATCACACACACTGTGATACTGTATGTTAAACACAGAGCTCCAGACTAAGTTTGTTTTTACCAGCAGCACAGTGACCCCTGACTGAAGATTTTAGGAGCAAAAGTAGAAAATTTAGGGGTGAAAATCGACTTGCAAAGCAAATATTCACATTTCATTTTGATTCATGATCCTCTCACACACACAGGTCTGCCACCTGCAATGAAACATTACAGATTCTTTGAGTCGTCCATTTCCACGTTTCAACAGTGTTAAAAAAACTAGAGAATGCATTTCTTGAAGGAAATAAGGGTGAATGCTGAAAGCTGGAAGCTGAATGAGCTGAATAAATAGTTGAAACAATGCTGAATTAAGTGAAGAAATTGCTGAAGCGATCTTGAAAAGATGAAACAATATCTGAAGAGTTCAAAATGCTCCAGTCTGGAGAAACCCTGAAACCTGAAACCATGTCTGCAGGAAGATGTTTGGACTGAAACATTTATACACCGACTCTGAAAGCTTCGTCCGTCATTAAAGTGTTGGGAACAGGTCTGATGTGATTGGTTGGATCAGTTTGTCAGGTGTGTGTAGGAAACAGCTTTAGTCTGGTGACGGATTAGAAACCTCATTATTTGCTCGTATACATTCACAAACTACGACCCAAAAGAAAAACCCAACAGTTGTTTAGTTTGAGCCTCGTGAATCATGTCTGAACACACCCTGATAAAACCACACACACACACACACACACACACACTGTTTATCCTTCATATCCACCGACTCTGTCACTGTTTCCACTGTATTTTCACTGACACATAATAAAGCATGTAGCTCACCACACAGTCAGAGTCTAATTAACCACAGTGATTAACGCTGGTTCAGACTCTTCTCTACTCAACACTGATGCTGCCGACTCAGCGGACGTAGCTGCTGATGTCACCGAGGAGTCGGACGTCTAATAAACACCGGTGCATGTCTGAACCCAGACTGGAACAGGAACTGACAGGTTGAGTGTCTGTCTGTGTGTGTTTGTGTTTCACCTTTTGATTGATTGATTTATTCAGATCCCCAGTAGCTATGGCAATGCCAAAGCTATTCTTCCTGGGGTCCATACAACATATTTACAGTGTATCAATGCAATTTATGCCCTATACAATACAATCCATGTTCAAATACAACATAAAACACACACACACACAAAAAATACAAACAAATACACAACACAGCAATACACAGACAATACAAGACAGCTCCCTAGTTCAGCAGCGGCACATAGAATTTACACATCATAGAGTCAATACATGTCCACATATACTATTTGGTCACACAATAAGTTAAACAATACGTTTAACAGGTGTTCTTTGACTAACTTCTTAAAAAATATTTTACTATTTTCTTGTGTAATGTTGTCTGGTAGTTTGTTCCATTCTTGCATGGCTCTATACTGTACATAACCATTTGTTTAATTGCATTTGTTTTTGATTTTGGTAGTGTAAAATTTCCTCTAGTTGCATAGCTATGTCTAACAGAACTACAATATACCTTTTTATACAAGGTTGATGGTTTTTTTGTTGTTAAAATATTTTTAAAGAACACCATCAGTGAGTACAATAATCTTTTCTTAACTGATAGCCAGCCCAAATAGTTGTGCATAGCTATAATGTTTGTTCTGTAACCGCAATGCAGGGCTGTTCTTGCCGCTCTATTTTCCACAATTTGCACCTTTTTAATATTTTCCTCACCTGGAGAGGCAGAAGAAGACACAGATGATGGACGTGGCCAAGTCCACGCTCTGCTTCCAGTCCTCCCTCAGGACGCGGGCCAGAGCTCCCAGCACCGTCTCTGCACACACACATAAACACACATGAGTCCACACACATGAGACACACACATGGTGCTGCAGATGCAAACACATACACACACAGATGGAGCTGCTAAAATCATGATCACAAAGATTTTGATCGATATTAGAATCAAGATGTTCAGACAGACAACATCAGTTCTTAAAACTCACTTCACCTCCCTGTTGTAAACTGATTTTATTGTCTTGTTATTGTCTGTTTGTCCTTAATTTAAACAATCCTGTTTTGTTTTGTTTTTTGTAATTAACTTCTTTACTGATTCCATACAGCATTAAATGTGTATGTTTGTATTGTTATAGAGCTGCAACAATTAATCGAACAATAATCGATTATTAAATTAATCGTCAACTATTCTGATAATCTAATAATCAGTTTGAGTAGTTTTTTTTTAAAGAAAAAAAGTCCAAATTCTCTGATTCCAGCTTCTTCAATGTGAATATTTCTGGTTTCTTTGTTCCTTTATGACAATAAACTGAGTCTCTCTTTGGTTTGTGGACAAAACAAGACATTTGAGGACGATGTCGTCTGGTGGTTTGGGAAGCACTGATTGATGTTTTTAAAACATTTTTTAACATTTTATTGGCCAAACAACTAATCGATTAATCGTTTAAAGCTATCAGTAAGCGATCCGGTGGTTTTGTCTAACTTCCTGTCAGCAGATGGAGTTAGCAGCCCCCGCCCTCGTCCCTACGTCACCACATTCAGGCGCATCCCTTGGCTGCACACACAGAGAGGACTGCCCCTTTATGCCGTTCTCTCTCCTCATTGGATAAAGGTTGTAGGATACAAGGAAAGTTTTCTCCTGGGCTCAGAGCAGAGCAGAGTGACTGACAGACCCGTGTTTCAGACCAAACACTCTATAGAAGTGATTGCTGTCGGAAGATACAACTATTTAAGACTTAGATTAACACAAACATTCTGCTTACTTCTGCTTTAAATAATCGACAGATTAATTGACAATGAAAATAATCGTTAGTTGCAGCTCTGTGTTGTTAACACGTGTCCAAACGCAACCTGGAAGTGGACAGATGGGTCGGGGTAAGAGTTTATGATCCTTTTATCTCTATTATGTTGTTGTTTTTTTTGATAAAATCGTTGGACGCCAAAAGAATAAAACAGAACTTCACATGAAAAAGGAAAAAGGAGGTTTGAGTTGAGAGATGTGGAGCCTCTCGGAGCAGCTGGAGCTTCGTTTAAAGGAGCGCCGTGGGGGAATGTGATGAGGTCGGAGGCTGCAGCAGAGTTTGAGCTATGGGCGCCGGTCGTCGTGGAGACGTGCATCCCAGCCCGGCTGCGTCTCCTCTTTCCAACACCGACCCCGACCCCCCCCCTCCACCCCCCGACCCCCCGGGCCTCTGGGTTCGCACGAAGCGCTGGGCTCTTATCAGCGGCGGGGCCGGTTGATGCGGGCCGACAGACGGAGCGGCCCGGCGACGCGTAGCGACGGAGACAAATGAAGCGCTGCCGTCGGATGAAGGCTGCGCCGCGGTGACGGCTTCGTGCTGTTGCTGCGGAAACAAGGCCGGTCGTCACGGAGGGGAAACGAGCCGAGCCGTGTTTTTCCTCTCGGAGCCAGAGAAGGACGAGCTGATAAACGTCAGCGATCTCCAGCTGTCCAGACGACTTAGTTTGAATTGTAGAAGGAATCCAGAAACTGCAGCGTTCGTTCATGCACTGCAAAAACTCAAAATCTTTCCAAGAATATTTGTCTTATTTCTTGTCAAAATGTCTCATTTCTAGTCAAAACTAATCTCTTTCCACTTAAAATAAGACTCATCACCTAAAAATGAACTTGTTTTTAGATCATTTTCACTTGTTTCAAGCAGATTTTCATTTGAAATAAGTAGAAAAATCTGCCAGTGAAAGCAAGTTTTTTGTGCTTGTAATAAGGAAGAAAAACTTGCTCCACTATCAGATTTTTCTACTTATTTCAAGTGAAAATCTGATTGAAAGAAGTAAAAAGTGTCTAAAAACAAGCTGCTTTTTATGTGATGAGTCTTATTTTAAGTAGAATGAGATTAGTTTTGACTAGAAATAAGACAAATATTCTTGGTGAGATTTTGAGTTTTTGCAGTGTGAGAGTTCGTTCTCTAACTTACTGGCTTCTGTCACGCAGCTTTCAGTCACATCTCTGGGTCTTTTTGGTCTCAAGTCGTTTGTTCAGCTGTGGGTTGTTTGCTCACTGTGACACCAGAGATCATCTCCTCACACAACCACAACCACCAGCAGTATGGGCATGCAACTAATCGTCCATTGACCTGACCCCCAATTAATAGTATTTTATTGGCCATTGAAATGTAAAAAATGTTTTGTTTACCCATGTGAAGAAGTGAAGAAGTTAAAGCAGAAGTAAGCGATCCGGTGGTTTTGGCTAATGCTGCGTTCCAGGCCGGCTTTTGAAACCGTAAATTACAGCTTCAAGTCACAACTTACGACTTTGTAGCGTTCCAGGCAACCCACTCGTGTTTCTCCGACCTGTTTTACCTGTGAAAGTCACTATAACGGCCACTCGTAACTTCTGACCTGTGAACTCGTACCAGATCGAACTGGTACCACTTCACAGGTCGGAAAAACACCAGTTACGGGTTGCCTTGAACGCACCATAACGTCTTGTCAGCAGATGGAGTTAGCAGCCCCCGCCCTCGTCATGGATCTATTGGTCCTCGTCCCTACGTCACCACATTCAGGTGCATCCCTTGGCTGCACACACAGAGAGGACTGCCCCTTTATGCCGTTCTCTCTCCTCATTGGATAAAGGTTGTAGGATACAAGGAAAGTTTTCTCCTGGGCTCAGAGCAGAGCAGAGTGACTGACAGACCCGTGTTTCAGACCAAACACTCTATAGAAGTGATTGCTGTCGGAAGATACAACTATTTAAGACTTAGATTAACACAAATATATCGCTTAGTTCTGCTTTAAAAGTTGCCCGCACACTGTCCTTCAACAAAGAATCAACGTTTTGGTCCTCAGACCTTTGTCTAGCAAAGATTTCTCTGCTAGACAAAGGTCTGAGGACCCAAACAACAAGAAGTATTGTTTCTTTGTTATATATTCAAGTTTATATATAGTATAAAGTTTATATATAGTTATGTAGTTATATATTAAAGCAGAAGTAAGCAGAATGTTTGTGTTAATATAAGTCTTAAATAGTCTTAATAATTAAGTCTTAGTCTTAATAATCTTCCCACAGCAATCACTTCTATAGAGTGTTTGGTCTGAAACACGGGTCTGTCAGTCACTCTGCTCTGCTCTGAGCCCAGGAGAAAACTTTCCTTGTATCCTACAACCTTTATCCAATGAGGAGAGAAAACAGGTAAAGGTAAAACAGGTCGGAAAAACACGAGTGGGTTGCCTGGAACGCTACAAAGTCGTAAGTTGTGACTTGAAGCTGTAATTTACGGTTTCAAAAGCCTGCCTGGAACGCAGCATTAGCCAAAATGACCGGATCACTTAGCTTACTTCTGCTTTAATGATAAATGCTAAAGTCAGAGCTGTCTTCATACCGTTCTGTATGAGCTCCTCCAGGTTGTCAGGGTTACGAGCTAGCTGGAAGATGAGGGCGGCTCCTCTGATCTTCTCCTGGATGTCTTCATACAGCAGCTCCACGTACTCGTCCATGCTGTTGATGTTCGCCTCCTCGTCCAGCTGACGGTGACACACACACATCAACACACACACACTGTGTGAAGAGACCAGGCTTGGGGAGTAATAGATTACATGTAACGGCATTACGTAATTAGGATACAAATGGAGTGAATGGAGCGTTGTCCAGCCTACGACCATCCTCCACCTGCTCACCTCAAGGCTGTGTTCTGTCTGCCCTTTAATATATTTGATACCAGTGGTCGCCAACCTGGTCGCTCTTGATAACACCGGAAAAATTAGTTCAGAAACACATTACGCCCAACTGATGTTCAGCTTGCTCTTTCCATCCAGCTTTTGTATTTTTTTTTTAAGTGGATGGGTGCTGCATTAAAGGGGAACTGTGACAGTCCGTTCGCTTTTCCTCTGTTTTGGTGACGCTCCTCTCCTCCATGTGCATTTGTTTACAAATGAAGTTGGTGGAGAACGTTACATATACGATGTTACAGCGCATGTGTTTGTGTAGTCTTAACTGTCATAAACAAAAGATTACGGGTTACGGAGCGCATTTGTGTCGCGGTGCAGCAGAGACGAGAGCTGGGAGACCGGGGTGGCGGCCAGGTACTACAGTACACTGATGTTACAAGGTTGGTTTTCAGCCGTGAGACGCAGGTGAAGACAGAGAGCCTCCGTTACTCCATTACTCCAGAGCTTTTTAATGAAGGTAAAAATGTAGCATAGCCACGGGAGAAATCCTGCTCAGTTCCTCTTTAAAGTAACCAATGAGATAAGAGAACAGAGGAACGCACAGTCGATCAGAGCTGCACAGAGAACGGTTGTCACGTTAAAGGGATAGTTCACCCTAGAATGATATTTCGCTCATTATCTACTCACCCTCATGTGGACTAAGGGCTGGAAGAATTTTCAGAGTCCACCGTCCCTTCTCTGAGTTACAGGGGGTCTCGGCGTAGCAGTGCATTTCAATGCAACGGTTGCAAAGGGACACCAGAGCTCTTCGTAAAAAAAACACACACAAAAAAACATCCAAATACCTCCATGCTGCTCGTATGTAATGTCCGTCTTGTGCTGAAGCCCCAAATTGCGTAATTGTCCCGAAAAAAATTAAATAAGTCCACATTCCAAGCATGTTTGTAGCATTAGCTCTGTGTCTGTTGTCCGGGCTCGTCCGCTGCCAGCACGCATGCGCAAGGTTCTGGCTCGTACAAATACGGCTCAGCAAAGAAATGCAGCTCGTCCTCGACATCAAAATCTTCAGCCATGGCTAAAATATGTTTTAAGAGGCCAAAATTGCACGAAAAAGTGTTGTCCCGGTACAAGGCAGGCTATTACGGACTGCTTCTAGTCCTTCGCCGGGGTAAACAAGGAAGCGAGTCGGGCTCAGTGCGAACCTTGCGCATGCGTGCTGGCAGCGGAGGAGCCGGACAACAGACACAGAGCTAATGCTACAAACATGCTTGGAATATAGACTTATTTAATTTTTTTCGGGACAATTACGCAATTTGGGGCTTCAGCACAAGACGGACATTACATACGAGCAGCATGGAGGTATTTGGATGTTTTTTTGTGTGTGTTTTTTTACGAAGAGCTCTGGTGTCCCTTTGCAACCGTTGCATTGAAATGCACTGCTACGCCAAGACCCCCTGTAACTCAGAGAAGGGACGGTGGACTCTGAAAATTCTTCCAGCCCTTAGTCAACATGAGGGTGAGTAGATAATGAGCGAAATATCATTCTAGGGTGAACTATCCCTTTAAGGATTCTCGTCACCGGTTGCTCCAAGCAAAGTGTGGCTATCGCTTTGAGTCCGAGTGGACGTCTGCGGAGTCTGTTCCGCCCGACTGACAGACACCTGGCTGTCTGTAGTTATGAGCAAAACTACAAGACGCTCCCAGTATTCAGTCACAGCCATCACACTGACACAACGGCAACAGTTCTGCCTTCTGATGGCGTTGTGATGCTGCATGAGACAGGACACACAGCTGCAGCTGCACCGACTGAGAGTCTAGTCAACACACATTACAGTTCACACACCAACAAGCTGCTATCAGTTCCTACCTCTGTTGCTGTGTACGGGGTGAAGTCTCTGGGTGAGATGCGTTTCTTCTCTTCAATGTCTGTAAAATATCATCATATATACATCATAAATAACTTTCTGATAATGAAACACTTCCACCTTTAGCCTGAGGAATGCTTTGAACTATGAACATAAGACATAAGACTGTTCATTTGGTTGTTACAGTTGCATTCTAGCATACAAGGTAAAAAAAAAAGTTGAAAAATATGCAAATATAGAAATATAAAATTAAAAAACACATATAAAAAACAGAGAGAGAGACATTCTGTACAGTTATGTGTCAAATTATTTCAAGAGTATATACAGCTATTGACAAGAACAGAATAAAAATGATATAACAGGGTATATACAGGAATCTTGAAGTTAATTTTAATACCTTTTTAAGACTTTTTCAAGACCTTCGCAATATTTTTCAACACCTCACCGCCGCTTCAAGCTGTAACCATTTACACTAGTGACACTTTTAACTTAACAGTTTTAGTTCTTGTGATAAAGACTATAAACCACTATGATACAACAGAATTTAAAAAAGGCTGGGATAATAGATCAAAGGCAAAGTTTATCATTGCTCAACTCTCAAAAAAACAACAATCTTCTTTTCTTTTTCATGAACCGGTTCATCTTTGTTTTTTAATAAAACAAATAAATTCACACACTTCTGCAATGTTTTTTACAACTCAAACTCTTGGACAGCTAATTCAGAAAAAATACCTTCAATATTTAAGACTTTATTATATATTAAAGTTATATTAAAGTTGTGAAAAGACTTTTTAATACTTTTTAAGGGTCTTAATTTTCCCAAAATTGATTTATCACCTTTTAATACTTTTCAAGACCCCGCGGATACCCTGAACTACGTATACGAGCGCCGTTCAGAAAGAGACTGAGGGACTCGGACTTGTTACCGTTTGCTTGTTTGCGGTTCTGCAGGTAGAAGAGCAGCTGCTCCACCTCGCAGAGTTTGGACGGGTGAATGAGCCGACACTCCTCCACCACCTTCCGGGCCAGAGAGGACGTGTCCGTGTTGGCGTTCAGGCTCTTCAGCCGAATACTGACGATGGCGGCACAAAAAAACACTTTCACATGACCAGAACAACAGACATAGTGTTGATCTACTAGGTGTTATGATTCAATATGCATCGTCTGACCACTCTCAGCAGGTTTTACGTTGTTAAAGGGATAGTAGCATTTTTTAAAAGTGGGGTTGTATGATCTACAAATGGCCCCTAAGTACCTTAATTGCAGTAGAAGACTCTCTGCACTCCTCCCGTTAGCAACGCCAGCCCATAATAGCCCTGCCCAGAGATTTACAGAACATACAGTGTTGTGAATGGACCCAAAGAAACGGCCTATTTTCACGGCCTAAAAGAGGTTTTACCTGAAAAAAAATACACAGTTCCATTGTTCACTATAATATAATTTTTTGCAGGAAAAACACAGTTTTTATTTGGACCTAACCAACTGCTGATCGGCGGGCGCTAACCCTGGGCGGAGGGATACGTGAGTTGGTTAGGTCCAAATAAAAACTGTGTTTTTCCTGCAAAAAATTATATTATAGTGAACAATGGAACTGTGTATTTTTTTTCAGGTAAAACCTCTTTTAGGCCGTGAAAATAGGCCGCTTCTTTGGGTCTGTTCACAACACTGTATGTTGTAAATCTCTGGGCAGGGCTATTATGGGCTGGCGTTGCTACAGTAACGGGAGGAGTGTAGAGAGTCTTCTACTGCAATTAAAGTACTTAGGGGCTATTTGGAGATCATACAAAAATGCTACTATCCCTTTAAAAAGGTCATTTACAGTGTGATAGTAGATTCTAAGTCATACATTTTAACGTAGTTTCTCACATTTTCTGACACTCTTTGCGTTCTCCGACCATGGGACCGCCCAGCTCTCCCAGGATGGTCGCCTCCACCTCGTACTGAACCACCAGGGCTTTCTCTGTGGGGTGGACATCCAGCGTGCAGCCCTTCACTTTCCTACGGGTCACACAGAAACAAAAAAATAAAACTCAAACGTGTGTAGTTGTGTCTGGTGCCATGGTAACCTAAGCCCTACAGTGAGTGTACATACACTGATGTACTGGATTCAAGCACAGTGACCCTCCAAAAAACGGTACAAAATGTATTTTACACACCTAAATACATATTCTTTACTATTAATCGTTAATGTCTTTTTGGTATTTACTGTATAAGATGACTATATAGATATACTTTAAGATAGATAGATAGATAGATAGATAGATAGATAGATAGATAGATAGATAGATAGATAGATAGATAGATAGATAGATAGATACAGTAGATAGATAGATAGATAGATAGATAGATAGATAGATAGATAGATAGATAGATAGATAGATAGATAGATAGATAGATACAGTAGATAGATAGATAGATAGATAGATAGATAGATAGATAGATAGATAGATAGTCATTCCTACCATGAAACATGAGGAAGGAGATGCAGTACTCAGGTCTCAGTCGTAATAAAAGAAATAAACAATAATACCTTACATACTAAAATAGAAAAGGTCTATATAGGTAAGTAAGTGAATAAAAATATATTGGATTTATCTGCTAGATATAAATAGTAGTATAATATAGCATATTGGGTTAATCATTAAAGATTAATATCATTTTTATTTATATGATTGTCAGAATCTCCATAAAATGTCCAACTACTCCATAAATATTGATCTTAGAGCATCAGTTTAATGCCTTCAGTGATAACAGCATCATCTTTACACTTACAACCTTTCCCTAACTGAACGTTAACACTTCTTCTATCAGATGGGTAAATAAATAAAATATCTAATCCAACGTTTTCCAAATGTTTTTTTTTCCATCTGTAAAGTGCTGCATCTTTTTCTTTTTTCTTTTTTAATATTTATTTATCATCAAATAACATCACGAATTGAACAAGGAACAAAAAAACAAAGCGACAGACATTCCAAGACATGACAAAGGCAAACATTATCGAAACATTTAAAGAACTAATATATATAAATAATATAAGAAATATAGAGATGATAAAATAATAAGTAAATAAATAAAATAAATAAATATGTCTAATAAAAGAAATAAATTATAAAAAAAAAACCTTTAAAAAATCAAATTAAAGACATAGAACAAGTTATTGTAAAGTGCTGCATCACCACAGCTGACTGGTGTTTACATGACGTCATAAACAGACGCTGTTCGCACTAGTTGCCTTAGCAACAAGTGAGCTAACTGCTGCTAGGCTGCTACTGCCGTTTTACCGTTTGTCGTTTTATTTGTGTCCATATTAAAACTGTATCACGGTGGATTTGGTCCGAGTTTAGCTCAATACATCCATGGTTTAGCTCCATTATCAGTCATTCATTCATTCATTCATTTAAAATAAAACGAGTTATATCATTGATGCTGTGAGCGAACAGCTGAGCGTCATCCTGCCCGGTGTGTCTGTGTGTTTATTACCCTACCGGACCGTTAGCCTCCGTTAACTACCGTTACCGACCGTTACCGTGTATAAATGAGAAGCTAACGGCTGTAGCAGCTACAGCAGCAGGCGGCCGTTAAGTTACCTCTTCAGGAAGCGCGCGTCTCCTGCCTGTAAACTGTCCATGTTTAGAAAGTGGAGAGAAGGAACTTCACATCAAACCACCATGTCGTTTTCCTCCTCCTCCTCCTCTAGCTGCTGCTGTTGCTGCTGGTGGTGGTGGAGAGACCCATAGAGACCGGGCGGATGTTGTTGATCTGCTCCGCTCGTTGCCAGGGCGGCGGCCGGGGAGAGAGGGAAGCTGCTGCCGCCTGGAGAGTCGGAGGACCCGGCGGAGACAACTACCTGTTGGTGGGTCACTGCTCCACTCACCATCATCCACTCATTCTGCCTGGTTGGTTGGTTTATTAAACAGGGTTCCTTCCTACGCAAGTTTATGGAAAGTATGGAAACGTCTGGAATTTGATTTTATACATTTCCAGCTCTGGAAAAGTATGGAAAATGGAAACTATTGTATGGAAATTTATCTTAATACCTATCTGGGTTTGGTCTTATCTGAAATTATTTGGGTTAGACTAATTATAATCTCCTGGAAATTATTTGGTTACATAATGGCATAATGTACAAATTCAGGATAATGAAATTAATTGCATAATTTATTTACACGATACACATCTATTTACTCAAATGTCAAAAATTATTTGAATTTTTTTTTTTACCGAAAAGTCCGGAAATTAAGGTCTGGAAAAAGTATGGAATTTTGAAATTTCAAAAGTGTAGGAACCATGATTAAACCTTCGAGTTTTGGTAGGAAACGGACACTATGGAGATAGGCCTTTCTGTCAAAATAAAAGCACTAAGCCAATAAAATGCAGTGAAACTCTTTAATTTAAGGAATATAATTTACAAGAAAGTCACGGAGCGATTAGGTTAACATTTTGCTTCTATATTACAAGTTAATGTCTGTTTTATAAGTTTTATGTTGGTGAACACTTTTACTTTGGTGAATTTTATGATTTCCGGTTCCGCTAGAAAAAAATCGGAGAAGGGCAAGCTCTTGTGATGCGAGGCTAGTTCAAGACAACTATAAACTCACTAAAGAAAAAGTTCAGCTACCGGTTTTCAGACTAACGCCACAGTAACGAAACATTATTGATCCCACGTGTGGGAAATTCTGGGCAAATAACACATTCTTGCAATTGCAAATGTGGTTTAAAAGTAAGTTAAACAAATGGGCTAGTAGTTTTTAGCGAAAAAACATGAAAAAAATCAACATAATGGTGGAAACTGCAATGCGATTTAATATCTTAAACCGTGCCTAGCAAACATTTTCTCGACCTGCGTTAAGACCTATGGTTAAGACATCCAGTCGACGTCGCGTCACGTAATTCGACTGTTTTTCAACATGATAAAAAATAATATCAGGGCAAATATGTCTAGATGAAGACATCCAATCAGAAATGGCCGTTTGTCCTGTTTGTCGTGCCTCCTTCCACGAGTTTACCTGAGTAAGGAAAACAAATTTGATTGGTCGTTATCGAGCGGGCAGCATATTCAATATTTGTGGCGGGGCCAAGCTCGGTGTGTGTGTGCGAGTGTGTTTAGCTAACGTAGCTAACTGTTAGCTAGTAGGCTTGCTACATTATAGCTTGCTAACTTTTAGCTAGCTAGGCTTAAGTGGGGTCATTCCTATGTTCCCACAGCCCTATGTTCCCACAGCCTTATGTTCCCACATTTCTAACTTTTATTGTCACTGAATATTAGGCCCTATGTTCCCACAGCCCTTTGGTCCCACCATTGGTTGGGTTTAGGCAATGAAGAAAAGAGTTGATTAAGTTTAGTAAAAAGACCTAGAGGCTAGACAGGCCAGGTAGATAGAGTCCAGATAGGTAGAGAGAGTCCAGTGGGAACACAGGGCTGAGGGAACATAGGGCTGTGGGAACATAGGCACGCTCCCGGCTAAGTGATGGAGCGCAGGGATCTGGGGAAGGAGAGTTTGTGTCGGTGGTGGTGGACGAGTCTCCTCGTTTTTCTCAGACGTTTGATTGATGGATGACAGATCCTGATATCAGTGGATGATTAACCGTGAGCAACTTGACGCATAATTTGTGCGCCTGCATTATGCAAAAAAAAAACTACACTTTCACCCCGGATTTACTGGAAAATAGAATTTTGCACAAAGTTTGGGCTCCATCGTCTGATAGATGAGTGATTACACTACTAAGACCCACAGTGGGCTCAAAATCAATTTTCGTTTCTGAATACCTTTAATTGGACTTTTTTTCGACAATATAACATTAGGGGGACCCGGTTCTGACCTGGTTCTGACCCGGTTCAGACCTGGTCATGATCTGGTTCTAGTCGCTACAGCGACTGATACAAAGAGCAGTGAGGTGTTTATGGTTCTACAGAGATTCTCAGAAAGGTGAGTTTCGAAAAATACTCTAATTTAAAATAAAACTGTGTTTGGTCAGACATTATACGATTATCAATTGCATGTTAAACTTTTGATTTTGCTGCTGTTTCGTGTTACAGATAGCTGATTTACAGAATCGTAACATAATCGTAAGCTTTTAATCGTAACCGAGCGGCGGTCAGCAGCCGAAATAGCTGCTGTGTGAAACAGCCGTGTGTCAAAAAGCCTTTTCCCATGCGTTATGGAATATTTGTTGTACCCGGTCTTCTTTTTTTAGTATCCCAGGCTTTATTGATAGCAAGAGGGATGATAGCTTTGGCCCTTTCATGCTAAATGTACTAGCCGAGAGTTAGCTCTTACAGGCTACGTGTTATGTACAAAATATTATTTAGGCCCAATTAGAGAAAAAACTTCAGGCCTTATACATGTTGTTTGGCAAGGCAAGGCAATTTTATTTGTACAGCCCATTTTTACCACCAGTTTGTCTCAAAGGGCTTCACATGGCATCATAACAACATCCTCTGTCCTTAGACCCTCACATCCACTGAGGAAAAACTCCATGGAAAACCCTTTTAACAGGGAAAACCAGGAGAAACCTCAGGGTGAGCAACAGAGGAGGGATCATCACCCAGGACGGACAGACGGGACAGAGATGTTGTTACAGACAAGGTGAGGAGATATTGCACAACCCTCATCGTTAATTAATGGTAAGAATGGAATTAGGTGACTGTTGTACTGGATTTTTCTGGTCACACAGTGAATGTACATTAGACTAAAGTTTCAAAGTTATGCAGCCAAATAAATGGTAATGAATATACAACCAGCTGGGCAGTGGGCGAAGAAACACAGAGTGTGTGTGTGTGTGTGAAACTAATTTGTTGTCAAAGAAGTAGAAACTACAGTGTTACAGCAGTGTAGTGTTGTTCTTCTTTTAGACTGCAGCGCGTCGGCAGACAGATGTGATGGATGTGGAGGCGAGACGGGGTTAGATAACACCCAACGGGTCCGTGAACCTGAAGGTTTGTTACACTACAAGTTATGCAACCTGGTATTTGGTTTAAATTTTCTTTAGACTATTTTTACTTTGTGTAGAGTTACAGCGGAGTCTCTTGAAAACTCATATTACACAACCTCTCTGAAGCATACAGTAACCCTGACGTTTTCCAATGCGCTGCACTCTCCTGTTCATCCATGTGGACGCCATGGTGATAATGCTTAAACCAGAGGTGGCTGCAAGAAACACTGGAAAAACCCCTCACTGACTAAGATCTGTGTATGATCCTTAAAGTTTTGTTTCCTCGATACTCAATAATACAATAAGAGAAATTTGCACAATACAATTACTCTATTTAATAAATTTCCAAGAAACGAGCTCACGCTGCCATCCTGGATGACGACAGATCGTTATAACAGATTGAAGGAAAATGACACTTCATTTTGAGAATTCGCGGAACGAGTTTATTTGTTTTGGAGACGCACAGAAATGATCTCACATGATCTCATCCAGTTTTTCATGCAAGTTTTTTGGGGGAAAAACTGTAAAACTGTAAAAACTTGAACTCTACACACCAGCCGTGTCGAAGCTTGATTTCAGATAAAAGTGAGAAATAAACAAATATGAAGCCTAACCAACGGTTTGGAAGAGACACGGTGACATAAATCTGCTCCTCCACAGACTATCTGCTTATCTCAGCATCTGTGGTTCTGCAGCTACGCCTCGGCTGACCTCACCTGTCTGAATATAGCCTTTGGCTTGTGATGGATATATCTGAAGATTATTTGTGTTAGAGGCTAAAAATATTCAGTATTCCCCGGGCACTGACAGAAGTGTTTCTGGTCGTGTGTAGATCATTTGTTTGACAGTAAAAAAAAATCATATTTTCCTCGTCGTTTTAGACACAAATCTTTTCTCCTTAAGAAAAACACACTTTCCTCCAACCACATGTCACATATCCATTTCTATATCAGGGCCAGGAACAGGGAGGTGCTAACAGCTTGTTAAGTCACCAGAGTACTGCAGCTGAGTCAGAGGTCAAAGGTCCCGGGGTCGGTCAGACTGACACACATACAGGACACCAGGGGAGAACTTGAACCTCAACAGGTTTGTCTGTGTCAAAGCTAAAAGTCCAAAAAGTCACACTCGTCCTGTTCAATCTTTATCAATTAATCAAACTTCATTTGAATAACACTTTAAGCCCCTGTACAGAGCTTTTAACTGGATACGCAAAAGTCTGTGGTTTCTGCTGATGTGTCTCTGTTACCTACAACAGCTAATGAGTCCATCAGTGTGGAGATACGCTGTTTCTAAGTCGTCTAATTCTATACCTCTGGAAGGCATGGTCGGGTCGGACCACTGACCAAACCATACGAATAGATACATTACACTGCTAAAAAAACAAAAAAAGAAGCAAGTCCTGTCTTCTTTCCAACGTTTCCAAAACAAATCTACACAAACGTCTTCAGGACAGTGGGAAATGCAGTCTTCATTCCGGCAAAACACCACCGCTTTCGTCCACAGGGGCCGCCGAAATCAACACTAAATGAAAAGTCTGTACAGGGGCTTTAAAGAAGCAACACAAAGTACTTTACAAAACAAAAACACCCAGTGCTGCACAAAGAGGAGGAAGTTGCTTTTGTACTGGACTATTCTGTTCAGGCGTTTTCACACCTGCCTTGTATATAGTTGATGCTTGAAACAAACTCAAAGTTGTTTCCACCCTTGTTGTGGATCTTTTGGCCAAGTGTGAATACAGCAGTTGGACTCAGGTGCAGACCAGACCAGTGAAACCAGTGGACCGAGGCCCAGCTGAAGCGTCGGTGTCGGTGTCGGTTCCAAACAAACCGGTTCATCTGAGGTCTGAAAGCCGCTCGACCTCGATCGGACCCAGCTGCAAAAAGCCATACGACACACTCTGTCCTTCACAGCTGCCTGGTAGCAGGTGTTCTTAGATGTAAGATTATGAGAACATTGTTGTAAAACGGACTTTTCTTAATGCTCAACATGTTCTGTGAACGTCTGAAGGTGTGTGAGCCCCATCGACATCAGAACAACCAGTGCCGTGTGCAGACTCTCCATGATTCGTTACTCGCAGACGTTTCTGACCAATGACTGAACAAACACGTGCCTTTATTTACAAATTCTGGTCCACATGCAAAATGTGCAACACCAAACAAACAAACTGTAACAAAAAATGTATTTGATCCGGTCCAAAGCAGGTGAATTAACGGACACAGAGAAAAATAGGGGTACAGAAGGGGGACATTTCTGTACCTAAAGGTACAGTTCTGTCCTACTGTAGCCTATAGGGCCAATTGTTGTACTCTAGAGTACCTATGTGTACCTTTTGGGGGTAGAAAAGGCACATAAATGTTCCAGAATGGCAAAAGGTACATATATGTACTCCTAAGGTACACGTATTTACCCCCTAAAGGTACATTATCAGAGACAGTGTGTTAGAAAAAAATAGTAGCTTAAGTAGGAAAGTAGGGATAATAATTAAACATTCAACTAGTAATTATTTTGTAAATATATGTAATGGAGGTCTGCAGGTGTCCCAGTCACGAGGTAGCAGTAAGGAGAAGGTCTTGGTGAAGCGGTTAGCATCGATCCTCGCTCAGGGCAGGTCGCAGAGCAAACACACACACCAGTACAAGTAGTACAAGTATATATTGTACAAGTACAATTGTGCACCTAGCATCTAAAGGGTATTATACCCTTTAGACAAGGGTTTGTACCCTTTTGAGTACATTTCCGTATTTCTATTTTTCTCTGTGGACTAACAGACTTTTAGGAACTCAAGTGTGAGTTTTGTGCTTCATAACGATGCGTTGTGCTGTTCTCCACTGTTATTATCTCCTCTGTGAGGAAAGAAAACATTGCACACCCAGTATGTTTCTGTGTGTGAAGAGGTGAATGTGAGGCCTGATGTGTGAGGAGCAGTCCAGTCCAGTCCTCCCACTCCCACTCCCACTCCCACTAACTGGAGCCTTGTGTACAAACTTGAGAAGACGTTGCTAATTTTAGCGGCACCACATCATACGGCCGCGGGGCGCTGAGCTCGGCCTCTCGTGTGCTGCTGGAACGTTCAGCCTCAAGTCAAGTCACCTTCGTACAAGTCTGTTCTGTTGGTGCTCAGAGTCTTTAGACAGAAGGAGACCCCCCCCCCTCTAGAGTCAGGGTCCTAGCAGCAGGTGATCTGTAAATCTGGAGCGACTTCCTGAGCGCCGCCCTGTGAAAAAGATCTCTGCTGATCACTTGGACTCCGGCTGAGACGTGTTGAACTCTCAGCTCGACAGATTTAGAAGCAGCTGGAGAAACAGAGTCTCAAACGGGCGCCGTGCTGCTCTCTCCTCCTCTCCTTTCTCCTCTCCTTTCTCCTCTCCTTTCTCTCTCTCTGACCGACCGACCGACCGCCCGCCGCTCGGCCCAGCGAAGAGAAGACCAGACCGCTAACATGGAGATTTCTGTGGAAGACGAAGGCCGCGCCACGTCGCCCAACCTCGAGTATAAAGGCGCTCACCAGGCCTTCAGGGATCGCTGGAAGGGGACGGACGACAGCATGTGCCGCCACAGCATGTCCTTCCACCTGCACCACACGCTGCGGAGCGAGTTCTTCGCCAGCTACCTGTACCTGCTGGAGAAGACTCCTGTGGGTAAGACGACGGACTGAGGCCCAGACCTCTACTCTACTCTGGAGGGTCAGGAGGTCCAGACTTAGAGCCTTTGTGCATGCTGAAGCCTGCAACATACAGTTAGTCGTTTATAATTCACTTCCTGTGGACATGGTGGTGACATGAAGCCGTGAACAGACATATAGAGACTCGTATTCATTGTCGACATCACAAATCCATTGAACATTGAGCTAGACATTGAAAAGTCTGACTTTTATTATTATCCACCCTTAATGTTGCAAAATTACGAGATACGATAAAATATTCCTTTATTAGTCCGTCAATGGTGAGATATTATTATCTTGTCCATAAAATATAAATGTTTAAAATAAAAAAAGTCAAAGCTCAAAGTTGATTTTCATGTTGTAGAGAACTGAATGGAAGTGAATGGCTGCAGGGAAGGAAGGATGATGCCTTCAAATATTATAATATACATGTTGCAACAGCCTTTGTGCATGCTGAAGCCTGCAACATACAGTTAATCCTTTATAATTCATTTCCTGTGGACATGGTGGTGACATGACACCATGAAGACAGACATATAGCCTTATATCGTATTCATAGAATTATATTTACATTTGTCGACATCACAAATCCATTAAACATTGAACTAGACAGTGAAAAGTCTGACTTTTATTATTATCCACCTTAATGTTGCAAAAGTACAAGATAGGCAAGTCAAGGCATCTTTATTTATATAGCAGCGCATTTCATACCAAGGCAGCTCCATGTGCTTTACATAAAGACAAAACATTAAAAAAAAAAAAGAGAGAAGCATAAAACAGAATAAAAACAAACACTAAAAACAGAGTTAAAAGCAAGAGCAAATAAAAGAAAATAGATAAAGTTCTTAAAAAGAGCTCAGTGCTCTATAAGCACGTGAAAAGAGAAATGTTTTTAACCTGGATTTAAAAGTGCTCACAGATACGATAAAAATATTCCTTTATTAGTCCGTCAATTGTGAGATATTATTATCTTGTCCATAAAATATAAATGTTTAAAATAAAAAAAGTCAAAGCGTAATAATAATACGTCCAAGTTTTTGTTCAGGAAGCGTTCATAATATTGAAACTGACTCGTATAAATGAAGTGTTAAAAGGCAGCGTAAGTGTAAGAAACCTTCAACAGGATGGATATAACTTCAGCTGCATCAGCCAGTACAACTGTTATATAACTGTGACTGCTAATGTCAGCTAACGCTAACAAAGTATAGATATATATTTGATTCAAGCATCCACCTTCCTGGTTCAGATTTATGAGCCTGTGAAGTGTAAACGTGGTTTATAAGCCTGCAGGTGTCAACAGGTGCAGACGGTCACTCTGCTCTGTGTGGTTTGGACGTTGGCAGCAGGTAAACTGGTGATAAAGTTCCTGTAGTGAATGTGAGCTTGTCTCTGTTCATCTCTTCTATTCATCAGCGTCTGGTAGCTACCTGTCATTGTTGAGGCTTGTCAGTCTGGTTGAACCTGACCCCGGTCCGGGCTGAACACTCGTCCATCATGAAAGCACCTCAGCTGCAGAAACAGGAGATCTTCCTTCCTTACTTCCTTACCCCTCATTTGATACAAGGCCCATTAATGGCATGGCATGTCGGGCATGAAAGCACTTTGTCATGTCATGTCAGTCAGCGCTACACATGACAGTCACAGGGCAGATTATTTACAGACGGCTTCAAATGGACCGAGCCAAATGAGAATCCAAGTTGTTTTTTATTTTTCTTTATGTCTTAATAGAGAAAATGACAAACCTATAGCTAGCATAAAAACACAGCAAGAAGACGGAGCCAGTGGAATAAAACGTGATCTGTCACTTTTATGTCTTTATTAAACATTCCCAGCTGGTGGAAACAGGAAGTGATCCCATTGGGTTTAACCTCCTCTGGCTCCTCCTGTAGCTGCTCACCAGGGACGGTCAGCCATCAGGAGGAAGTCTGGACCTTCACACAGCTGATTCTCAGGATCTCTGGTGTGTAATGAATGTATCTCTGCAGCTTCTCCACTGGATTAAAGGGATAGTTCACCCCAAATTCAAATTGCACTCATTATCTCCTCCCCCTCATGTGGACTAAGGGCTGGGAGAAGTTTCAGAGTCCTCCGTGGCTTCTCTGAGTTACAGGGGGTCTCGGCGTAGCAGTGCATGTCCATATGACGGTTGCAAATGGATACCAACTGTCTTCGTAACAAAAAGACACACCAAAAAACATCCAAATACCTCCATGCTGCTCGTATGTAATGTCCGTCTTGTATTGAAGCCCCGAAATGCAAAATTTTTCCGAAAAAAATTAAATAAGTCTATATTTCAAGCTTGTTTTGTAGCGGAAGCTTCTCGAAGCTCCTCTTCCCGGTTCGTCAAATTTGGACGACCAGGAAGAGTCGTTGTTACGAAGAGTTTTTGTTACGAAGACAGTTGGTATCCATTTGCAACCGTCATATGGACATGCACTGCTACGCCGAGACCCCCTGTAACTCAGAGAAGCCATGGAGGACTCTGAAACTTCTCCCAGCCCTTAGTCCACATGAGGGGGAGGAGATAATGAGTGCAATTTGAATTTGGGGTGAACTATCCCTTTAAGATCTCAGACTGGCCCACTTACTTAACATTATTTCCCTGCAGATCCTGTAGATTTAGGATCTCTGTCCTTCTCTATCACCAGCTTCCCCTGAGCTTCAGCAGGTGGACAGTCTCCATCATGACTCCTCCCACCTCAACTCCACCTGTTGGAGGGTGTTTCCACATTGGAGCTACAGTACATGTTCTTCCCAGGGATGCACCGATCCAATATTAATGGGATAGTTCAACATTTTGTCAAATTCTCCAATCACCATAATCCCTATAGTCATAGCAACAGGTTCATTACCTTTAATTGTTGGTGCATGTTGTTTTTAGATCGGCGGGGCAGAGACGGAGGCGTACGGTACTTTTGCATTATCCAACAACTCCAAAACACACAAAGTTGTGACCTGCACATTCACCACGCTATGAAATAATCATGTATAGGCTAATTATGTAACATTACGACACATGAAGCAAATACTCTGAACTACTTTCTCTTCTGAAATCCCTCCACCCAGCAGCCGTGTCTGGAATGTAGTTCCGGCTGCATTTGCTTCTAAAACAACTTTGTCTCTAATGTTACATGATTATCTCATAGCGTGGTGAATGTGCAGGTCACAACTTGTCCACCAGAGCGTTTTGAAGTTGTTGGATTGTGTATTTGATGAGTTTGATGAGGGAAACGTGAAAGTACCGTATGCCTCCGTCTCTGCCCCGCAGATCTAAAAACAGCTTGCACCGACAATTAAAGGTAATGAACCTACTGCTATGACTATAGGGATGTTAGACCAGGTAGGCTATTGGATAACAGGTCTGATCCATGACACCGATCTATTCAAACAAAGAGCAACACAGAGCAACAACCTCTTACAAAGATGTATAGAGAAGTTAATGTCAAGCCTGATGCTTTCACTGTCTTCCACATGGTGAGGTGTACGGTTTATTAAAGGTGTGCAGAAATGGCCGGTCCTGTTTGTCGCGCCTCCCTCCACGAGTTTCCACGAGTTACCGCAAGGAAGGAAGTAAGGAAAACAAATTTGATTGGTCGTTATCAAGCCAAGTGTGTTTAGCTAACATAGCTAACTATTAGCTCGTAGGCTTGCTACGTTATTGGTGGACCACAGGGATCTGGAGGAGGAGCGTTTGTGTCGGTGGTGGTGGACGAGTCTCCTCGTTTGTCTCAGACGTTTGATTGACGGATGACGGATCCAATATCAGTGGCTGATGAATCGTGAGCAACGTGATGCATAATTTGTGCGCCTGCATTATCCAATGCGGAAAAAAACTACCCTGGATTTACTGGAAAATAGGATTTTGCACAAAGTTTGGGCTCCATCGTCTGATAGATGAGTGATTACACTAATGTTAAGACCCACAGTGGGCTCAAAGTTCTGAATAGGCCCTATACCTTTAACTGAACAGTGATCGGTATCGGGTATAGACCAATACGCTAAGCTAAGCCCAGGTGTTGGTTTTCGGCATTGGGACTGAAAAAGTCCGATCAGAGCATATCGTTCTTCCCAAACAGTTCAACCTAACCACATTCTCTGTTATAAACTGTTTTCTTGTCTGTAACAACGTCTATTGCACATCTGTCCGTCCTGGGTGAGGGATCCGGGTCCAGGGTGCCATTCCGAACGTTTACTTTCATGTTTTGGACTGCCGGCCCTTGACTATTTTTTTGAAAAGGAGTGCCATTCCGACCCTGAAAAAATGTCCGCCATCGAAAGGATTAAGGCACCTGGCACCTAAGTCAGTAAAAGCTATGGTAGTACAGTGGTTAGAGTATCTGCCTGGCGCAGGAGGTCAGGGTTTGACTCACGGTGGAGGTGCATTTTAGCAGAGACTTTCTTGGCCTCTGATCTTTTTACTAAACTTAACCAACTCCTTTCTACATTGCCTAAACCCAACCAAAGCACAGAGCAAGGACATTTATTTTTCAGCAGGAGTGCCGCCCTTCGGCGATCTTCGGAATGGGGGTCGCCCCCCGAGGGATCCCTCCTCTGTTGCTCACCCAGAGGTTTCTCCAATTTTTCCCTGTTAAAAGAGTTTTTCCTCAGTGGATGTGAGGGTCTAAGGACAGAGGATGTTGTTATGATGCCATGTGAAGCCCTTTGAGACAAACTGGTGGTAAAAATGGGCTAAAGAAATAAAATTGCCTTGCCTTGCCTTGCTTTGGTCTCATCAGTCCATCAAACAGCTTCCTATCAGTGTTGTGTCTTCGAGCGGAGCTGGACACTTTGGCCTTCAGCTCCTACTGATGGTGTGATGGAGTCATGGAGTCATGTAGTCGTCCACTGCTCACCGATCAGACCCAGTTGATGTGACTTTGGCCTGACGACTCTTTGGCCCTTTCAGCTTCACACTGATGAAGATGTTTCTAGTGAACACACAGCTCCTGTTAGCCTGTTAGCCTGTTAGCTTCTGTTCATCCTGTTCCAGTCTGTGGCTGTGCTGCTGTTGTTGTTGACTGATGACTTCCATATGGACAACAGCATCACAATGATTTGTGTGTTATCAGCTCAGCTAGATTGTGTGTTTGATCTGATAATTGCAGATAATTACAAAGGCGGTCTCCTTCTCCTTCTCCTTCTTCTTGTTGCCGCTGCGCTGCTGCTGGATGTTAATTTAGGCCCTTAGGAGGAAGGGAAGAAGAAGAAGAAATCAACATGAATCTCCAGAGTCAGAGCCGTCGTATCGTTTGATGGGATGTCTCAGATTGTGGTCCGGTCAGCCGTTTCTGCAGCCTCTAATCAGCTGCTCTGTTAAGAGATTGATGGGTACGACGGTGTCACCAGACACTGTCCTCAGCCCTTCTCCTCTGAAAGCTCTCCTGGGGGGGTCACATGACCTGACGCTGTGATCCAGTCCTCATGAAGCCTGAATCACAAGGACGTTGACGGTCACAGCTCGACTGTGTTCGAAATCATCCACTCATTCACTCACTCCCTATCCACTACATCATGTACACAATGTAGGGAACGACGGGAGGAGAATTCGGACACTTGTATAGTAACTTGTATTCTGTGTATTTTACTATTTTTATGTTATGTGTAGGGACTACAGATGGAAATTAGCTGGGAGCTAAATCTGGTGCAACCATCTTTTCATTTTTTTTCCTTTAAATGATTAATGTAATTGCTCATTGTCCCTTATTAAACTAATAAACTAAACTACACGGTCATTTTCTGAACGTGGTGATGCTCCAGGTGAGAACAGAGAATCATGTAAACAAACCGTCACATAAGAATAAAATAAGAAAAACCGGGAACATTTGAGGATGAGATTCTGTGTGGTTGTGTTTCTCGGACAATAAACTGTTGAAATATCGGAAGTTTGGTTTGGTCGACTACTGTTGTGTGTCCCGACCGTGAGCTGTGGCTATTAGCTTAGCTGGTTAGCTCGTATTTACTACATATTCTACTACAGTTTCTAAATTAGATTGATTTAATGCTGCCTGTTAATGTTCGGATGCTGCTGCCCAACTCCTGCTGCTCAGGCAAACGGAGCCAAGGCAAATAGGGGAGAGTGAGGTAATTTGTGCCATGGGGCAAGTAGTTCCACCCCTGTTATCTAGAAAACCATAGAAGAAGTTGGTCATGTGACCACATATTTTTGAAGGGGCGTCCATTTCACTCATCCTATCAAGAAGGGAGACACATGGCTTGAGAGGAAAGCACATTTATGTTCAAAAAACAAGTTTTTGCCCTCCAAAGTAAAATTTCTATGATCAAGGCTTTTTGATTGCCATGTTTGAACAATTATAGATAACATTGAAAACAGTTCACACATGTTTTAGTGCTTTATTAAGCTACACCATGAGTCTATACAGTTAGCATGATGCCAGCTCAAAACGGCTGGGGAATCCTTTTTTCTCAAAATACTGGGCTTGGGGTAATTTGTGCCAAAGGGCCTGGGTTAAGTTGTGCCAGTGGCAGTGCTGTCTGTGTATAGGAGAAACATGGCAGTGGGCACGGATTTGCTTGAAACTTGACATGTGTGATGAGGGACCGCCCCTGAACACACCTGCCCAGTCTGGCTGTGCTCGTAGCCTGGTGGATGAACAAAACATGGCGTTTCTTTGCGCCACAGCCCCCAGCGTGCCTCAGGCCCCCGCGACTGCATGGGGACAAGCGAGGGCCCGATCATCGCCGCTTCTGGCTTTAATTTTGTATTGAATGTCTTGCTTTTATATAGCATTAACATTTGTGAGATTAAAATGATCTGTTTTACTTCAATTATCAATGGCACAATTTACCCCAGTGTATTCTCTCTAATGGCACAACTTACCCCGCACCGGGGGCAAGTTGTGCCAGAATTTTTTTTTTTTTCTAAAGCTATATTTCTGAAACGGTTGATTTAAGATTCAAAGTGATTGTTCCCAGGGATGCACAACATCCTAAACTATATGTACATATATTAGTTGGGGGCATTATTATAATCCCCTTGCTTTAAAGGCAGTTTAAGTAAAAATTGGCACTACTTACCCCGCTCTCCCCTACGTCTGAGGAGTTTACTGCTAAATAACCTAAAGAAATCCTAGCTAACATGCTAATTAGCTTGCTCAAAACATGACCGCATTGACTTGTGGGATACATACGGGAGTAGAAAGTAGTGTACATTGCTTGTTCACTCAATTTTGCGGTGCATTGTGGGTGTTTTGTCGTCCACTACATAGTGGATGAAATTAATCGCGGAGAATTCGAACAACACTACAAAATGGCGAGGACACTAGTTAGTGCACTACATCCCTGATAGGGGGTGATTTAGGCCCAATCCCATTTCACCCCTTGGCCCTACCACTTACCCCTACCCCTCCGTTTTGCGCGTTCACGTGTAGGGGTAGGGGTGTCCCAATCCCCGTTAGGACAGAGGGGTAGGAGGAAGTGGTAGGGCTACATACCCCTCCAAACGGAGATTTTTCAGAGGCACACTCCAAACGGAGGGGTATGAAAAGTTTCCCAGAATGCATCTTGCATCAGCCGGCAGCGGTGGCTGTAAAACGAAAAGCTGTTTTATTTCTTGCTGAAGTGCTGTTATTACGTCACTTTATTAAGTTTTAATATTTTTTCATGCGAGAAAGTAACTGTTTAGGTCCCACATGTGCGGTTAGTTTATCCAAATGACGGCTGGTTAGAAGTTTGCTCCGACGATTTTTCGGAGAAGTGAAGCTCCAGGAGGAGCGGCTCCTCACAGAGGCAGCAGCCGGTCTGCAGCGCTGCTCCGCCGGCCAAACTACGTCGTCATCCCGGGGGAAAAGGCGATCGCTAATTAACTTACCCGCAGGTTTTTAGAGGTTTACCACCGGCTGGTTAAATTCTTTTTAGCATTTAAATGTTGGTCTCATTGATGAAATCTGACAATTGTGGCAGTAGCATTAGTTTATTTGAATGAAAAGTGAAGCTTCGTGTGTGTATCAGTCAGAGGAGCAGGCAGCGCTGCCTCTGGGCTCTGCACGTACAGAAATCACCACATTTACATTAGTAAATAAATGTTTTACAATGAACCGATCAGCCTGCATTAAGTTTTATCTTATTGTTTTAAGTTATATGGTACACGGCTACTTGATTTCTGGCAAAAGCTCGCCGCATCAGCTTACGTAAAAAGCCAGTGGAGACTACGTGATGACGTATGTGATTGTTGAAGGGGTGTCCCAATTCGTAGGGGCTGACTTTCTACCCCTATACCCCTTGTAGCTCCGTTTCAAGGGGCGAGGGGCAAGGGGTAGGGGTAAAAAAGAGAAATGGGATTGGGCCCACACAGCTCTTGTTTTCTGCGAGACGTGCTGAAGGATTGGGTCTGTTTCCTGGCTCGTCGCCTCGTCCCGATGTTTCTGACATGGAGGGACGAGGTCCAGCTGGAACTGACCCCCCCCCCCCTTCTCAATGTTTCACCGTGGTGTCATGAATTCTGCCACTGGATGATCCTTGACAAACAGATGGACGTTCCCCTGTGACCCTCACCTTCCTCCCCCCTTTTATACACCGGGAACGTGTCGTCTAAGCCTTGGGAAATGTAGCGTTCATTCTGCAGGATTTATTTCAGCTCGGCGGAGCGGAGGCAGCGAGGGGTTGGGATGGTTTAAGGATCCACGTGTTAAGTTTCTTAATGTCACAGCATGTCACTGACATCACATTACAGAGTAGTGAAGCGTCTCTAACAGAATCCACACCGCTGTCCATCAGGGTCCTGGTTTCAGATGCAAACAATCCTTCATGAATCAGTCGTGGTGTGATCTTATATCAAGCAGCAGCTGAGCAGCGCAGCTCCTTGGTATTTATAGTCTGCTGATAATCACATTATTACATGTCCTTCGAGGCCGGGAACAGTGATAGTTTACACGCAGAGCGCTCCAACGCCAAGTTGTATGTTATTTTCACCTGAGGCCGCGGTGGTGAACACTTGTTTCTACCTCTAACGGTTTCTGTTGTTGTACGATGGAGGATTTAGCAGGTTTGTGATTCTGGTCCAAACTGAACAAGGTATCAAGGTCTTCTCTGAGCATTTCAGAAAAGTTTGTGACAACCTATAGACAATATTATCGCCCCATCTATGGTGAATTGATGGTGAATTGCCAGCAGTCAAATTCATCTTCATCAAGTTAATTAGACTCACAAATAGATGAAAATAATATAATACAAGGTAGATGTTTGTATTAAAGCTCCTTCAAAATAAAGGTAGATGTTTGTATTACAGTAAAGCTCCTTCAAAATAAAGGTAGATGTTTGTATTACAGTAAAGCTCCTTCAGAATAAAGGTAGATGTTTGTGTTAAAGCTCCATACAGTATAAAGGTAGATGTTTGTGTTAAAGCTCCATACAGTATAAAGGTAGATGTCCATGTGTAGAGTGATTATAAAGCAGCTCTAGGTTCTATATTAATACTGTGAAAGTATCAAAGCCTCAGTCCACAGAGAAATGCACACAGCCTGGATTCAGAAACTGAGCCTTAAAACCAGCCGTCAGGACTTCCTGTCACTTTGTGATGTCACAACAGAACAGTTGCATCTCTCAGCCCCGCCCACCTTGGTTCTCTAAACCACAAACGACGGGGAAACTTTCAAGTTTGATGCATTTGGAGAGTTCATTTGGACTTTTTCATGACAAAAATATCAAATGTTTCCAGAGGAAATCCGACACTAGTCCCAGTGGCGGAGGGATACGCCCCCGGTTAATCGGTTAATCTATCTATTTTATTTTTTTTAATCTATTTTCTTTTCTTTTACTTTTATTTGCTCTTGCTTTTAACTCTGTTTTTAGTGTTTGTTTTTATTCTGTTTTATGCTTCTCTTTTTCGTTATGTAAATTACATTGAGTTGCCTTGGTATGAAATGCGCTATATAAATAAAGATCCCTTGCCTTGCCTAATAGGGCTGGGCCGATACGCTTTTGTGCCGATTCGATTCTCTAACGATTTTTGTGTCCCGATTCGATTTAAATTGCGATTCTGATTAAACAAGTATTGCGATTCGATTTTACCAAGTATTGCGATTTTATATTTCAATTATTGTGATTTTCTTTCCTTAAACAAGAGCAGGTTGAACCAAACATTTGACAATACATCTTAAGTCATATTTACAAAAACCAATACACACATCATCACATCAGTTTGTCTGTTGTGTTCGTTTGTTCACATAGATATCTGTGAACAAACGAACACAACAGGCCGGTTTGACTTTGTCGAGTGTAATGGCACAGAATACTATTGGTCGTCCCCCCAAAAAAAATAAATAAATTGAAAAAAAATAGCGATTAATATAAAAATCGATTTTTTGGCCCAGCCCTATTGCCTAATCTTGTGGTTCTTTGTCCCACCAGTGAAGCTGTTCCCCGTCACCTGCGAGTACATCAAAGGAGAGAAGCAGTTCTACTACCGAGCTCAGCAGTTCTACGAGGACGTTCCCGCCTCGGAGGAGGGCATGATGGGAGACTACGTGGACATCTCCAACGTGGATCTGGAGGGTTCCCGGCAGTTTCTCAAGAGGTTTGTGGTGAGTGGAGTATCGACCAGCGAGAAAGGACAGGGTTCCTACAGCTTAAGACAAGTTAAATTTAAGACTTTTTAAGACGTTTTTAAAGCCACTTGAAATGAAATTTAAGACCGACTTTCACAATAAACACAAATGCAAAAAAAAACAAAAACAAAAACGTCGACGACAATTTTACCCACTTTCCTATGTGGTCCAAGGTAAAGTGACTGCTACACTGCAAAAACTCAAAATCAAAACCAATAATATTTGTCTTATTTCTAATCAAAACAAATCTCATTCTACTTAAAATAAGACTCATCACATTAAAAAGTAGTTTGTTTTTAGACACTTTTTACTTCTTTCAAGCCGATTTTCACTAGAAATAAGTAGAAAAATCTGATAAGTTTTTCTTTCTTATTACAAGCACAAAAAACTTTCACTTTCACTGGCAGATTTTTCTACTTATTTCAAGTAAAAATCAGCTTGAAACAAGTGAAAATTAACTAAAAACAAGTTAATTTGTAGGTGATGAGTCTTATTTTAAGTGGAAAGAGATTAGTTTTGACTAGAAATGAGACATTCTGACAAGAAATAAGACAAATATTCTTGGAAAGATTTTGCAGTGTACATGAATAATGGGGGTGGGGCTATGAGTGAGTGAGTGAGTGACATCATTTAACAGCTGTGTAGTTGTGGAGAGGAGATGATAAACTAAAAAGGACTTGTTTGCTCATCTGTACTGTATGTTTCCATCCAAAGTGATTCAAATAACTGGGAAATGATGCGCATTAAAAGAAATCTGAGTTCTGTGTGTTTCCATTAAAAGTACGGACTTTGGTGAAAACTACAAACTCGCACGAGTTTTCCGCAGCTGTCCTTTCAAAATAAAAGCATAAAAAGTCAGAAAAAAGAGAAATTTAGCCGCCACTAACTTCTCTATGTCGGAATGTTACCAATTATTTTGAGATTTGAGACTAATTACAATCATAAAATACCACTCACCAAGTGTTAACATTTTTAAGACGTTTGAAAAATTGATTTAAGACATTTTAATGCCAATTAAGGCCTTGTTTTTAGATGAATGAATTCAATGCCTTTTAAGACTTTTTAAGGATCCATAAGAACCCTGAAGGAAACCAGAAACACGAGTCGACTCTCGGTCTGTGACATGTGAGAAACTCCACGGTGGCGTCTCGGCTGTATCTCTTTACCCTGTAGCTGCTCTTTGTGAAACACACATCATGTCAGAGTCTATTCTGGACCAGGAATCCACCGTCCTCACTGTACAGCTTCTAATAGCGGCTCAGACCTGCTGCCAGACGCATAAACACCCAACACAACCACCGGGCGGCATCTGTGTTGTTTATGGTCATTTTCACTGCCTTTATTATTAAAATATCTGCTGGTGTCGACCCAGCTGACAGGGCTGCAGCGTCTACAGCAGAGGAACATTTGTCTACATGCAGCACATGTGATTGGGTGCTAATTCTGGGGAACGGGTTTGGCCCAGAGACTGTGTTATTTAAAGGATCAGTTTTACAGGAGCTCTAATTATAACCTGCTAAGACTGGATGCTTCAGAGGAGCCACACACACACACACACACACACATGACTTAAGTGGACACTTTTTCTTTTTTTTTCTCTCTGGTGCAAAATGTAAACAGAACAAGTCCTGAGCAGCGAGTGACACAATGTTCAAGAACGACTGGTTTTAACATGTGAGATATCAGCTCTCTGTTCTCTGCACTCAGATCTCCGTCTGTGAGTTCAGATCTTTGTACACCAGGTCTGTTTTCCTACTGACTCCTTACACACTGAGTTCGATACGTTTTATCACTATACGTTTATATTTTCTGTTCCAAATTTCACAAAGGGAGACAAAAGTCGTCAAGGAGGCAGTGAGGATGACTGTGTGTCCCTCTCACTTATCGAAAAACAGACTTGGTGACGTGCAAAGGCCTTTACAGCTGAGTTTAGTTTGTAAAGTTGCACTGTGCTCATTAGAATATTTTTAAAACTCTTTTTGATTTTATTTGATTTTATTTGCACAATTAACAAAAGAAGAAAAAACAGCATAAAAACAGCAAACCAGTTGTGCAGGTGAGATTAAAGAAACCCAGATGGGTTTATAAGAGAAATCTCACCTCATAAAAACAAAAAATAAGAGACCACAATAATAAACAAAACAAGCAAAACAGAAGAATTTGAGAATTTTTACCACAGTTTCTAGCAATGTTTAAGCATTTTTAGAGAAATTTGTATCACTTTTTTCTATATATATATATATATATATATATATATATATATATATATATATTTTTTTTTAGAAATCTTACCACTTTTTTCCTAGAATTTTTATTTTTATTTTTTAGAAATCTTACCACATTTTTTTTAAAGGGACAATGAGGAGTTTTGTTAAAGTGAAGTGTTTTCTCACTACATTTATGAGCCTCCGCGCACCGTGAAATTCTTTGACCGGCGCAAGACAGACTCATGTTTTCATTCATCAAGAATTAAAGTCAGAGGTTGGAAGACGATCACATACCGTCGTAGTTCCCACCATAAACGGAGATTCATACGGCGGCGTTATTCTCATGACTCGCCACGAAACCGAAAGTAAAGAAACGCTGGTCGGCTCGCCCAGCATTTCCACCACCACTAATAATAACAAAATAACCAAAGAGACAAAACCATAGATTTATCTAAAATGGACCATTAACAAGTGGTAACGTAGATTCATCCACATTAATATCAGACTTTTTTATTGTCGCAGAATTTTTCATTCTGCCGCTGGAGAAACTCCTCGTTGTCCCTTTAATGTTTAAACATTTTTGGGGAGAAATTGCACCACTTTTTCCCTGAAATTTCTCTACAATATTTCCAAAAAGTCACACCATTGGCCCTAATTTGAACGAACATTGACTATGAAAGTAACATTCTTCAGTCTCAGAACAAATATATTTGTGTATTTCTGGTGTTTAATGCTTCAAAATCTTGTCCAATGGGTGTCCTTCCTTTGTCTCATTTGTGTCAATTTAGGCTCCTTGATGTAAAAAGTTTTGAGAGCCATTGAGACACCTCATTACACAATCCAGTCTAAAACAGTGTGTTTGTCTTGTCGATGCTGTTGGCTTCAGGTTTTAGCTCCTCCCCCCCTGAGTGATGAGTCTGGTCCAGCTCATCCAGCTCACACATCCATGTCCCCCGGCTGCAAACACGCTCCTGTTTCAGTTTTTAAACCTGACGTCTCCATCCAAAAACACAAAGCGTAGCAGGGGAAAAGATTTAAAGCACATCCAGATTAAACCGAGCCGCGGTAACACACAGCACAGCACAGCACAGAGCAGCAATATGGCACTAATTCACCGAAACCAGGAAGCATTCTGTAACAAGCGCACAGCTCCTCCGGGCCCCATCTTTCATACAATCACACACCGGGGCCCCTCCGGTGACGGGGTTGGAGTGAGGTCAGAATACCAAATGAGAGGGAAAGAAAAAGCAGCGCGATTCAAGTGAGGAGGCTTTTCCGTTCCCCTGTGGTAGAGTTCAGAGTTGTGCGCTGCCCCGAGGAGCTGAGGTCTCTGGGATCGGTGCTTTGTAAGGTCCAGAGGTCTGACATCTGGCAGCGCAGATGATGCTGCAGAAGAGCCCTTTATGACTTATAGATACGGGGAGAACATGCTGCAGGGACACAGACATTCAGCTGGAGATTTAGTCCTCTGTGAAACATAAGTTCAGGCTTAGTTTTTCACAATGTGTTTCACTTTATCCTAAGGCGACTGGATTTCTTTCAGCGCGGTGGTTAAACATCCTTCTATGTTATCATGTGCTACGTCAGAGGTTCCTCAACCTTTCAGACCAAGTAAGAGCCACTTTCTACTACAGAAATTATGTTTTCATAGAATAAATAAATCTGATTAAACCATGCAACAGCACCAGCAAGATTAAACAACTTCAACAAAATGCTTCTGTATCAAAATGAAAGAATAGTCCACTCTGTTTCTTTTGTGATATGACGTCATTTAATGGGATAGTTCAACATTTTTGGCAAATTGGCCCATTGCCATAATCCCTATAGTCATAGCAGTAGGTTCGTTACCTTTAATTGTCAGTGCAAGCTGTTTTTAGAACGGCGGAGCAGAGCCATGAGCTGCTCAGAGCTACGCTACTAATGGAGGCTCATTATGGGATTTCTTGGTTTCCCTCATCAAACTCATCAAATACACAATCCAACAACTCCACAACGCTCTGGTGGACAAGTTGTGAGCTGCACATTCACCACGCTATGAGATAATAACACAACGTTACCACACAGAGTTCTCTGTTGTAAACTGTTTTCTTGTCTGTAACAACATCTCTGTCCCGTCTGTCCGTCCTGGGTGATGATCCCTCCTCTGTTGCTCACCCTGAGCTTTCTCCTGGTTTTCCCTGTTAAAAGGGTTTCGATGCCATGTAAAGCCCTTTGGGACAAACTGTTTGTAAAAACCTTTTGCCATTTAGAGGGAAATACAGAGACTGCTTGATGAAAACTGTCCCTGAAGGCAACGCGCATCAGCGGTTTTGCATGAATTTACCTTTAGCAGCTCACGGCTCTGCTCCGTCGTTCTAAAAAACATAACATTTCTCTTAGTCTTTTGTTTATTTTGTTTCTGGTTTCTGTAGCACTTTGAGATTACTTTGTGAAAAGTGCTTTACAAATAAAATGTATTTATAGCTTGCACCGACAATTAAAGGTAACAAACCTACTGCTATGACTATAGGGATTATGGCAATGGGCCAGTTTGCCAAAATGTTGAACTATGTCTTTAACATTAGAGCCGTAACAATCAAAAACAGAGATGAAACATAAACAACCAGCAACAAACTATTTATTTTTTTCCTCCCCCATTCAATATTAAAATCGGGGACATTTTCAGCACTGCAAAAACTCAAGATTATTTGTCCTTTTTCTTGTCCAAATGTCTCATTTCTAGTCAAAACTAATCTCTTTCCACTTAAAATAAGACTCATCACCTAAAAATTAACTTGTTTTTAGATCATTTTCACTTGTTTCAAACAAATATATTCACTTGAAATAAGTAGAAAAATCTGCCAGTGAAAGGAGGTTTTATGTGTTTGTAATAAGAAAGAAAAACTTGCTCCACTATCAGATTTTTCTACTTATTTCAAGTGAAAATCTGCTTGAAAGAAGTAAAAAGTGTCTAAAAACAAGCTGCTTTTAATATGATGAGTCTTATTTTAAGTAGAATGACATTAGTTTTGACTAGAAATGACATTTTGACTAGAAATAAGACAAATATTCTTGGTTAGATGTTTGAGTTTTTGCAGTGAGGGACAGCTTTAACCGGGGACAGGTCAGCCTACTCTCTCCTCTGACTCGGTGGTGTCTTGTCCCTCTCAGGGTCCTGGTAAGGCCGGGACTCACTGCGCTCTGGACTGCGGCGCCGGGATCGGCCGCGTGTCCAAAGGCGTCCTCCTGCCGGTGTTTGAGAAGATGGAGCTGGCCGACATGATGGAGCACTTCCTGCTGCACGCGCACGAGGAATACCTGGGCGACGACGCCGACCGCATCGAGACCTACTACTGCTACAACCTGCAGGACTTCACGCCGCCCAAGAGCAAGTACGACGTCATCTGGATGCAGTGGGTGGCGTGTAAGTACCAAGGCTTCAGTGTTTCCTTAAAGACGACATATTCTGCTCATTTCTGCTTCTTGACATGGCACCTTGATGTCTAAAAGTAATGTTAGTAACATGCTTTGGTCAGAAAAACCAAAAGATTGAGCACAGCTGGGTTCTCTGGAATATTCAAATCACCCAGCTTGTGATGTAATAAGCCGGGTGAAATTAAAACGGCTTGTTAAGAGACACATTTTCTGACTATGGCCGTTTACAAAATGTTGACGTAGTTGTCAAAACTTACGTTTAAGGGGTGAGGAGGCGCTCCGGATACGCAAATACACATACTAAAGCAATGAAAAAGTGAGTTTTGCATAATATGTCCACTTTAATTAAAGGGATATTCCTCTGTAAGTTTAACCCTACGTCAGACCCAGTAGAACCCAGTAGACCCCCCCTCCAGAGATCAAGTTTATCAACCACAAACGTCTCTAGTTGTAGTGACTTCATAGGCCGTAAGGTGAAGCAGAAAAAGTCTTACAGAAACTGATTTCCGCTCCGACATCCAGGGCCTGAATGAAACATCAGCATACGGTTGTTTATTGTTATTATATACATACATTCATTACATTGCGTCATTTTTCAGATTACAAAAGGCAAGCCAAGGCAGTTTTATTAGTATAGTAAGAACAAAAACACGCACATCCCAAAAAGGTGAGGCTAGGTGCAGGTCCACAAAAGGAGATACAGGTAAAGAAAGAAGAAGACCGCACACTAGTTTTGCTCCCGTGACAATTTATTGTCACACACCAAGTGGTAACGTTTCGGACATCTCAGCCCTTCATCAGACATGAAGACAGTAATTAACACACCTGCTTAAATAAATGCACAGGTCACCTGACATGTCATGTGATGATTGGGAAAAAAAACAAGAAGATAGAGGAGCAATATACACACAGTCTACATTATACAAACAAATCTCCAAATAGCACATGTCCACTAGAAAAATCACATGGCAGAAGCATCAGGCATCACTGTCATAATGCAATGTAATTTCAAGTAGAAAACAAATGTAAAAGTAAGGAGGGGCCGAAACCATCCTGAAAGTGGTCACAAGAAAAGAATTCATCAGGCTGTCCACAATCCACAGCAATGAACCAGTAGAAAAAGTAGTATAGCCCATTTTTACAAAGAGTTTGTCTCATGGTCTTTACACAGCATCATGACAACATCCTCTGACCTCTGACCCTCACATCCACTGAAGAAAAACTCACCAAGAAAATAAAGCAGGAGAAAGCTCAGGGTGAGCAACAGAGGAGGGATCCCTCACCCAGGACGGACAGACGGGACATATAGCGGCAGCCATATTGCTGTTGTCTTTACGAAAAGTGTATTGGTGTAGCGCAATCACGTGACTGCCCTGCCTCCACCCGCGAACCAAAATCTCATTACGCTCAGAAGCAACTAGTGCCGAATCACGGTCCCGATCACAAGACTCTTGCGGGGTTTTGAGCTCTGAACTCCCACCAATTAGCTGAGCATGAATCGATCTTGGTAACACTTTACAATAAGGGTCCCTTTATTAACGTTAGTTAGTACATTATTAAGCATTAATATATAAACTATGTGTTAATTAATGCTGAGTAATGCATACATAATAATAACTAATTATTTAATAATTTATTAGGGGGTTATTAACTAACTTTGAGTAGTAAACATTACTAATAGGCTACATTAATTTATGTGTTAACTAATCCTAAGTAATACATGAAAATGATTGTTAATATATCTGTAAACAGTTAATTAATGCTTAATAATGTACTAACTAACGTTAATTAAGGGACCCTTATTGTAAAGTGTTACCTCGATCTTTTTTATGAGGTAAAGATCGTGTAGTCCCCGGATATTGGAATGGGATGAAACGATAACAGGGTCCTAAAGCTAGCAGCAGGGCCGGCCCTAGGATTTTGGTGGCCCCCACCAAATCACTGGTTAAAACTGAATACAGACGTGTTTATCCCTCTGAGGTTTGAGGACATTTTCTCCACTTTTACATATTTTCTTAAATGTATCTTTTTAAGATACTTGCAGATGTAACAATACTCAAGTGTTTTATGTCTAAATATTAGAACCTCTGCTGTAAGCACACTGAGGCCAGTTTGTCCTAGAACACTGTAGAAAGAAATAATTTAGGACAAATGCTGGAAATTTGAGGTCTGCTTTTTGAAACATTTCCAATCCCTTGTGAAAACACTCCTTCAGTCATGAGAATGAACTGTTTTGGTGCTTGAAATAGGATATGAATACAAAACAAGTCTAAAATGACATTTTGTAAGATTGTTTTTTGAGCACAAATGTTGTCATTCTGCCGTTCTATTTTCACCAAATGTCTCAAATGTGAGATAAAAGAAGCTGAATATTGACTTCACATTACATATAAAGCTCATAGCTGCACGTGCAGACCTCAGGATGTTTAAATGACTTGATGAACCCCGGTACCTTTCTGATCATGTGGCCCCCCACCTAACGGCTGTGGCCCTAAACAACCACATAGAGGGTTTATGCCAGGGGCCGGCCCTGCCTGCAGGTGTTTGATGCCTCATATTATGGGATGGGACCCTGTTTGTACTGTTGATGTAGTCTGGTGCTGTTCTGAACATTATTTGTGGCTATGAGAGGCTTCTTGATGGAGGTTGGCTGGAGGCTCCATAGACAGCAGTGTTTTTCTATCTGGCTGTCTGTGCTGAAGTCGCTACAAGTAGAGAAGTTTGCAGTCGGTAAACTTGATCTCTGGGGGGGGTGGGGGTTTTCTACTGGGTTATACTTACAGAGGAATATCCCTTTAAAGCAGCCACTCATAAACATGTGAACACAAACAGAAATCAGCAAAGTGGCGGTGAAAACCTGCAGAGAAACTTTCACATTCCAGATGTGGTTAGCGTAGCTTAGCATAAAGACTGAAAGCAGTGGGGGCAGTTAGCATGGTTCTGTCCAGAGTTAAAAAGTGAACATGTCCTGTTTGTTTAAAGGGATAGTTCACCCAAAATTGAAATTTCCCTCATTATCTACTCACCCTCATGTGGACTAAGGGCTGGGAGAAGTTTCAGAGTCCTCCGTGGCTTCTGTGAGTTACAGAGAACATCCAAAACATCCAAATACCTCCATGCTGCTCCTATGTAATGTCCGTCTTGTATTGAAGCCCCGAAATGCGAAATTGTCCCGAAAAACCAGTATTTTTCAAGCTTGTTTGTAGCGGAAGCTTAAATATAGACTTATTTAATTTTTTTTGGGACAATTTCTCATGTTGGGGCTTCAATACAAGAGGGACATTACATAGGAGCAGCATGGAGGTATTTGGATGTTTTTTGGTGTGTCTTTTTGTTACGAAGACAGTTGGTATCCATTTTAAAACGTTATATGGACATGCACTGCTACGCCTACGAAATTTCAATTTTGGGTGAACTATCCCTTTAATCTGTGGTAAAGAGACTGGAGGTTCTAGAGGAGCTGCTACATCCACCTGTGATTGATCTGTGCAGCAGCTTCTCCTGACATGGATTCTGTCCAGCTCGGGTTTTATTATTTTTTTTTAAAGTTTTGGACTCGATGACGTGAAACCTGGAAACTGAACTGCAAAGGAAGAGGAAACCTGCAGGCAGAGAGTTAGTAAATGATCTTTTTATTCAGAGCGTCACTGTTGTGGTTCAGAGTCTTCAGCTGCTCACATGCCGTCGTCCTCGCCCGCTGACCGCTGCTGCAGAGACAGATGTTTGTCCCTCAGGGGGCGGTGGAGAACAAAACCAGAGAGGAAAGAAGAAAAAGAAAGATCCATTCTTCCCAGATTCAAACAACAGAGAGGCTGAGCTATAGGGTTGCACGGCTCTTCACCACAGACCAATCATCACCCTGAAGACGTCCAACAGCATCCAGTTGGGTGTACTGGTGCCATGGTTACTGGTTACCATAAGAACAAGAGAGACGGGGGTAGAAAAAAAAGGAAAAAGCAGCAAAGAAAGTTGTGTAAACTCTTGTGCAGCTGTGATTCAGGAGGTGGAGCAGGTTGACCACTAATCAGGAGATCGGAGGTTCGATACCTGGCTTCTCCACTTTCTCTGGTTTCCTGTTCAAACCTGATGATGTGGTGACGGTACGAAGACAAACACGCAGTTTTATCAAAGACGGTTTATAAACCCCGCCCCCCCATGAGGAGTCAGCTTCCTGTATGATGTCACTAGGCTTCTGCTCGGCCACGCCCCTTTAGAGAGACCAGAGGCAGCATAGAGTGTATTGACTTCAATGGGACAATTTAACTTGAACACAGATTATGGTCTGTCCTTTCTCCCCACAGTCACTCAGGAGAAAATCCACTTTGTTCCAGACCTGTCTCTGTCTCTACGACACACTCTCGCCAGATTTGGCTCAGATCTCCATGGCAACGTCAAACAAACGGCCGCAAACTCCTGTGAAAATGATTTAAATTATTTTCATCATGCTAAATATGTAATGTTATCATAAGAAAATATAAATATCTCACTTTCATCTACCTTCAAATTGTATAAATCCACACACACGTTCACAGACGAGGTGGTGACGGTTGGCCACGCCCATTTAGAGAGACAGGAAGTGAAACCATTTCTATCACTGGAGCAGCCGCTCATGGAGGATCTTTACATATGTTGAATATCTTTGGTTTTCTGGCCTTTTACCTGGTACGATGCGTCTGAGATCAGTGTTAGAGGGGAGAATATGGCCGTGTTCAGACTACACGTCTTTCCTGATGGTCTCCATTAAACAATCACAGTGGCATAAATTCTTGTCGTGTCTTGGTTGGGAAAATGGAAACACTATGACCTCATCCAATCATGGTCCACGACCCTGCTGGAGTTCATCGACCGTCAGGGAGGCGCCTCAACAAACTGTCAATCATGGCGACTGTAGCTGCTTTAGCTCAGATAAAGAGAAGAAAAGGAAGAAGAAGCGATGGTGGAGTTGTTCCTGGGTCTGGTGAAGAGGACGGTATGAACTACGTTAACCAACGTGTTCACCTCTAAAACATTCACTGACACTGAGACATGAAGCAGCTTAACGGAGCTTCACTGTGTGTAAACCAATAGTCAGAGCTCTGTCGTCCTATTGGCCGACATCCAGGTTCATGTTGTAGGAGAAGAAATGTAAAAACTTCTAACATGTTAGACTTTCTGTCGTGGACGTCGTAGAGAGCATCCTAGACAGAAAATCTGTCAGTTCAGTTTTATCACACAACAAAATGGAGTGAAAATGGCCCTGAATTCATGTCGTCTGATCCTGCGTTAAAGGGATAGTTCACCCACAATTGAAATTACACTCATTATTAGAGTTCTCAACGGGCCGGGCCAGCCCGACGGAACCCGTGGGTTCGGGCCGGGTTCGGGTCGAAGAAATATGAACGTGACTCGGGTCGGGTCGGACCTCGGGCTTCCTTTTTTCTCTCTCATGAAACACATTTATGGTGTAAATTGTTGTTTGTTTACGTGTGAGTCTCAGGCAATTATATCCCACTCTGCATCTTGTGCTGCTGTGGGCAGAACCAATGAAACATCACTGCGTGAAAATGTCGACAATAGGCATGTACCTCAGTGTTTCCCCAGAAAATTTGTTAGTTAAGGTGGTGTCTGACCTGTCGACGGGGGGGGTAGCGCGGATCTGTTGATGGGGGGGGGGGGGGCACCATGCCGTATTAAGTTTTGCTTTCAACACGTGCTGCTGTTATGCATGCGCGCTTCTCTGTGGTGTGTAGGATGCGGCCATCGTCCGACGGGGGGCGGCGGCGGCGAATATCGCCTTAACAACAAAGAGCTGCGGGAAACCCTGTACCTACTCCTGCAGCTGACAGCTGTGCGTCAACAGCACGCGCACTGGTTGGTGGATAAATCTCCACAAAGGCGCACCGTTCCCGCGGCGGAAATGTAATCAATTGCGCCCGCTGATCAAAGGGCAAGTGTAGCCTACAGGAGTACGTTAAGTCCCGCCCCAGATGACGTGAGGCAGAAGACCAGTGCTGTGTCACCGGCAGCGGCACGTCCCGCTGCACAGATAGCACGCCGCTTTTTCTTTTTTTTCGGCCCGGGCCGGGTTCGGACAGATAATTAATGCTGGTGTTTTCGGGCTCCGTCGGGTCCGGGCTTAATAACCCGCGGGTTGGGTCGGTTCGGGTTGTAATTTTCAGGCCCGTTGAGAACTCTACTCATTATCTCCTCCCCTTCATGTGGACTAAGGGCTGGGAGAAGTTTCAGAGTCCTCCGTGGCTTCTCTGAGTTACAGGGGGTCTCGGCGTAGCAGTGCATGTCCATATGACGGTTGCAAATGGATACCAACTGTCTTCGCAACAAAAAGACACACCAAAAAACATCCAAATACCTCCATGCTGCTCGTATGTAATGTCCCTCTTGTATTGAAGCCCCGAAATGCGAAATTGTCCCGAAAAAAATTAAATAAGTCTATATTTCAAGCTTGTTTTGTAGCAGAAGCTTCTCTTCCCGGTTCATCCAAATTGGACGAACCAGGAAGAGAAGAGGACAGACCCTGGTTCGTCCAAATTTGACTCTCTGTGGAGATGTTGGAGCTCGAACACATGGGAGGGATTATTTATCTCCTCTGGACCCAGAGAGAAGATCCTCTGGCTGCTTGGACGGATGCAACGGGAAGAAATGGAAAAAAGAAAATCTTCCTCCTCTTTCTTTTTAATTATTTGGGCACCTGTCTGAGCCGCCAGGTGCAATAAATCATCTGGTGCGTAACGCAGTATAATGTGTTTTTATGTGTTTTTATTCATTCACTCCATCTACCTGGCCAGGGTGTTGGCGAGCAGCGGTAGGAAAGAGAGATGACTGCAGGGACCAGTTTCACACTAGATATTCCTTCTTCTCCTTCTTCTCCAGGTCACCTAACAGACAAGGACCTGATGAACTTCCTGTTTCGATGTAAGAAGGCGCTTCGTCCCAACGGAGTGATCATCATGAAGGACAACATGGCGCGGCAGGGCTGCAAGCTGGACCCCATCGACAGCAGCATCTGCCGCCACCTGGACATCATGAAGAGCATCGTGGCCAAGGCCGGTCTGGAGGTGCTGGCCGTGGAGAAGCAGGAAGGCTTCCCCGACATCATCATACCGGTCTGGATGATTGCTATGAAGTAGACGGACATGATCATTATCATTATTAATGTTGTAATAATTATTATTATTATATGAATGTTGTTTGCTTTGCTCCGTTTGTCCCAAAAACTGAGAGGAAAATAAACCCTGAAGCTGAATTCACAAGTTATTCCACTTCTGTTAACGTCCAGGTTCGTCCTTAAAGGTTAATAGTTCAACATTTTGTCAAATTGGCCCATTGCCATAATCCCTATAGTCATAGCAGTAGGTTCGTTACCTTTAATTGTCGGTGCAAGCTGTTTTTAGAACGGCGGAGCAGAGCCGTGAGCTGCTCAGAGCTACGCTACGGAGGCTCATTATGGGATTTCTTGGTTTCCCTCCTCATCAAACTCATCAAATACACAATCCAACAACTCCACAACGCTCTGGTGGACAAGTTGTGAGCTGCACATTCACCACGCTATGAGATAATAACACAACGTTACCACACAGAGTTGTTTTAGAGGGAAATACAGAGACTGTTGATGAAAAACTGTCCCTGAAGGCAACACGCATCAGTGGTTTAGCATGATTTTCCCTCCAAAACAACTCTGTGTGGTAACGTTGTGTTATTATCTCATAGCGTGGTGAATGTGCAGCTCACAACTTGTCCACCAGAGCGTTGTGGAGTTGTTGGATTGTGTTTTTGATGAGTTTGATGAGGGAAACCAAGAAATTCCTTTAGCCTCTGTAGCATAGCTCTGAGCAGCTCACGGCTCTGCTCCGCCGTTCTAAAAACAGCTTGCACCGACAATTAAAGGTAACGAACCTACTGCTATATGACTATAGGGATTATGGCAATGGGCCAATTTGACAAAAATGTTGAACTATCCCTTTAATTCTACAACCCACACAGAGAAAAAAAGTTCAACTTGTACAGGAGCTCTGTCTGCGTCCATGGAGACGGACTCACAGCTCTCTGCTGTTTCTGGATCAGTGGAATAACGTGTGGATTTTGGTTTTTGTTGTTGGGTTGTCGTTTCTCCTCTGAGTGAAGAACCTGATGTTTCTTGTTGCATTCGATTTTAAAAAAAAAAGAAAAAAAGACATTAGATGTGATATTGAGTTGATCTGGAATCTGGATGTGTTATTGTATCTGGACGCTGACGTCTGATTCGCACTCACACCTCGACTCTGAAGACGATGAAATTTGAAAACAAAACAGTTTTTAGAGGAGAAGCTCCAGGATATAAAACACCACTAATAACTGACTGAGAGGGATGTTTAATACATTTTAAATCAGACTCCTTATTTTGTTGTTTTCCATCTAGTGACAACAGGTCGGTGTCAGCCAATCAGAAGAGAGGAAGATGCTCCGAGCCTCTCTTCTGATTGGCTGACTGTTTCCTACAGTGATCCAATATAAAAAGAGTTTAGATTTCAGAATAAAACACTCAGAGAAACCAAATCCTAAAGTAAGGTTGTTGTTGGATGGTGGGTCCAGGTGGTGGTGAGGGGGCGGGGCTTAGTTGTGACATCACAAAGTGACAGGAAGTCCTGACGGCTGGTTTTTAAAGGCTCAGTTTCTGAATCCAGGCTGTGTGCATTTCTCTGTGGACTGAGGCTTTGATACTTTCACAGTATTAATATAGAACCTAGAGCTGCTTTATAATCACACTACACATGGACATCTACCTTTATACTGTATGGAGCTTTAACACAAACATCTACCTTTATACTGTATGGAGCTTTAACACAAACATCTACCTTTATACTGTATGGAGCTTTAACACAAACATCTACCTTTATACTGTATGGAGCTTTAATACAAACATCTACCTTTATACTGTATGGAGCTTTAACACAAACATCTACCTTTATACTGTATGGAGCTTTAACACAAACATCTACCTTTATACTGTATGGAGCTTTAATACAAACATCTACCTTTATACTGTATGGAGCTTTAACACAAACATCTACCTTTATACTGTATGGAGCTTTAACACAAACATCTACCTTTATACTGTATGGAGCTTTAATACAAACATCTACCTTTATACTGTATGGAGCTTTAACACAAACATCTACCTTTATACTGTATGGAGCTTTAATACAAACATCTACCTTTATACTGTATGGAGCTTTAACACAAACATCTACCTTTATACTGTATGGAGCTTTAATACAAACATCTACCTTTATACTGAAGGAGCTTTAATACAAACATCTACCTTTATTTTAAAGGAGCTTTAACTTCACTTTTCCTCCATCGACCTGTCGTTCTTCTTAAATGAGTTTGAACTTTGGCAGCAGAACCTGACAGGAAGTGAAGGTGTGCGACCCGGTGTGTGAAACGTCCTCGTGCGCGGTGTGTGTGTGTGTGTGTGTGTAATCAGAGCAGCGTGTTAATCAGCCGGTAGAGGCGAAGGCAGACGACCTTCCAACTCTTCTGACAGATCGTATTAATCTGAGACGACGTCCAGACGTTAATGAAACTCCTCCACATCCAGATAAAACATCCACATCCAGAACAACAAGTCTTCATGTGTGTGCACTGCAAAAACTCCAAATCTTACCAAGAATATTTGTCTTATTTCTAGTCAAAATGTAATTTCTAGTCAAAACAAATCTCATTATACTAAAAATAAGACTCATCACATAAAAAGTAGCTTGTTTTTAGACACTTTTTACTTCTTTCAAGCAGATTTTCACTTGAAATAAGTAGAAAAATCTGATAGTGGAGCAAGTTTTTCTTCCTTATTACTGTACAAGCACAAAAAACTTGCTTTCACTGGCAGATTTTTCTACTTATTTCAAATGAAAATATGCTTGAAACAAGTGAAAATGATCTAAAAACAAGTTCATTTTTAGGTGATGAGTCTTATTTTAAGTGAAAAGAGATTAGTTTTGACTAGAAATGAGACATTTTGACAAGAAATAAGACAAATATTCTTGGAAAGATGTAGAGTTTTTGCAGTGTGTGCGTGTGCTTCGTCCTCAAATGTAAAGAAGAGTTTTCTTGTTTTTAATGTACCGATGATGTTTGATGTGTTTTATACTTTTTGCCTGTAACATTGCAGATGAACAGATTTGTGTTTTTATATCGACTTCTTCTCTTTGTGTTGCTTCACTTCACTTCACTCAACAACAACAACAACAACAACACTCTCGGGCATATGGATGTAGTTTTTATGATGATGATTTTTAAACGTTCTTTTCATTTCATTTATAATGTTTTTCATCCTTCGCTCCAAACGAAGTCTAATGGGATTAGAGAGCGGGGTAATCACCGATGGCTATTACAATCAAGGCTGCAGCAAATCCTGCAGCTCCACAGTCCAACACCCTGACGGGGACCCTGAACGCACCGCCACATAATTGAGATCCTCTCAAATCATTATCGTAATTCTCCTAAGTATTATTACTGTTATTATTTTTCTTTTTTTTAGACTAACAGTAGAAGCAGCACATTGTTTTAGGGCTAATGACTTTCAGCTGGGCCCCTGAGGTAGGTGGATGTGTGTGTGTGTGTGTGTGTGTGTGATTACTTCCTGGTTTTGACAGACAGTGCCTGCTTTCATATCTGCCCTGGCTTCGTTTCAGGCCTGTCAGATGTCGTCTGCATAAAACACATCCAGGAGTCGCCTCAAATATTCGGCGTTTGCGTGCGTAAGTAAGCGAGCGCCTCGACAGGAGCGGGAGAGAGAGTGCCGAGTGTTTTTTTTTTTTAAATGAAAGGACAGTTTGTGAATGAATGAGGACAAACTGGTACAAAGTCATCAAAGTGCTGCCGAGCGGCGCGATGGCGTGAGATGATGATACAACGTTTCTCTCTCCTCAGAATGACTCTTTTGAGATGTGAATAGACCAAACACATTTTCCACATCCCGTATGAATTAAAGATCAAAATGCCCCAAAGTTAAACTCGTAGGTATTTTTTCTTCCCCTCCCCTCCTCCTCCTCTCTTCCAGCAAATAGCAGCCAAATGTGCTGTCACCTTTTCATGAGCGGTTAGCGTCGCTGACAGTCAGGCCGATCGTTTCTAATACAGCTCAATGTCCCGCGCAGCTGCTCGCCAGCGGTTTGAATACATTAGCGGCCGTAACGCTAATTTGTCCAGTCACATCAGCAGCAGCAGCAGGGACGGACCAACGCCCCAACGAGGGGGGGGGGGGGAGTGGTGTAGTCTAGTGGGTAAACTGCTTTTTAGGTGGGTAAACCGTTCAGGTTCTCAAACTTTTCTACATCAAGGACCCAAAATTGACACAAATTAGACCACAGATTGCCCCCCATTGGACAAAACACCAGAAATACACAAACAATCAATGTACGTTTAAAGCTATCAGTAAGGTGAATGTTTGTGTTAATAAGTCTTAAATAGTTGTATCTTCCGACAGCAATCACTTCTATAGAGTGTTTGGTCTGAAACACGGGTCTGTCAGTCACTCTGCTCTGCTCTGAGCCCAGGAGAAAACTTTCCTTGTATCCTACAACCTTTATCCAATGAGGAGAGAGAACGGCATAAAAAAGTGGTAAGATATCAAAAAAATTAACAAAAAAGTTTAACATTTTTTAGAAAAAAGTGATAAAATTTAGCTTTTTTTTTTTTTTTTTTTGAAAAATGTGGTAAAAATTCTCAAAAAAGTGCTAAAATTAAAAAAAAAATTAAGTCAAACAATAATAAAAAACAAGTGGTAAAAGTAAAAATAGTATATAGTCAATAGTTTAAAAAAAAAATTGAGAAGAAACTGGTAAAATATCTCAAGAATTCTAGAAAAAGTGGTAAAATTTCTCAAAAAACTATAGAAAAATGTGGTGAAATTTCTCCAAAAAAAGGGGGGCGAACAATAATACAAAAAGGGGTAACATTTCTTTTAAAAAATTGTAAAAAGTAGAAAAGAAACATTGAGAAGAAACTGGTAAAATTTCTCAAAAAAATTCTAGGAAAAGTGGTAAAAATTAAATAAATTTAAAAAACTTTATATGAGGCCCGACACAAAAACGTCCATAAAACTACACAACAACCCTTTAATATTCCTCCACACTGCTTGTCCACTGCAATCCAAGTGTCCTGAAGGGAGATTTAGGCTGTAAAAATGTCCTAAATGACGTTGTTTCGAATAAACTCTGGACTAACGTTAAAGGGATAGTTCAACATTTTGGCAAATTGGCCCATTGCCATAATCCCTATAGTCATAGCAGTAGGTTCGTTACCTTTATTTGTCGGTGCAAGCTGTTTTTAGAACGGCGGAGCAGAGCCGTGAGCTGCTCAGAGCTACGCTACGGAGGCTCATTATGGGATTTCTTGGTTTCCCTCATCAAACTCATCAAATACACAATCCAACAACTCCACAACGCTCTGGTGGACAAGTTGTGAGCTGCACATTCACCACGCTATGAGATAATAACACAACGTTACCACACAGAGTTGTTTTAGAGGGAAATACATGCAAAACCACTGATGCGCGTTGCCTTCAGGGACAGTTTTTCATCAACAGTCTCTGTATTTCCCTCTAAAACAGAGTTACTATCTCTGAGGAACAGAGGAGACCGAGATGTCACGTCCACTGTCCTTCTCCTTCTTGGTGTTTTAATGGAGGATATTTTTTGGTCCTGAGAAGACGGCGGTGACCTCTGACCTTCGTGTGTGTGTGTGTGTGTGTGTCGCCGCTCCACAGCCAGCATCATCATCATCATCATCATCATCATCATGAAGTCGACGTGGATCTTCATCATCTGATCTGGTCTGGTTTCCTGAGCTGCAGTGAACGCCTCGTCCTCTTGGGGCTGCTGATGGGACTTCATCTTTCTATTTCACCTTCTTCTTTTTTACATTCTGTTCTTGTGGCGGAGATGTTTCCGCCCTCGTGTGTGTGTGTGTGTGTGTGTGTGTGTGTGTGAGGACGGTGAGCGGTCCAGGAAGCAACATCCCCAAACAGAGAGAGTCTTTGTGACTTGACAGAAACCTCAGTGAGGAACGAAGCTCCAGACCAGAGGAATGTGCTTTCTCCTCATCTCCACTTCTAAATGCTAAATCGTGGCAGTGGTTCAGTCTAATGTTTTGTATTGTAGTGGGTAAACTGCTTTTTACTGTAGGTGGTAAACTGTTCATACTTGGACCAAATTAAACCGTGGACCCCCATTGGATAAAATTTTGAAGCAAACACCAGAAATACACAAACAATCAATGTACGTTTACATTTCTGGGGGGAAAAAAGTGGTACATTTTCTCAAAAAAAGTTGAAATATTTCTAGAAAAAAGTGGTAAAACTTCTTTAAAAAAAGAAATTGAGAAAAAAACAGTAAAATTTCTCAAAAGAATTCTAGAAAAATTTCAACATTTCTCTCTCTCGAAAAAAGGGCCAAACAATAATACAAAAAGGGGTAAAATTTCTTGAAAAAAAAAAAGAAAAATTGAGAAGAAACTGGTAAAGTTTCTTGAAAAAATTCTAGGAAAAGTGGTTAAAATTAAAAAAAAAAAAAAAAAAAGTCAAACAATAATTTAAAAAGTAATAAAATTTCTGAAAAAAAGTTGAAATATTTCTAGAAAAAAGTGGTAAAATTTCTTTTTAAAAAAATAGTAAAAGGTTTTTTTGAAAAATTGAGAAAAAAATAGTAAAATTTCTCAAAAGAATTCTAGAAAAATGTGGCAACATTTCTCTCTCTCTCAAAAAAGGGCCAAACAATAATACAAAAAGGGGTAAAATTTCTTGAAAAAAAAAACAAGTAAAAAGAAAAATGGAGAAGAAACTGGTCAACTTTCTCAAAAAATTCTAGTAAAAGTGGTAAAAATTTCTAAAAAAACAAAAAAACAAAATAAAAGGTTCTCAAACTTTTTTACATCAAGGACCCCAGAATTGACACAAATTAGACCACGGACACCCATTGGACAAAATTTTGAAGCAAACACCAGAAATACACAAACAATCAATGTACGTTTACATTGATTAGGCGTACATTTTTGAAAGATTATAGAGACATTTCTGGAGAAAAAAAATGGTACAATTTCTCAAAAAAAGTTGAAATATTTCTAGAAAAAAGTGATAAAATTTCTTTTAAAAAAATAGTAAAAAGTTTTTTGGGAAAAATTGAGAAAAAAAATAGTAAAATTTCTTCAAAGAATTCTAGAAAAATGTGGCAACATTTCTCTCTCGAAAAAAAAATGGGCCAAACAATAATACAAAAAGGGGTAAAAATTTCTTGAAAAAAAAAAAAAAAGTAAAAAAGAAAAATTGAGAAGAAACTGGTAAAATTTCTTGAAAAGATTCTAGGAAAAGTGGTTAAAATTTCTAAAAAAATAAAAAAATAAAAAGTCAAACAATAATTTAAAAAGTGATAAAATTGGTTCTCAAACTTTTTTACATCAAGGACCCCAGAATTGACACAAATTAGACCACGGACCCCCATTGGACAAAACACCAGAAATACACAAACAATCAATGTACGTTCAAATTAGGCCAGGGTTTCCTCTACATGTAATTGATCGTGGCGCACCGCCACGGCAAAATAAAAGCCGCCACACCTTCAGAATGATGATTTTTAAAAATTTTTTATTAATGTTAAAACAATGTAAAGCAGGTTTTCCACTAGGGGTAGCACAGACTAGTCCCCTGCAACACAATGACGTTTTGAGCTTGACGTCGACTAGTCGCTGATCATGTAACAGTAGGCTACAAGAGTAGCGGCTTGAAACAACAGCTGAGTGCGCTGAATGAAAAAAATACAGCGCCGTCAAGCTGGATAGAACCAGATCGTACCAGACAGAGGGTCGGGCACTTTTGCACCTGTAGCCTATGTTACAAAAAAACAAACTGATTTACAGCTTGTTGTTTACAAAGCTGCTGTTCTGTGGACTAATTTCTGTGCATGAGCGTCTGTCAGTGAATACAGATTGTTGCAAAGCATTTCCCTCCTCCTGGGATTTTAGTTATGATGGGAAAAATATGAATGATGTCATCAGCGACTAGTCGACGATCCGGTCTTATGCGCACCCCCCCCCCCCGTCGATCAGACCACCGTCGCCGCCACTCTTTAAAAAAATCCTGGAGGAAACACTGTAGGCGTACATTTTTGAAAGATTATAAAGACATTTCTGGAAAAAAAAATGGTACAATTTCTCCAAAAAAGTTGAAATATTTCTGAAAAAAAAGTTAAAGGGACAACGAGGAGTTTCTATTTGGTTATAAAAAAGTCTCATATGAATGTGGATGAATCTACGTTACCACTTGTTAATGGTCCATTTTAGATA
>NC_140910.1:33883243-33886602 GCF_045865225.1 Trachurus japonicus
CAGATTGATTTAATGCTGCCTGTTAATGTTGGGATGCTGCTGCCCAACTCCTGCTGCTCAGGCAAACGGAGCCAAGGCAAATACGTCTGAGGAGTTTACTGCTAAATAACCTAAAGAAATCCTAGCTAACATGCTAATTAGCTTGCTCAAAACACGACCGCATTGCATTGTGGGATACATACGGGAGTAGGAAGTAGTGTCTTGCGGTGCATTGTGGGTGTTTTGTCTACAAAATGTTGAACACACTACAGTTAGTGCACTACATCCGTGATAGGGGGTGATTTACAACACAGCTTGTGTGTGTGTGTGTGGAGACTGTTGTTGCCATGGCAGCGCAATGTCACAATCACATGTTCACCAGAGCGTGCACACACACGCATGTGGCTTTAATGTAAACAAATAAATACGTGTCGCCATCTGACAACAATAAACAACACACACACACACACACACACACCACACGATGGCATGTGTGTGTGTGTGTGTGTGTGTGTGTGTGTGTGATTGTGTGTGTGTGGTGAGCGATACATTCACTTCCTACAACAAACACCTCGTTTCATTGGTCTGAATGAGGTTTGAGCCGAACCACCCAATTAGATTCTCCCACAATCCTCTCTGCTCCCTCCATCCCTGTTGTTGCCGTGGTAACGCGCTGTCGTGACAACACGTCCCCGGTGCTGCTGCTTTCAATTCCCTTTAACCTTTCAGATCAGGACGTAATGAGTCCAAATGAGTCTCACATGCTGCTGCCGCTCCGACCAATCAGCTGCCTCCGCCTCCTCCGACGCTTCTTCTGCTCCCATGATCCTCTCTGTTTTTCCTACGTGACTCAGAGCTGCAGCGCCGGGCGAGGGCGAGGCGAGGCCGGGCTGTTGTGTGTCTGCAGGGAGTCAAGTGTGTGTGTCAAGCATGGACGTCGGAACTATTTTCTGAGAGGGGGTGCGGGATTTTTGTTAGGAGAGTCGGACGTTGTCTGAAAATTACCCCCCCCCCCCCCCGCTCCCTCGTTCACTCACACACATACACGCACACACAGTGTGCCATCTCTCTTTTACGCACGCACGCAGCCATTGCGCATCACTGAAACAACTGAAGCTACTAGACCACACAGCCAGACGCAGTATACATTCAGACAGGACAAACCCACACTCAGCTTTAAGATATAGCCTAAACAATATAAACAATGCCACGGCGGGCAAAATGCATTAAATGAGGCTTAGCGTTACCTTTAGAAGAGTTGTATGCGGTGAGTGTGGCCATTAAAGAACAGCGTCTTTCCACTGGGTTGGACATTTCCGGGTCCAATCTCTCTCAAAGGCCAGCTGAAGCACCTGGACTTTTCTTTTATGAAGCATTGCACATTTGTGGTCCGAAAACACTCAAAACGGATCTTTTCTGAAACGATGATGTCATATCCCCACCGCTCTACCTGTACCGAGACACACCGCTGTGTAGCCTAGCAACAGTCTATGGACGTAACTTAGCGTCTAACTAACTCGGTCCCTCGGACACTGCAGCTGAATCTCGCCCGTTGAATCATTATCGACCGTCATATTTGCACTGACACGACTCCCATCAACATTTTATCCACTTCTAATGTCTGGAGTTTGAATACTGCGGGGAAGCTTTCTGTCTTCTTCTCTGTTGTTGATGTTTCTGTGTGGCAGCGCTACAGCGCCACACACGCTCCACACAGGCCTGGAGTACTACAGCGTTTTCGACTGAAATGGAGGGAGTGGAGCGCTACAGCAGCCTGACTCCATACGCCAGATGCCAGGCTGCTGTATGGAGCCAGGCAGGCTGCACATCACATCAAAAGCATAGATCTGCCTTATATGAGATAAGTGTAAGTCAGACAAATTCAGTTTTTTTCAGATTTTATTATTATTATTTTTTTAAAGCTAATTCTGTGGATATAGGGAGGCTGGTGGAGTGCGGGAGGGGCGGATGGGAGGGGGTGCGGCCGCACCCCCCGCACCCCTAGTTCCGACGTCTATGGTGTCAAGTGTACACTGCAAAAACTCAAAATCTTTCCAAGAATATTTGTCTCATTTCTAGTCAAAACTAAACTCTTTCCACTTAAAATAAGACTCATCACCTAAAAATTTACTTGTTTTTAGATCATTTTCACTTGTTTCAAACTAATTTTCACTCGAAATAAGCAGAAAAATCTGCCAGTGGAAGCAAGTTTTTTTTGTGCTTGTAATAAGAAAGAAAAACTTGCTTTTTCTACTTATTTCAAGTGAAAATCTGCTTGAAAGAAGTAAAAAGTGTCTAAAAACAAGCTGCTTTTTAATGTGATGAGTCTTATTTTAAGTAGAATGAGATTAGTTTTGACTAGAAATTAGACAAATATTCTTGGAAAGAGTTTGAGTTTTTGCAGTGTGTGTGTGTGTGTGTGTGTGTGTGTGTACAGGTAGAAAGTAACTGTGTGTGTTTTTACTACAAGTTAAACGACAGTGAAGTTAAGGGCGGCACGGTGGTTCAGAAGGTTCAGGGTTCGATTCCCGGCCCTTTTCTGGGTGGAGTCTGTGTGTGTGTTCTCCATCTTCCTCCAAAAGGATCAACAGGATAGACAAACGGTTCTCAACATGTGGTCCGGGGACCCACAGGGGTCCTCGAGAGGGTTCAAGGGGGTCCACAACTTTTTCTTGAAATTTACCACTTTTTTCTAGATTTTTTAAACTTTTTTTTTTTTTTTTTTTGAGAATTTCTTGTAACCACTTTTTTTTAAAATTGTTTTTCTTAATTGGCTTTGAAAATTTTCCACTTTTTGTATTGTGAAATTATTTTTTCCTCTGTTTCTAGAATTTTAAAACTTTTTTTTACTACTTTTTTTAATTATTATTTTATTATTTCTTCCCTCTTTTTTTGAGAAATTTTACTACTTTTTCTAGAATTTTTTTCAAACTTTTTTGGGGGAAATTTTTATCTCTTTTTTTCTAGAAAATTTTTAATTATTATTATTTATTTTTTTTAATAAATGTTACCACTTTTTTCTAGAATCTTTTTTATTTAAACTTTTCTTTGAGAAATTTGTATCACTTTTTTCTAGGAAATGTTTTGCCTTTTTTTCTTTTTCTTTTTTTTAAGAAATGTTGCCACTTTTCTCTAGAATTTTTTTATTTAAACTTTTTTTTTTTTTTTTACCAACTTACCAAATTTTTCTAGAAATGTTTAAATGTTTTTGGAGAAATTGTACCACTTTTTTTCACAGACATTTCTCTACAATATTTCTAAACATTCACGCCATTTGCCCTGAATGTACATTGACTAACAAAGTAACGTTTTCAGTCTCAGAACAAATATATGTGTTCCTTGATGTAAAAAAGTTTGAGAACCACTGGTATAGACGAGCG
>NC_140910.1:33891702-33896702 GCF_045865225.1 Trachurus japonicus
ATCAATATAATATATAAATATATAATATAAATATCTAAATCTCTATATAAATATATATATACTTTAATATATATAATATATTTAATTTTTAATTATTTATTTATTAAATTTTAAATATCTATATTAATAAATATATATATAGATTATATATATAATATATAAATATCTATCTAACTATTACTCATATAAATAAATAAATATATAAAGATCTATATATTAAATATTAAATAATCTCTATAATATATAGATATCATTTAATTTTTCTTTATATTATATCTAAATATACTATATATTATATCCATAATTATATTATATATATATATATTCTAAAATAAATTATATAGAAATAAATAAATCTATATATATATAAATATATCTATATATATATAAATATATATATATATTATATATTTATTTATTTATTATATTATAATATATATATATCTAAATAATATATTATATATAAATTACATATCTATATATATATATATCTCTATACTATATAAATATATATATAAATATATAAATAATATCTATATATATATATCTTCTATATCTATAATAATATATCTAAATATATATCTATATATAGAATCACTAACTATATATAAATTATAGATATACAGATCTATATAAATAATAAATAAATATATATAATATATCTATTATATATATAATATATTATATCATATATATCTATATTTAATGATTATGTATTTTATGTAAATTACTATAGATATTAAATATAAATATCTATATAGATATAAAATTTTAATAATATAAATATATATATCTATATAGATATAAATAAATATCATATATCTATATATATATCTCTATATATATAGAATCTATTAATATATTATATATATATATATATATATTATATATAAGATATATATAAAGATATGATATAAAGATATAATATATTTATATAGCTAATAATAGATATATATATTTATGGATGGATTGTCGGTATTTATTGATATTATGATAGGACTCTATATATTTATAATATATATATCGATATATCTAAAGATATATATATATATATAATAAATATTATATATATCTATATATAATATATATATAGATTAGATATATAGATATCATTATATTAATATAATATAATAAATATATATTGATTTATTTATTTATATAATAAATTCTATATATATATCGAACTATATATAGAATATATAGATATATATATAAGTATAAATAAATAATATCTTTTAATATATAATTATATCAATATATATATATATATATCTATATAGATATATATAAATTTATATAATATTTATGTGTATGTATTTATAATTATATATATATATATATATATATATAATATATATATACAGATATAATATCTAACTCTCTCTATTCAATAAATAATATATAATATATATATATATTATAAATATATCTATATATAATATTATATATCTATTATCAATATATATCGCAATATATATATATTTATTAATATATTATTTACTATATTATAAATATATCTATATATATATTATCTAGTGACTATATAATAGATATAAATATATATATATATATAGCATCTCTATAATATCTATATATATATAGATATATAATAATATATATCTATATAAATATAATATATCTAGTATATATATATATTAAATATAGATCATAATTAATATACTATAATATAGATATATAATAATATAAATATATCATACATCTATATATCTCTATATATAACTTTACTATATATATCTTATATATATCAATAAATATTCTATAAATATATTCTTTACATAATATATATCTATTATATAGAAATAACTTATATAAATATTATCTAGATATAACTATATATTATATAAATATATATTTATATATATATTATATCTAATATATATATATATAGATATATATATATTATAATTAAGTATATATTTCAATATCTATTATAATATCTATCTATATATATAATATTAATAAATCTAGATATTATAAAGATTATAATAATATATAGATATCTAGATAATTATTAGATTAAATATATAATATATATATATCTATATATCGATAGATAGATAGATAGGATAGATAGATAGATATGCTAGATAGATATATAGATTAGATTATATATGATATATAGTACATATATGATATATGGATAGCTATTATAATATAGATATATATTTTATAAGATAGAGATAGATAGTTATATATAGAAATAGTATATATGAAATATATATAGTGATATATATAAAGTATATGATTTGATAAATATATAGATATATATATTATATAGTATATATGTTAGGTATTTGATTTAATGATTATTATAGATAGATCGTAGATATATAGATAGATATATGAGGTCATGGATGTCTGGTAATGATGTGATTTATTATTGAATTTATTGAAGTATGTATGTATGGTAATGGTAATTATTTATTTATGTATATAAATATATAGGTATATAGATAGATAGATATATATAATAGATTTATTATCGCTATATAGATATATGATAAATTATAGAAGATATATATATATCTAGATAGATTATAAATGATATATATATAGATAGATATAGATATTATATATGGATTGGATGGATGGCATGGATTGCTAGTAGATAGATCGATAGGATAACTAGATAGATAGATAGGATAGATAGATCGTATAGATAGATAGGATAGATAGATAGATAATATAGATAGGAAAGATAGATAGATAGATAGATAGATAGATAGAATTGATAGTAGATAGATAGATAGATAGATAGATGGATGGATGGATGTGACTGGATAGATGGTAGTGTATAGATAGATCGATATATAATAGATAGATAGAATAGATAGATAGTATAGATGGATGGTGGATGGATGGATGGATGGATGGATGGATGGATGGATGGAATAGATGGATGGATGGATGGATGGATGATGGCAATCGGATGGATGGATGGATAGATAGATAGATAGATAGATAGATAGATAGATAGATAGATAGATAGATAGATAGATAGATAGATAGATAGATAGATAGATAGATAGATAGATAGATAGATAGATAGATAGATAGATGGATGGATGGATGGATAGTAGATAGATAGATAGGTAAATAGATAGATAGATAGATAGATAGATAGATAGATAGATAGATAGATAGATAGATAGATAGATAGATAGATAGATAGATAGATAGAGATAGATAGATAGATAGATAGATAGATAATCTATGATAGATTTGATAGATAGATAGATAGATAGATAGATAGATAGATATAATAGATAATATAGATAGATAGATAGATAGAATTATAGATAGATAGATATAGATAGATAGATGGAAAAGATAGATAGATAGATAGATAGATGGAAGGATGGATAGATAGATAGATGGATGGATAGATAGATAGATAGATAGATAATATAGATAAGATGATGGATAGATGATGGAGGATAGATAGGATAGATAGATAGATTAGATAGATAGATAGATAGAGTAGATAGATAGATAGATGGATAGATGATGATAGATAGATGATGGATGATGATAGTAGATAGATAGATAGTAAATAGATAGATAGATAGTAAATAGATGGATGGATGGATGGAGTGGATGGATGGATGGAATGGATAGATAGATAGATAGATAGGATAGGTAAATAGTATAGATAGATAATAGATAGATAGATAGATAGATAGATAGATAGATAGATAGATAGTAGTAGATAGATAGATAAGATTAAGATAGATAGAATAGATAGATAGATAGATAGATAGATAGATAGATAGATAGTAGAATAGCTAGATAGAGAGGATAGATAGTAGATAGATAGATAGATAGATTAGATAGATAGATAGATAGATGGATGGATGAGATAATAGATAGAATAGATAGTAAATAGATAGATAGATAGCTAAGATAGATAGTATAGATAGATAGATAGATAGATAGATAGATAGTAGATAGATAGATAAGATTATAGAAGGATAGATAGATAGATTGATAATAGATAGATAGAATAGATAGATTGATGATAGATAGATCGGAATAGAAAGATAGATTGATAGATAGATAGAATAGATAGATAGATTGATAGATAGATCAGATAGTATAGATAGATAGTTAGAAAGATAGGAAGATAGATAGTTAGATAGATAGTAGATAGATAGGAGATAGATAGATAGATAGATAAGATAATATAGAATAGATAGATAGATAGATAGATAGATAGATAGATAGATAGTAGATAGTAGATAGAGATAGATAGATAGATAGATTGATAGATAATAGATAATAGTAGATAGATAGATAAGTTAGATAGATAGGATAGATAGATAGATAGATAGTAGATAGATGATAGATAGATAGATAGATAGATAGATAGAATAGATAGATAGATAGATAGATAGTAGATAGATAGATAGATAGATAGGAGATAGATAGAATTAGATAGATAGATCGATAGATAGGATAGATAGATAGATAGATAGATAAGATTAGATAAGATAGAAAAGAAAAAAAAGATATTAAAAAAGATAGATTTAAGATAGAAGATAGATAGTAGATAGATAGATAGATAGAAATTAGATGGATGGATGGTATGGATAGATAGATAGATTAGAAAAGATAGATAGATAGAGATAGATAGATTAGATAGATAGTGATAGATTAGATAGATAGAATAGTAGATAGATAGATAGATAGATAGATAGATAGATAGATAGATAGATAGATGGATAGATTAGATAGGTCAATAATTAGGGATAGATAGATAGATAGAATAGATAGATAGATAGATAGTAGATAGATAGAATAGATAGATAGATATAGAGATAGATAGAAATAGATAGATAGCTAAAGATAGATAGATAGATAGATAGATAGATAGATAGATAGATAGATAGATAGACTAGTAGATAGATAGATAGATAGATAGATAGATAGTAGATAGATAGGATAGATGGATAGATAGATAGGTAAAATAGATAGATAGA
>NC_140910.1:33901702-33924809 GCF_045865225.1 Trachurus japonicus
TTGGGAAGTTTCATGGTGAAATCTGTTATTCATAAATGTTAACCCTACCCTGTAGTGTCTCCCATCAACCTCAGTGAAGTTAGTTTGAAGTTGGATATTTGACAGACATTCGCTCCTTCTCAATACATTAAACATTCATATAAAATATTACATGTGTTTAAATGCAATAACATCAGGTGTGTGTCATAGAGGAAGAGGAGGCTTAGGTCTACCACATCTACCACATTAATTTTTTATATATTTTATACAGTAAATCAGAGCGTTAGAGCTCAATAACTCCCAGGTCATGTGACCTGTTGACTCAGAATCACCACAGGATGGTAGAGCTATAAGTCTCCTCTATGACACACACCTGTTGTTGTTATTACATTTAAACACATGTAATATATATTTTCTATGAATGTTTAATGTCTCGAGAAGGAGCGAATGTCTGTCAGATATCCAACTTCAAACTAACTTCACTGCGGTCTCCCATCAGTCAAATATCTGACATTTTGCAGCGTCTGCAGAGGATGAGGATTTATTTTGAAGGTCCTCACCGGAAGTCTCACCTGCGGCGCTGGGGGGGGGGGGGGGGGGGCGTGTCTCTCACCTGCAGCCGGTGCCGCCCTGCCTCAAACCCTCTCTACCGTCTCTCCGTCTCTCCGTCTCTGCTCAGCTGCAGTCCGGTCTCTACTGGTCTCTACTGGTCTCTATAGTCTCTCTGGTCTCTAGTCTCCAGCAGCAGCGTCATATAATAATAATATTAATATTACATTTAATTTGGAGGCGCCTTTCTTAAATCTTAACAGCATTAAAAACCAGCCATGGCGGGCATCGCGTCCACCCTGCAGCAGCTCCGGGACCAGGACCAGGGCCTCGGGTCCAGCAGCCAGGCGGTCCGCTACCTGAACCAGGACTACGAGGCTCTGCGGCGCCGCTGCCTGCAGAGCGGACAGCTGTTCCTGGACCAGTCCTTCCCGGCCGAGCCACAGGCGCTGGGCTTCAACGAGCTGGGACCGGACTCATACAAGACCCGGGGGGTCAGCTGGCTCAGGCCCACGGTAAGAACCAGAACCACTAACCAGACTCATACAAGACCAGGGGGGTCAGCTGGATGAGACCCACGGTAAGAACCACTAAACCAGAACTACACTGCAAAAACTCAAACTCTTACCAAGTATATTTGTCTTATTTCTAGTCAAAACAAATCTCATTCTACTTAAAATAAGACAGCAACAAGTGAAAATGATCTGAAAATCTTATTTTAAGTGGAAAGAGATTAGTTTTGACTAGAAATGAGACATTTTGACAAGAAATAAGACAAATATTCTTGGAAAGATGTTGAGTTTTTGCAGTGAACCAGAACCAGAACCAGGGTTTGACCTGGGAGAGGCCCACGCACTGCAAAAACTTAACATTTTTCCAAGAATATTTGTCTTATTTCTTGTCAAAATGTCTCATTTCTAGTCAAAACTAAACTCTTTCCACTTAAAATAAGACTCATCACCTAAAAATGAACTTGTTTTTAGATCATTTTCACTTGTTTCAAACTAATTTTCACTTGAAATAAGTAGAAAAATCTGCCAGTGAAAGCAAGTTTTTTGTGTTTGTAATAAGAAAGAAAAACTTGCTCCACTATCAGATTTTTCTACTTATTTCAAGTGAAAATCTGCTTGAAAGAAGTAAAAAGTGTCTAAAAACAAGCTACTATGTATGTATATGTATGTGTATAAATATATTTATTTTAGGTATAATGAGATTTGTTTTGACTAGAAATAAGACAAATATTCTTGGAAAGATGTAGAGTTTTTGCAGTGAACCAGAACCAGGTTTTGACCTGGGAGAGTGGTCCAGGTCCGGTCCGCTTCAAACTAACATATAATTAATTGCATATGTTAGAAATTTGTTTATTTGGATAAAACCCCTTGAGATGTATCATCTGGTTTTCGAGGGGGTCCAAACATATAGACAAACATAGATTCAACAGACAAACATGTTCTCAACAATATAGAAAAACAAACAGACAAATAAACAAACAAAACAAGCAAACCAAAAGACAAGAACAATAGTACAAACAAGGACAAACCACAGTTATTGTAACTACATTGGGACAAAACAAAACAAAACAACCATAGTAGGGCCACAAAGGTCAACACTGGGACTAAAAAGACAGTATATAATGATAAGTAACAGATCAACAAATCAGAAATGCGTCTTCAGTGAAAACAGGAACAGGTCACCATGAGATGAGAAGACAAAGCATGCTTGAAAATACCAAGAGAGGAACTGGATCTGATATTAGCATATAATTATGTAGGTTATTATATTATTATTATTATGGAAGGAGAGACACTACAGGTGAACAGGATAAAACTAACACAAACTAACACATTTCACCATGAAACTTCCCACGTTTATCACTCACATTAAGACAATTATTATTTGTATTACAAGTGTTGCCAAATTTGATGTTTAAATATGTAAATGATGCACTAATTTGCATATATTTCCAGACCATAAACCTGAACAATGGATAAAACTACTTTGTTTTATCTTGTTGACACATTAGAGTCTTTAGTTTTTCCAGAGGAGGATTGTGGATATCTCTTTTTATCACTCTGTAAATGAGAAAATACTGTCACCAGCCCTTTAAAACATCTAATGTCTCCATGTTTTTAGTAATAAAATGTTGTCTAAATCAGGCTGTGAATGATATATCAACAATCCCCTCTGTAAAAACCTTCAGGATATAGAAAGGGGTCAAAGTGGAAGGTTTGGTGTCTGGAAGTGCTGCTGAAGTGGAGATTTCTAGAGAGGAGTCTGAGTCTGAAAAACTCTTTCTGAGGAAACGCCCTTTAAAGACTTGGACTGTAAAACTACACAGATTGTTATTGTCAATCCTACTTTTAGGATTAGTTGCTGATACAAAGGAAATGACAATTTTTGGAGCCACATCATTGTTGAGGAGAGAGAGAGCTTTACAACGACACCTGACATGACACGGGTCAGACAACAAGCCCAGTACAGTGAGTCACAGTAGCTTGTTCACTTTTGGTGAATTTAGGAGAAATTTACAGACAAAAGAGACAAAATGAAGTCAAATAAAAACCCTTAGAGTGGATTTTCTACCATTTCTTTTGACTTTTCTGAGAGAAGACATGTTCAGGAAGAAAAATAGCCCAAAATCTAAATAATTTAAAAATGAAAAACCAATGTTATTTGCCTCTTGTATAAGTGTTGTGGTCAGGATTGTGTTGTTGTGACTGTAGCTGTTGTGTTCTTTGTTTAGTTTAGACTTCATGTCTGGACTTTTATTCTGTTGATCACTGATAATCAATAATCACAGGATGAGCTTTGTGTTAATGAGGAGCTTTTATTCTGAAAGTCTCAGTGTAAAGTGGTCTATTAATAAGGAGCTTTTATTCTGAAAGTCTCAGTGTTTCAGTCCAACAGGTGAGTCCAGATTCACCTGTTACTCAGACTGGAGGGTGTAATGTAATCCCTGAGCAGCGCCTGCAGGCTCAGGACTCACACCTACACACACACACACACACACACACACACACACACCTATACACACACACACACACACACACACACACACACCTACACACCTATACACACACACCTCTGACTCTTTGTGTGTCCTTTGTTGTGTCAGGAGTTGACCTCTGACCCTGAGTTCATCGTCTCCGGGGCAACGAGGACGGACATCTGTCAGGGAGCGCTGGGTGAGACGCACACACACACACACACACACACACACACAGACACACACACACACACACACAGACACACACACACACACATACAGACACACACACACACACTGGAAGAACTGGTTTCAGTAACTGAAGATGGGTGGAGACTGTGTGTGTGTGTGTGTGTGTGTGTGTGTGTGTTGTCATGTCTCCAGAAACATCAAACAGGTAGCCTAAGGTAGGCGTTGGCACAGGACAATAGTTGCTATGGTAACGCCTGTGTGAGAGCAGCCAATCAGAGCGCAGCAGGGGGAGGGGAGGGGCTGCCATTAGCTGCTGATTCTCTCACTCAGCAACTGATATGATAGTAGGCTAATACATCTTTCATTCATACACTGACTTACATACTCACAACCATTACAATAGGCTACATTACACACACACACACACACACATCTCAACACAAGACATAAAGAAACCATCTCACAACACAATTCAAAATACACTGACATAAGGTGTGTTTCCATTACCCCTTGAAATGCGCAAAACCTAAATATCGACATGAAAAACTGGTAATGGAAACACCTACATTTCGAAAAAACTCTCAAATATCGCAAAAAAGTTTTTGCGCTCTCATGAGGTGGTTTTTGAGACGTATCGATACAAACGTGTATCGCAAAAGTGTAATGGAAACACTTTTTTCGCTTTTCTACACGTCACCGGAGTTGTGTGTGTCCACGCTGTGTAGGTTTATGTAACTTGAGGGGACAAATGAACCACATGTTTATTGTCATGCATTGCTGACCTGGGCATTGTTTCTCAATAAATTAGAAAAACCTTTCCTATCGTTCCCCTTTTCCCTGCATGGTTGAAGGAGACTGGCTCGCATCCACGCTCCCACTCCCTCCTGCGCCGACATGTCACCTTAAGTCACATAAACCAGTACGGGTGTGTGGACACAACCACCTATATTGTTGTCAGCGCCTCATCACCGCTGGTGTTTAAAGGCTCCGTTCTTTCTGCAGTCAGGTTAAAGCGCACATCCACCGTGTTGGTAAACAAATAATCCCTCTATATCAACGGAGGCAGCCGTGCTTGAGCAGCTTGGGTTGGAGGTGGTGTGAGGGGCCAGCGGGGGACAGAGGAGGGGGCATTAGAGCTTCAGCACGGTACGGAACAACTGGCCCGTGTGAGTGCGTCCTTATTTGTGGCCGCTGCAGCGCCACACGGGCTTTGCCTTTCAGCAATCAAGCGCTGTTTTTGTCTTTGTTAAAAACAATAACAGCAACAGCTGTCGGCAGCTGAGATTGCTGTGCCGTCACCATAGAAACGCAAGACGCATTACGGCTCATTCGCAAAACACCTTTCAATGGAAACACCCGCAAATAGCAATTGCACTTTTTCGAAGTTTCAGAAATATCGCTTTTATTTTGCGAAAATCTGTAATGGAAACACAGCTACAGACACTCACACACAACTCTAGACTAGAGAACACAAGAACACAAAGACACAAAGACACAAAGACACTTGCTCAAAAGACAGTTTGAATGAATCTCCTTGTTGTTTACAACTACTTCCTGGTAGAAAACCAGCATGAGAACAATAGTGACGGACGAGAGTTCAGTTCAGTTCAGTTTATTTCATGTCCCCAAAGGGCAGTTTGGGTTGCAGCTCATAGAATCAGAAGGTAAAAGGTAAAAAACATACAACGCAGAGATATAAAGTGACATAGAGACGAGTTTCACTATATTTATCTCATTTTTCATGTCACTATATCACCGTTTAGACTAATCTGATGTTTGTAAAGTTTATAAAACCAATGACTGGACAAACATTACTATTTACGTGTGTGTAACGGATGTGCACTCTCTCCACCCATAAAAGACGTGCTAACCGACTTGCCAAGCGGTTGTCAACCTCTTGGCGAAGAGGTTAGCATCGTTCGAACCCCACCCAGGGCAGGCTGTGAGAAACACAACGCAGAGGGCCAGATATGAACATCAGCTACATGTGCACGTTTTTGTAATTAGTCATGGTTATCATAGATTAGCCGGGCTAACGGTTAGCTACCTGTTTAACTTTAATAACTCAGTGACTCAATAAACGCTCCATGAAAAAATATTTTCTCCAGCGGATATCTGAGTTCCAACATGACTGAGCTAACTGGAGTAGTTTCATGTGGTGTCCCACAACGGGAGGGTTTTAACAGCTGACGTCCTGCTGGTAGCTTAGCTACCGCCGTTAGCTTAGCTACCGTTAGCTTAGCTACCGTTAGCTGTCCCTGTCAGCTGAGCCACTGATGCTTTCTAGACACTGTGATTCCCCCAAACTGAATAAATACAACACATAGCAACACAAAACACACACACAGAAATAGTAATGTTTCTTCAATCATTTCAGATTTGTCTAAACGGTGATAGGGAGTAAAAATATGATATATATGTGACCAATGTTGTTAGTTGGGACTTGCCCTAGGCGAGGATCGAACCCACGGTCTCCCGCACCGCAGGTGACGATGCTAACCGCTTCGCCAAGAGGTTAACAACCGCTTGGCGGGCGGGTTAGCACGTCTTTTATGGGTGAGTGAGTTTACTTCCAGTAGCGCTAACCGCCACACTACCGTCACTTCACCTGACTGGTCCCTCGTCGTGACTGTGGCTCACCTGCAGACCTCCGTTACATATACGGTAGCTAAACTCTGGTTCGTTACGACTGATCTCATTCACATTACAGCTGGTTTTCTACCAGGAAGTAGTTGGAAACAACAAGGAGATTCGTCCTATAACCTGTCTTTGATACAACTTCTCTGAGCTAAGCCCCGCCCCCTACCTGTGTTCTCTGAGCTAAGCCCCCCCCCCCCCCCCCCCCTGTCCGTCTCCTAGGCGACTGCTGGCTGCTGGCCGCCATCGCCTCCCTCACCCTCAACAAGGAGGTTCTGGCCCGGGTGGTTCCTCAGGGACAGAGCTTCAGGGACGGAGAGTACGCCGGCATCTTCCACTTCCAGGTACAAAACACAGAACATAGAACATAGAACCAGAACCAGAACCAGAACCAGATAGATAAGAAATAAGATATAGTGAGGCTGGAACAGAACCGGTGTAGGTACCAAATGCGATGACGTGGCACATCGTGATTGGTCGTGAGGATTTATAAAAGTTGTAGGTAGATGAAAGTGAGCTATTTATATTTTCTAATGATAACATTTACACAACTAACAGTGATGAAAATGATTAAAATACTGTAATTAGCGCGGGCGTTCACCAACGTTTGTTTGACGTTGCCATGGAGATCTGAGCCAAAGTTGTTGAGCCAGAGACAGAGACAGAGACAGGTCTGGAACTAAGTTCATTTTCTCCTGATGTGTCCGTCTGAAAGTTGCCATTTTGGTGTCAAACTGTTGAGAAGAGATGTGTCTGTGACAGATGAGTCCAGTATTTACTACGGGGCCAAGTGACTAACGTAGCTAACATCCGCGGTAGCATCCAAGTAATTACATTACACCACCACGACCAATCACCATGAGCCACGTCATCACCAGTCGCCGCCCCGGACACATCTGGTTCCGACACCGGTCGTAGGTGGAGCAGAGAGAACCGGGTTCTGAGCCTCCGTCTGTCTCTGTAGCAGGACATGGCAGTGATGTCACTGGAGGAGACAGGAAGCAGAAGGACCTTTCAAAGTAAAAGCCCTGTGTCTCTGTGTGTCTCTGTGTGTCTCTGTGTGTGTGTAGTTCTGGCAGTTCGGGGAGTGGGTGGACGTGGTGATCGACGACCGTCTGCCCGTCAAAGACGGAGAGCTGATGTTCGTCCACTCGGCCGAGGGCAGAGAGTTCTGGAGCGCTCTGCTGGAGAAGGCCTACGCCAAGTAAGACCACCTCAGACCAAGACCTGGTCTAGACCAGGTCTAGACCAGGGGCCTCATTTATCATTGTGGATACACCTTTTTTTACGCCATTTTCCCCTCATTTTGTGCGTACGCACTTTTCTCCGCCAAATTTGGGATCTATCAAGCCAAAACCTGACGGTAAAAGTGAAAAAAAAAAAACATTTACACCCATTTTGACCCTGGCGTACGCCTTTTTTGAGGAACAGGAGGAATTGGCGACACCGTTGCTGAGTCAGAGAACTGCAGTGTGAGAGGGAGAGAGGAGCGGAGTACATTTAGAAGAGCACAGAGGATTTTTTTGAAGTAATTGTGGTAGTGGTGGACCGTTGATGCTGGCAATCCAACCCGCTCTATAATAACACTAGGCTGTATAAACAGATCGGATTGTGGATTTTGCTTTTTTGATTAGGCTGTGTGACGTCTGAGAAGGATCAAACCATCCAAGTTTAAAAACACATCGGCAGCAGCTCACACTGATCTACAGCCTAGACTGTTATTATTCTGTCACCTGAGTTAACGAGGTGCACGTGTGTTTGGAGCTGACGAGAGGAGAGAATAAAGAGCGAGACAACGCGGCTCTGAGGAGGAACTGTGAAGGACTCAGCTGTAATGGAAAATGACCTAAACCGAGTCCAGTAGAGCTGTAACTGTGTAGTGGAAAGGCGTTCAAAGTAATGGTAACTATCGTCCTGCTTCCTACATTGTTTTAACATCTAGGTAAAAAAAGAAAGAAAAGATTTTCTGGGATAAAGGGGCAGATTACATAAGATTCTTCTTCTTTCTGCTCCTTGTTGTTGAGATTTGGGAGGTTTTTGTTTTTATTGTAGCTTATTAAAGTGCAAGATCATTTTTCTGACTGATTTATTGCCCGATATCGCCGTGTATCTGCTTTCGGAGAAGCGGAGAAGTTCCGCTTCTTTCCCCCGTCCTCCGCCCGTTGTCTCCGTTGTCACTTTGTTGTCACTTGTTGCTGCGCCACAGAGAGCACATGGCTAATTAAATATGCACGTGCTGACCATATATAGTTGTATATAGGCGTTCTGGGGGCGGAGTAAGAGGTGTGTTCACGTGTGCACCATTCTTGGGTCCGGTGTGATTTATTGCGGAGAGTTGTGCGTACGCACAGTTTGATTGATCTGAAAAAGGTGGAAATATTTAGGGTGTACGCCATTTTCCTCTTTTCGCCGTACGCAAAACTTTAGTAGCAGTTTTACACCCTCTTTGATAAATGAGGCCCCTCGTCCAGAAGGCCTACGCCAAGTAAGACCACCACCTGGTCCAGACCAGAGTCCAGACCAGGTCTAGACTTCTTCACGTGACCTCCACCTGAGAACAGCAGCTGTAGCACCAGCAGTGGCCACTAGGTGGTGTGTTCAGGTGTGTTGGGACATGTCGCTGCATTCTTTAGGTTTATTTACACAATGAGTCAGCGCTCTGCCGACACACCTAGACACACACACACACACACACACACACACACACACACACACACACACACACACACACACACTCACACACACACACACACACACACACACACACAGACACACACCTACACACACACACACACACACACCTGGTTGATATAAACACATTCTAACATGTTCTTTCAGACGACTGTGAACGCAGCGTTGTTCCTCATTGGTCGGTTCTCTGCAGGTTTTCACACCTGTCACTGCACAAGCATGAGTGGGCGTGTCTTATTCTGGGCTGTGACATCATGAGTGGGCGTGTCTTATTCTGGGCTGTGACATCATGAGTGGGCGTGTCTTATTCTAGACTGTGACATCATCAGTGGGCGTGTCTTATTCTGGCATAGATATATATACGTAGATGCCGCATTCGGGCTTGTTTGGAATGTCTCACGGCCGCCATCTTGAGGAGGAGTTCCTCCTGACCAGCAGTCAACAGTCAGAGGGTTTGACAGCTGTGAATCTGGCAAAATGCCAAACTTTAGTGCCGCGTACGGATGTTCCCATGAAAGAAACGCCAAAACGAAGAGACATGGAAGAACTTTTCTCAAGTAATAAGTTGTTTCCTATATTATATAACTATTATGAACTTGTTGAATTTGATGTAGGTGAGTTATCTGACATAAATGAAACTAACGTAACGTATCATAGGGTGGGATATGTGTTACATTTAGTGCATATACCGGTAGATAATATATTAATAGTTTGTTATTTTGTTGCCTGTATGTGTAGGCTATAGGCTTATCAGCTGTTTCCCCCGGCTGTGAGTTTGTTGTTGCCATGGTGATGAGGCCGGCGAGTGAGTGTAAACCACTAGGCTACCTATATAATTGTGCTAGGCCATATTAAATCAGTTTTATGGCACTTACATTAACCCTAACTGCTAACGTGAGTTATGTACCAGAATTGTAGTATTTATATTAAAACAAACGGCTTGAAAATCGGTTGAAAATTCAGTGATAGACCTCTGCCTCTGTAGACTACAGTAAGTAAAAGTTAGACACCTCCTGCTCAAGATGGCGGCGGCGGCGACAATCCGTTCCAATGGGCAGCAGCGTCAGAGGCGGCATCTACGTATATATATCTATGTTATTCTGGACTGTGACATCATGAGTGGGCGTGTCTTATTCTAGGCTGTGACATCACCAGTGGGCGTGTCTTATTCTAGGCTGTGACATCACCAGTGGGCGTGTCTTATTCTAGTTCTGTGACATCATCAGTGGGCGTGTCTTATTCTAGTTCTGTGACATCATCAGTGGGCGTGTCTTATTCTAGGCTGTGACATCATCAGTGGGCGTGTCTTATTCTAGGCTGTGACATCATCAGTGGGCGTGTCTTATTCTAGTTCTGTGACATCATGAGTGGGCGTGTCTTATTCGAGGCTGTGAAGACGAGCAGGAAGGAGGAAGAGGAGGAGATATGAGCAAATACAGAATTTCTAGAAAAGTTAGAAAGCAGAACAAGTTGTATGAATTAATCTTTGGGGCTGAATAAAGTAAAGTAACTGTGACCTTTGACCTCTGGGTTCAGTCCAACACCAGACCAGATCATTCATAAACTTAAAAAACTGAAGAAGGATCTCAGAGACTGGATGGTAGACTGGTTCATAGGAAGAGAGGACAGACCGGTCTAACAGCAGGGGAAAGGGCGGGAGAGATGGAGCTCCGGTGGATCTGCGGAAACACAGAGAGAGTGAGAGACACCAAGGCCAAACTACAAAGTGCAACAGAAAATGATAGTGACAGTTCAAAATATGTGGAGAGGAGAGGAGACTTAAATGTAGTTAGAGTGTCTGCCTCTTTGACCCATGGAGAGAGCTGGTTCCACAGTAAAGGAGCCCGGTAACTGAAGGCTCTACCTCCCAGTCTGTTTTTAGAGATACTGGGAGTCACTAACAGACCTGCGTTCTGGGAGCGGAGTGCTCTGGTAGGACAGTAAGGAATGATTAGTTCTTTCAGATAGGTTGGAGCTTTATCATTAAGAGCCTTATAAGTCAGCAGAAGGATTTTGAAGTCTATTCTAAATCCTACAGGAAGCCAGTGGAGAGAAGCTAAGGTGGGAGAGATGTGCTCTCTCTTCCTAACTCCTGTCAAAACCCTTGCTGCGGCATTCTGGACCAGCTGGAGACTCTTTAGAGAGTTTTTCAGACATCCTGACAGGAGAGAGTTGCAGTAGTCTAGCCTAGAAGTGATAAATGCATGCACCAGTTTCTCAGCATCACTCTGGGAGAGGATATTCCTAATCTTAGTGATACTGCGCAGATGGAAGAAGGCGGTCCTAGTCACGTGTTTTATGTGGGAGCTAAAGGAAAGGTCCTGGTCAAAAATGACTCCAAGTTTCCTCGCGGTTGTACTGGGGGTCAGGGTGATGCCATCTAGAGTAGCGATCTGATTGGAGAACGTGTCCCTGAGATGTTTAGGTCCAAACACAATTACCTCAGTTTTATCTGAATTCAGTAGCAAGAAGTTAGAGGACATCCAGGATCTAATGTCTTTCAGACAGTCTTGCAGATTGATGAGGTGGCTTCTGTCATCTGGCTCCATGGACAAGTAGAGTTGCGTATCATCAGCATAACAGTGAAAATTTATTGAGTGCTTCTGGATGATGCCACCTAATGGGAGCATGTAAAGAATGAAGAGGATTGGCCCTAAGACTGAACCCTGTGGTACACCATACGTAACTCTGCTGTACTCTGAGTGGTCGTTATTAACATTAACAAACTGAAACCTGTCAGATAAGTATGACTTAAACCATTTTAGGGCAGGTCCTTTAACTATTAAAGGGGACCTATTATACTCATTTCCGGGCCCTTGTATTTGATTTTGGACTCCTCTATGGCAGCTACACACGTTTCCCCGCACAGACAGCTCTACAGATCGTCGGGATGCTGCGCTTGTAACTGCATATTTTCTGCATCCTCCGAAAACGGTCTGTGTCATTTACTCCACCCCCGACCCTCACCCGTGTCCGCCCCCGGCCGAGCCCACTCCGCTGTGATTGGTCGGCCCCGCCGACTCCCGAAGGGCTGCCGAGTGCTGCCGAGCGTTGCCGAGCCCCACCTCCTCATTTTGCCGGTGCACGAGGTGACAGTAAACAAACAGCGAACTCCGAAAATGTCAACAAATGAAATACTGCCCTATGTGTTGGATCCCGAATCTGATCCAGAGGCAGAGATTGAACGGCCTGAAGTTCCCCATGAACAGAGGTTACTTCAAGACGTCTCTGAATGGTAAGTAATTACGTTAGCCGTAGCCTAGTTTGTTATTGTCATTACCTGCTTAGCCTACCTGTGCGGCCTAAGGATGATTGTCGTTTGTGTAAATGAAAGCCATTTATACAAATTACAGAACTACTGTCCGGTCACTTACATATTTCCATTTTACTAGGTGCACATGTGGGAATTGTGCTACAATGCCGACAGAGGTTGAAAACGTCTGCTGTAAAGAAATACCAAATGTAACGTAGCAAATTTGAATTGTTGTATCTTGTATGGAAAATGCCAGTTCACTGTTAAACACCTGATGAAAGTATATATATTATAGTATGCCATTTGTCACAAAAGGTTGTAAGAAGAATGAACCAAGAGGCAAATCTTCCAACATGCATGACTGACCATCCAGGCCTACAACCAAATTGTTTAAATCCATACACCTTACAAAACATGAACAACATATACAGAGCAGACTATGGACGTCTGAGGAGGAGGACAGAGGAAGAGTAAGTTTTTCCATCTTCTCATTAAAGTTGCTATTATACATAAACAAAAACTTTCCTATATCTGTACAAACACGTGATACAAAAGTTCAAAACAATCAGTCACTCACATCAAGAGAAGTTAAATAAGTTTATTTACAATACAAAGTGCACTGTAACCAAACACAAAACATGCACACACAAATGTGCTCATGGTCGATTTTATTTCCCCTGTGAATCACAAGACCTGAAACACAAAAAATATAATAGTAATTAATTTATGAAATGATGATGGTCTTCTTCTCTGTCCATCAGACGTTACAGGCATCTTGCTTATCGCAGCTTTGTAAGCTGGTGTTGGGGATACCTGGGTCGGCATGTGAGGGTGGTCATCCCGTCCTGTGTTGTGTGCCGGATACGCCAGGAGTTTCCCAGTCCATCTGGCCGCTATGTTGGCTTCCGCTGGCCACCCCTCGACTGAATCGAGAGACATGTTTGGCGATGACCTCCTCCTTCAACGGTCTGTCGAACTGTGCACAGAGGTCCTCTGGGATGGGGACGTCTTTGAGTTCCTCTGTGTACTTGATCGGGTCCTCAAAAACCTCCTCGAACACCAGCATCATCAGGTCACTAACATATTCTGGAAATGTTTACATATTACTGACACTTTTTTCCCCATTTTTTATTTATTATCATGTCTCCAAATGGTGGATGATGTGTCCTAGTTATTTTTGTAATGTTACTGCAGTTTTGGCCTTTTACAATTCTGGAAATTTAATTTCTTGGAAATTATTATTAAAGTTTTGTTTTGTACTCACTGAAAGTTGGCTTTGTTTTAACTGGCTTCGCTGTTGCTTGTCCCTTTTTATACTTCGGGAAGGTGACCCGGTATACAGCTTTGCCCTCCAAAGTTGTGGCTTGGTCCCGCTGTGCGTTCTCATTGAAATGCATGGCAGCTAGGTACAGCCTAAAAAAAACAGATAAAGCCCATAGATCTATATAGTATAGTCTATAAAATAAGTCTGATAATGCTATTCACCCCAAACATAATTATTACCTGCACAGCATTCCAATGTAAGATAAAACAACATTCTTCGGGGCAAATCGTAAAATTACACTGTGGAAAGACTCAAGTGAAGACGTCTGATGGTCTTCACTGAGTTTTCCCACATCGCGAAGAACCCTTGTGTTGACCAATATCTTCTCAACTTTGTACAGGGGCAGTGTACCTGAAATGTCAGAAAGACACATTGAATTGATGAAAGTACTCATTACAATTGTTCTGTAACAGAAACATCTATTTGGTTGGTATTGCACATTCTTAGTATTTACATCATGTTCATTAGAAGCAATTATGAAGTCCTAAATGCTTGATACATACATGGCTGAAACCACTTGCTGGGGTCTGTGGAGACTTTGTCAGCATGAAGACACTTGGGGTACAGTGGATCATCATGTGAGTGGACATCCTGAATGTGATTGATTATTGACTTCCACTTTGCTGCCTTCTCTGTTCCAGATTTTGAAGAAGTAGCAGTCCAGTACATGTGATTTTTAATTGCAGGCAGCCACCTCTGCAACACTGCACAGTCCTTGTTTCTTGCTAATGCCTGTAACTTTTTGGACAGGGCTGACAAGGCAGAATTGTACAATTTATTTAAACATATGGACAACTTTGAATCAATGTTATGCGCTTCATGAAATATTAATATTATACAAAGGTTTCTAGTAATTACCTTTCTCAAGGTGCCAAACATCGTAGTACTGGGTGACCCCACGCTCCCTCAGAAATTTCTGCACCTGTGGGTGGCGGTCAGTCACAATGTAATCCAATTTTACATTGTTTGTTTCCAGATGATCAAGGCCCCTTTTCAGCCCCTCTTTCTCCATATATACACTGCCACCGACCTCATTGCTCTGTTGATGCAAAAATATTTATGCACTTGTTGACATTACAAAAAGGAAATGCACACAGATCTTGTTGACCCACGGTCCATGTAAATGAAAGATTACCTGTACAAGCTGGATGTCGATTATCTTGTTGCTGACCAGGTGCATCAGGGTGTAGCTGCCAAATTTTGCAGAGTGTCCTTTTGTGTATGAGAAAATTATAGATGAATAGTATGAATTTAAATTATACATTAGTTGTAAAATTATGTCATCGCTGATTACCAAGGACAGTGCTAAAAAGTAAAGTCATTCAGTATAGAATGACTCCTCACCCGGTGAGTCTGCTCTCATATCTCCACCCACTGCGATACTGCTTTCCTTTTTCAGAGTCTGAAACAGAGTCTGCTGATCCTTCTTCCATTTGTGGTTTATAGCGGGTTCAAGTAGATTCCGAGCATGCCTCCTGAAGGTGTCATATTTAAATATCTTGACATTCATGGCTTTGAAAATCTGGAAAACATATAAGATAAACATGTATAACTGTTTCAGTATAAGACAAACAACATGTGTTTTTTATACAGGCTACAGTCGCTCCAATACCTTGTGCACCTGAATGAAGGATCCACCAGTAAAGTAAACAGCTGCAGATAGTTGGAGGTTTCCCACAGGAGTGTGTCCTTTCAATGGCTGGCTCTGCCATTTTCTAGTATATAGGCAGTTGAGGCAAAGCTGAGTAAAGGCCACATATGTCCCCTGTCTCCGTGGCTGCACCTGACAGTCCCGCTGGCACACTGGACAGGTTTGTAGCAGATCCATCAGACAGCTCTCAAATACAATGTACTTTGTGTCATTGTAGGCTGTGGTTGACTCTATTCCACTATCAGGAAATAAAGAATCCTCAATTATTTACATGAACAGAACTAATGTTGAAAATGATGTGCTGTAGTGGCATCTTACCTAATTTCAGATGGCTCTGTAATGGAGTCACCGGGGTCGTATGTTGAGTCATCTGGAGTTTCTTCTTCCTCTTCCTCGTCCTCCATCTCAAATTCAAGGTGTGGCCGCTTTGCTGGTCTGATTGGTGTGGAGGAAAACACAAGCCCAGTGTCCACTTCAACCTCTTCTGTAGTCTGTGTGCCAACATTCTGGTATGAAACATCTGTCTGCGTCCCTGATGAGAAAGACAGAATGAAAGAAATAAAAGTTAATCTATTTACGTTTTGATATTGTGATGTAAGTAAATATGCATGTTTATGTTTCCACTTTACAGGAAGATGAATGCTATACTCTACTCATTTATTGTCCTAATTACATACACACCTTTGCTTCTCACGTGTTGTTTGAGTGTACAATAGGACAGCTGTGTGGCAACAGATTTTGTTGATGGGTGCAACAGCATATTTGTGCCAACAGATACCAAATGAGGGCTGAACTGTGTTTGACGATCTCCAGTAGATGCAGGCTCCGTTTGACTTCCCATGTGTCCGTGTTGTAGGCTTGTCAGGGTCTCGTGTGATGTACTCTAATTGGAAAAGGAAAATGGCCACATTCACTTTAGTTCTCAACTGGTGTGTTTGCTTTGATAAATATATACATAACATTGGCCCTTCTACTGTACACCGCACACCTTCATAAGCTTTGAGCAAACTAACATAAACCCTTGCAAAAATGGCCCACTCGCCTTAGTAAGTAAGTAAGTACTTTATTTATGTATGTCTGGCATGAAGTGAGGCAGAGTGCCACAGCACAACCCTGACATTTACATGAGGTTCACAGACAATTTTGTGTGTGTTTTGTATGTTTCGCATAAGAGTACGGCTATTACCCCCGCCCCAGGTAACTCCCTGTATGCACACAAATGTTACACAGACTACTGCCTTTGTCAGAGTTCTTACACAAAATAAACAGTGTTAGGACACTGATACATAGTTACTTACAGCTTGCTCTTCTGACTCTTCCACACGACCAAGTAACGTCGGAAAGGCGCCGTCCTTCAGGAGCAGTTTACCTAATCCAGCTTCGTATTGGCCCATGTTGACAAAACAGTCCCGTCTGAAGTGCCGCAGACAAACAAACACGTATGTTGGCCTATTTTTATTTTCCTGGCCAGGAAAAAGCAACTCCGTCCACTTCTGCCTGTTGTGTGGCGCTTTAGGGAGGCTAAACAAAGTTAACTTGCCGTCACACCCGAACAAACATTTTCTTGGAGCCATCGCTCAGCGTGCCGACACTGCGAAATGTTGACAGCAGAGCAGCGGGGGAGGGGGCGGCGCAGACCCAGAGCATTTATGCCGGGTCCTCCTCGCCTCCTCCCCTGCTGCTTCGGCATGACCATGTAGGGGAGTCCGGCACAGCATGACGTCGATGCGTGCTCATGTTAAAAAAAAGTCAGTGCAACTGAGTGTGCAGGGGAAACCCAATCAATTAGCGGGGTTTACCTCCAAATGCATTAACCTCATGAAATGACACTTCCACGGCCTCTAGAACCATTATCCAACATTTTAAACATATCTATAAGTCTGAAATGTTGAAATAGCATAATAGGTCCCCTTTAAGCCGTCTTCTTGGCAATAAGCTTGACACAAAAAGAATCTTCCGAGGCCGTAACTCTGTTCAAAAAATAACTTTATTTAAAAGGCAAAAACAAAGTTACAAGATTCACTCAAGGTATCGTTAAAAAACTGTCTTGCTCCTTCAGCTGCTTAACCTGGTCTGAGAGCTAAGTTACTGTGATGTCATCAGCAGCATAATTAAAGGAGCAGTTCAACATTTTTAAAGGAAAACTAATAACTATTGTTAGCAATATAAACATGGCTCTTAGAATAATCTTATACACATATAAATCTGTCTGGATGAATAAACATTTATCAACAGTTACATCGTCTCTGATAAAGATGTGTTCATGTTCACAAGAGTCATAGTGATCAACAGTTACATTAATAAACACCTGCATCTGCTTCTAACTCCTCAAACCAGACTCAGTTAATTTACAGATTCATTTCAGTGGCAAACTATTTTACCTGTTTCCACTGATCTAATCTAATCGACTAAAGTAACAAGTGATTAAACAGCAGTTATCACACAGTTAACTTTCCTGTGTGATGATGATCTGATGAAGGTTAACTCAGTAGAAAACAAAAAGATTTACATTCTTCAGTATTGACATTAAATACATTTGTTCCCTGAATTAAAAATTAACCCGTTTCTGTAAAGAACTAGATTTTTTGATCTGAACAGTTTGATTGACAGGACAGATGATCAGAGGGGCAGAGTTTTTACCTCCATCATTAGGACAGGGACCGAAGAATGGGTGTAGTTTACCAGTGAAGCAGCAGCCAGTGAAGGAGTAGATGAGAGCTGCAGCATCTACGTCATAAAAGGAGACCAGACCCTCCTCATAATCCACAAACACCCCCACCTTCTCAGGACCAGACCTCAGATTGAGAGGGACTTGGGGGACAGCACCAGCTTTGTACTTATTTCCATTTCTCAAACATATCGTCCAGTAACCTCTCTGAGGTCTCAGTGTGATGAATCCCTTCCTGTTGATCGACTCTCTGGCCACTCCCACTGTCCACTTAGTTTTTCCTTTGACCTGAACCTCAAAGTAAAATCTGCCTGAAGAGAAACTCTGTTTTCCTAAGACACCAGGACATGTATCAAACCTCTCTGGGTTGTCTGGGAGTTTCTTCTCCACATCACCATCATGAACTTGTTTTCCATCACCAGACAGGATGAGATGAGGATGTGCTGTATCAGGATCCAGAGTCACATCCACTGCAAACTGCTGGATCATCTTCATCTCAGCCTCCATCATCTCCTCCATCTGTCCACGGAGCGTCTCCTCCAGCTGAGACACAGCTCTCACCACAGTCCCCTCATATGATGGTGGACGGACTCTGACCTGTGTCCAGTCCTTGGTGGGTGCAGCAGCTTTCAGGGATGGGAAGCTTTGGAGGAGGTGGAGGTGGTCTTCAGAGAGTGAGAGCTGCTCCACCTCAGTGCTTCTCTTCTCCAGCTCAGAGATTTCCTGTTCCAGCTCTGTGATGAAGTCTTCAGCCTGTTTCTCTGAGCTTTTCTGTTTCTCTTCGATCTCCTTGAGGAGCTGCTTCAGGCCTCTGTCAACAGACTCCTTCAGAGCAGTGAAGACCTCAACACCTTCTGCTTTCTCTCTGTCTGCAGCAGCTTTACTGATCTTCACCGACTGTTTCATCTCCTCAATCTTCAGTCGTCTCTTCTGGATCATCTGCTGAGTTTCAGCCTCTGTCTTCTGCAGCTCTGCCTTCTTTCCTTCATATTCTTCTCTCAGAGGAACAAACTCATGAGTCTCGTGGTCTAAAACAGAGCAGAGCATGCAGACACATGTCTGGTCGGTCTGACAGAACAGCTCCAGAGGTTTATCGTGCTTCCTACACATCCTGTCCTCCAGGTTCTCCACAGGCTCCATCAGCTGATGTCTCCTCAGACGAGACACTGTCAGATGAGGCTCCAGGTGAGTCTCACAGTAGGAGGCCAGACACACCAGGCAGGACTTCAGGGCCTTCAGTCTGGTTCCAGTGCAGACGTCACAGGGAACTTCTCCTGGTTTGGAAACTTGTTGCTCTGAGCTGCTGCTGCTGGTTTTCTGTTGAGCTTCATGTCTGAACTGAGCAACAACCTCAGAGATGAACCTGTTGATCTTCATCTGAGGTCTTGTGTAGAAAACCTCTTTACACATTGGACACTGACACCTGTCACTGACGTCCCAGTGCTGAGTGATGCAGCTCTGACAGAAGTTGTGTCCACATGGTGTACTGACTGGATCAGTGAAGACATCCAGACAGATGGAGCACAGGAACTGATCTTCAGACCTCAGGTTGCTGGCAGCATACATGTCTACACACTGAGGGAGAGAAAACACACATTCATTAAATGTCCGTGAAGGTTCTCAGTCATCCTGGTCATCGTAGTGAGTAAGTGCTGAAAGTTTTTAAGGCCCTGACTGGTCAACAGCCTCCATACATTTCATCCTGACGGTGCTCTGGATCTTATTCAACTCGTTCTAGTGGCTTCATGTCCCTTAAACCACCAGTGTGTAACTTACTTGTCTTTTTCTGATCAAAAATCAAACCTGTCTTTCATAAATCCGTATTTGACTGAAGGTGAATCACAGCTGCATCCAAAGTAAAGCTTTCTGGTTCCTTAGAATGAGTTGTTACAAGTCGTTACAAATACATAAGTGGGCGGACGCACCGAAACCGAGGCGGCCATGTTTGCATCGTGACCGTAGGTAACCACGGAAGGAAACGGGGGGGGGGGGCCTGTTAAAACCGTCACCACTGTGTAGTGTGAGGAAGGACGGATGGCACCGGTGTTTGCCAATTCAGGTGCAGTCAGGCCAGACGGCCTGTCGGCAAACCCGCCCGGATGTCCATTTTACTAAAACAATACTACTTCACCATGACAACATGTTGTCAGAACCACTTTGTATTACATAGACGCTTGTTTATCCTTTTACATGGCAGCGTCTGGTTGTCTGTATGACGTCTGCCCCATTTCAAACCTGAAATGCAACATCAAAATACGTTTTCAGATATGCAACCGCACCGCTAGATGGGGGGAATTCCTACGTGCTGTACCTTTAAGGTCTTTCTTATTACATTCTGAGCTCAGTATAAATTAGTCTTTTCATTTGAACGCTCCAAAACTCTTGGATTATTCTCCAACAAGCTTTTCTCTAAGCAGAAAATTAAACATTCCTCAAACTCTAAGATCATTTTGGCAAAAAGGTAAAATTCCATGTAAAACCACTGATGTGCACGTTGCCTTCAGGGATGTTTTAAACTATCAACAGTCTCCTGTATTTCCCTCTAAAACAACTCTGTAGTGGTTAACGTTTGTGTTATTATCTCATAGCGTGTGAATGTGCAGCTCACAACTTGTCCACCAGAGCGTTGTGGAGTTGTTGGAATTTGTGGTAAAATTTAGAATGAGTTTGATGAGGGAAACCAAGGAAATCCCCATAATGATCCTACGTAGCGTAGCTTCTGAGCAGCTCACGGCTTCTGCTCCGCCGTTCTAAAAATAGCCTTGGCCACCGACAATTAAAGGTAGACGAACCTACTTGCGTATTGACTATTAGGGGATTTATGGCAATGGGCCAATTTGACAAAATGTTGAAACTATCCCTTAAAAATAAAGGTTTTAAAGAGGCAACTATGCATAGTCCGGTACCCTTTTCCATCTGTTGTCTCTTAACCTCCCTCACCTCCATGTGCATCTGTTTTCCAACAATGAAACCGGTGAGAAATGACATCCATGGAAGCGGTGGATAAGGTTATATTATCATCTACCCTGGTTTACCAATGGTGATATCTGTGTATCTTATCTGTCATCAACCAAGAGTTTACGGGTTACGGGGTTTAGTGCGTTACGTTTGTGTGGCGGTGTCCGCCATGGAGACGAGAGCTGGAGACACCGGGTCGGAGGCTCTGATCTTTACAAGGTTGGTTTTCAGCCAAGAGACGCTAGGTTTGTTTCCTCTGGCTGCTTCACAATAAAATGTGTGAGGCTCTTATTGTGAAAGAGCTGCAGGGAAGTGTGAAAGTAAGGCAGCAGCAGGAAGTGTGAAGTAAGGCTAGCAGCAGGAAGTGTGAAAAGTAAGCAGCAGCAGGAAGTGTTGAAAGTAAGGCAGCATGCAGGAAGTTGATACCTTGACAGCATGAAGCAGGAAATGAGGTGAAGTAGAGAGTGAAGCTCAGAGAACTGATGTGAGGAGTTGTAAAAGTCCTGAGCAGAGACACAGAAGACCAGTTTAAAGTGGGACTATAGTGTCTTCTGTGGACAAACAGCCTCCAGGTCTGTTGTGAGCCAGTTTCACTAGAGTCAGTGTGGACAATGAAAGAGGAGTGAGTAGAGATGAAGCACCAGTGGTTAAAAGCTGCTGCTCACACAGTGAATATGATGAGCTGTACTCACCAGTGTTTGGTAGAGGACTCTGCTGTGTTGCTGACAAAACTCCTGATGGACTCACTTTTGACCTTTCTGTCTGGTCTCTGCTGCAGCTCTCGATCGTCCTCCTCTCACACTTTACTTTCCTCCTACTGGACTCTGCAGCTAGGTGTGTCTGTACTTAATTGTGTTTACAGAACAGGTTTTATATGGTGATTATAGAAAGCAAAGGTTGAGTATTCCACCTGACAGGGGAATTAATATTTATCTAGTTACACTTTAAACAGTCAACATTAAAAATAAGTAAGTACAATTTATAAAACTGTAGATGGCAGTAGATTGAAAGTGTAAACTATTTGTTCAGTAAATACAGACAACAGTGTATCACACAAGATAAATTACACAACACTGAGAAAATTGGAATAATACAAGAAGAACAATATAACATAGAATAAACATGAGCTGGGTTAGAAAAAATACATAAATTGAAAAAACTAATAAATCGTGAATAATGTGACAAATAAAAGAAACAGAGACAAACCATTTTATCTGACCACTATTGTCAACTGTTTTCGACATTAACAGGCACTTACCCCCAAAAAATATTAATGTGGAGGGATATATAAAAAAACCAGTTTGGTCCTCAAAGGGCTTATAACATCCCAACATACCATCATCCTCAGTCCTAAGACCCTCACATCCACCTGAGGAAAAACTCCATATAAACCCCTTTTAACAGGGAAAACCTAGGTAGAAATCTCAGGGTGACAAACAGAGTGAGGATCATCAACCCAGGACAGAGATGTTGTTAATCAGACAAGAAAACAGTTTATAACAGAGAATGTGAAAAACGATGGAAATGTTAACAATAAAAAAAAAAAAAAACAACAGCTTGAAGGAGGAAAACTTCTGGTAGGCAAAGGAGGCAGGGAGAAAAACCCCACCCCCCCCCAAAACCCCACTTAAAGGGAGGACTGGATGCAAGACTGGTTTCATAGGAAAGAGAGGACAGAACCCAGCTTAATGGAGGACTGGATGCAAGACTGGTTCATAGAAGAGAGGACAGAACCCAGCTTAATGAAGGACTGGATGGCAGACTGGTTCATAGGAAGAGAGGACAGACCAGCTTAATGGAGGACTGGATGGCAGACTGGTTTCATAGAGGACAGACCAGCCTTAAGGGAGGACTGGATGGCAGACAGGTTTCATAGAGGACAGACCAAGCTTAATGAAGGACTGGATGGCAGACTGGTTCATAGAGGACAGACCAGCTTAAGGGAGGACTGGATGGCAGAACTGGATCATAAGAGGACAGACCAGCTTAAAGGAGGGACTGGATGGCAGACTGGTTCATAGAGGATCAGACCAGACTTAAATGAGGTACTGGATGGCAGACTGGTTCATAGGAAGAAGAGGCCAGACCAGCACTTAAAGGAGGAGCTGGATACTCTGTGTTAGATCTGGTGTTCATAGAGGACAGACCACTTAAATGGGAGACTTGGATTGGCAGAACAGGTTCCATACAAGGAAGAGAGGACAGACCAGCTTAATGGG
>NC_140910.1:33924909-34045072 GCF_045865225.1 Trachurus japonicus
TTCATTTTATTGATTTGGCCTTTTACTTTATTATCTTGTTTCTTCTCTTACTTCATTTCTTTTCCTTTCAAAACAAATATCACTCTACGCGCTCCTTCCTTCCATCTCCAAAACAAAAAACTACAACACTCAGGGGAATTAGTTTTTATTCTCCTGCCCTTTTTTTTCTTTATAGCTTTTTCTTAATGTGCAGTTGTTTTTTTTTTTGTCTTTTGCCTTTTTGCAGCAGGTTGGCCTGATCCTATTGGTCATAAACCCATCTGTGTCCTCGCTGATGTAAGTTGTGAAGCAGGAATATGTCTGTGGCTTTTCCCTCCGGGGACAATAAAGTTTATATTGTATATTATATTGATTTATTGATCTTTTTTTCTTTCCATCTCTTTTTTCCCCTTCCTTCTTTCCTCATCATACCTCCTCCCTTTGTTTCCTTCCTCCTGTCCTTGTTTCTCTTCTGTTCTTTTCTGTCCGCTCCTTCCTTTCCTTTCCTTTACATTTGACAGTGTCTTTACTTTGATACACTGAGCTATAGAAACTCATTTAAAATGAAATAAACTTTATTGTCCCCTGAGTTAAATTTGTCTTGGGCCACAAAGTAGGTCTAGGTTTACCACTGCAGACACAGACAGCAGGCTACATATACATTTATACAGTTCCATATGTATGGACGGAGGAGTGACGAGACAATGACTAGAAGATTCATTACAGTAAGAGATGAAAACAACATGTCTACACAGTAAAATCATCACAAATCATAGTCAAAGCATAAAATAATCAGTTACCAGGAAATATTCAGAGCAAGTTCAGTCGGAGGGAAGGAAAATATAATTTAAGGGGATTGTTTTACTTCATGAAAGCAACAAGAAGAAAAGTTTCTGCGTGTCTGTATGTGGGGTCAATAGTCTAAAGAATGAATTAAAGCTGTGTCCAAACATGGAGCTTTTCAAAATAAAGTACAAAAACATAACTCATGGAGTTCAAACAAAAAACTGAACTACAAGTACTTACTTTTTAATATCTTTATATCTTTTTTCCATTTTCTCTATTGTTCTAACAATGGAATGAATGAAGGGCGATTGATGAAGTGGGACAAGTGATCGATCTATTTATGATTCAATAAGCTCAGCTTCTTCTCACTCCTTTTCCTTCAGGTTTCCTTTTTTGTGTGTGTGAATATGCTTTTGTGTTTTGTGTTGTTTTTGGTACGGAACAAACTGAAATTGTGCCTTATTTTGTTTTACACATCTAAAATCAATATATCAAATGCAAAAAGGGGGCTTCCGCTTCACCCGGCTGGTTCTTTGCTACGGTGCTGGAGGCATCAAAAGTGTCCAAACTGAAGAAAGCAGAGATGCATATAGATCTATAAGTGTGCGGAGATCTCTTTCTTCTATCAATATATTAAAAAAATAAAATAAAATAAATAAATTAATGAATAAATAAAGAAAAAGAGGACTGTCCCAGCAGCAGTAGTATAATGATGCTTCTTTACGAAAGATAAGTATAAAAAAAAAGAAAGAAAAAAGTCCTCAACACAAGAAAATAAAAATCAAGAATTTTTTTTACCACTTTTTAATTTTGTTTTGTTTTTTTTAACTGTTTTTTGAAAATTTTCCACTTTTTGTAGAATTGTGAAACTTTTTTTTCCACTTTTTCTAGAATATAAAAACTTTTTTTACTACTTTTTTTTTTATTATTATTTTTATTATTTCATTCCTCCTTTTTTGAGAAATGTTACTATTTTTTCTAGATTTTTTTTCAAACTTTTTTGGGGGACATTTTTATCTCTTTTTTTCTAGAAAATGTTTAACTTTTTTTTTTTTTTTTTTTTTTTTAGAAATGTTACGACTTTTTACTAGAATTTTTTTCATTTAAACTTTTTTTGAGAAATTTGTATCACTTTTTTCTAGATTTTTTTTATCAAAACTTTTTTTTTTGGGGGGGGGGGTTACCAAATTTTTCTAGAAATGTTTAAATGTTTTTGGAGACATTGTACCACAAAAAAAAAGAAAGAAAAAAGAAAGAAAAAGTCCTCAACACAAGAAAATAAAAATCAAGTCTCAGGAAATAAAACAATAAAAAAAAAATTAAAACTTCACTCACTTCAGTCAGAGTTTAATGGAGTCACTGGTTTCCATGGAGATACCCGGGGTTATGATGGAAGAAAAGATTAGAGCACTTATAGTGCAGTGTGTGTGCGTTTGGCCCGGTTGTGAGTGTGATGTGATGTGTTTGGCCAGCAGAACCAGCAGAACCAGAGAACCCTAACCCCCATTAGCTGCTCCAGTTAAAGCTGCTGGGACCAAGCGAGCGGCCCGTTGGCGTTGGCAACGGCGGTGGCGTTGGCAACGGCAACGGCGGCAGCTGCAGGTATTTCCTGTCTCTTGATCTCCAGGAGGCAGAGCTGGTTTTCTCTGCCTGAGGGTTGAAGCTGCTGCGGTTTGATGCCAACGGTTTATTATTCAATTTCATTTTGTGGAGCCTGTGTGTGTGTGTGTGTGTGTGTGTGTGTGTGTGTGTGTGTGTGTGTGTGTGTGTGTGTGTGTGTGTGTGTGTGTTGCCAGCTGCAGTATAATTGGAGGGATTTTTTTTTGTTGTACGACTCCATTACATTACAACTCATTCACGTTGGCAGCGTTTTTATAAATGTTTTACTGCCAATTTTCTCGATCAATTATTCCGACAGCGTTCCTGCGTTACGACTACAGCGTCGTAAAACATGGCCGACATGAGGCAGAGCACTTCGTTAAAGCTCCACTAATCATATAGCCTACTTTTTACATTAACATTAACCATGAATAAAATAAAACAAAACAAAACAAAACAACAGCGTTCAGTCTGAATGGATTCGCCAACAACATCAGAGTAATAGTATAGTAATAATAACAACAGTAACAATAAAACAACATTAAACAACCTGTATGATTTGGTCGTAGCTACATAGCTAACATTAGCATCAACAGAGTATTAATGTGTATGTAAATGTAACATAATGTGACATATGATGTTGACAGGTTTTTATCATTGAAGTTGGCATGCTAACCAGTCTGCTCTAAAGATGGAACATATGTCAAATAAAAATTTAAAACTGGGGCAAAACACTTCCACAAATAAGAGGAGATATTCATCTTAGAGGTTGATGGACGCTGCTTATTTTAATTTTCTTCACCAGGCTTGGGCCGGCTTCTCTGCTACACTTTGTGTCATCTTTACTGTTGTGGAGCAACATGCATTGTCCAGTTTAACCTTCCTCTTGTGTTCAGGTCGCCACTGACCTGTGTTTAATGCATAGAATAGCACATACATTTGTTTATTGCATCAAAGCTTTTTGACTTTGTCAGGAACCTTAAACAAAGTAAAACATTTTTTTCCCCCCACAAACTTCTAAAACGCTCTGGTTAAAATTATGACATTTGTGTTGTTTGGGTCGGTTTTGACCCGGTTATAACAATAAGAACAATAACGAGAGTTAAAACTGAAATCATAAGTGCAAAACCAACCTTTTCATGGATGAGGAAGCCTAACAATGTAACCAAGAGTGAGAAACAAATTGGATGTTTCTAGTGTTTCAGTTTTTAGTGTGTTTTACAGCTGATTTACTGTAAGACTCAGATTAAAACTGACCCTATACAAGAGATGGTAGCAGAAACACACAAAACGAAGGCTAACTCCAATTAAGGCGTATAAATGCAGAAGAAAATTGATTTCCAATCACAAGAGGAAAGTTAATTGAAGTGAAGGGGTACGCTGACAAAATGGCGCAGGGGCCCACACCAAAAATATTAAAAACCAATATTTTTATGGATAGGAAGCCTAACAATGTAACCAAGAGAAGAAAAACAAATTAGCAGAAGCTAACACAAGACGAAGGCTAACTCCAATTAAGGTGAATAAATGCAGAAGAAAATCAATTTCCAATCACATTATCTGGGCGTCTTAGTCGGATGAAGAGAATACGATGTCAGTCGGACTAACGTGTTTACATGCACTTCAGTTGTCCAGTTCAGTCGGATTAAGGCAATAATTTGGATTTTTCAACGTACAGACTGTGCAAGTGCAAACTCTTTTTGACCCTTCGTTGATCCCGTACGAACACGCCCATATAAGGACATTTATAACGTGCGTCTTCTTGGCTTCGTCGATGAAGCTGAATCAGTAAAGACAAAGTAGTTGTGTAGTCGGAGCCTTTGATGCTGAATGTGGAGGAGATTTTAAATGGATGACGTCATCGCCCTCATCCGCCTGATTGGCCGCAGCTGCTTCCTCATCACGGACTCATTCATCATCACTGCGTTGTAACGTTAACGTGTGTGTGTGTGAAAACCTCCGACCAATCACATTCATTTACCTGCTGCTGCTAAAAAAAACAACCACTCAGACTATAAGGTTGGTTCAAGAGAGAAGAAGCTGTGACTTGTACACTGCAAAAACTCAAAATCTTACCAAGAATATTTGTCTTATCACTAGTTACAGTAAAACAAATCTCATTCTACTTAAAATAAGACTCGTCACATAAAAAGCAGCTTGTTTTTAGACACTTTTTACTTCTTTCAAGCAGATTTTTACTTGAAATAAGTAGAAAAATCTGATAGTGGAGCAAGTTTTTCTTTCTTATTACAAGCACAAAAAGAAAACGTGCTTTCACTGGCAGATTTTTCTACTTATTTCAATTGAAAATTAGTTTGGAAGTGAAAATGATCTAAAAACAAGTTCATTATTAGGTGATGAGTCTTATTTTAAGTGGAAAGAGATTTTTTGACAAGAAATAAGACAAATATTCTTGGAAAGATTTTGAGTTTTTGCAGTGTATTTGTCGTATTTCTTGTCAAAATGTCTCATTTCTAGTCAAAACAAAACACTTTCCACTTAAAATGAGACTCATCGCCTGAAAATGAACTTGTTTTTAGATCATTTCACTTTTTTCAAACAAATTTTCATTTGAAATAAGTAGAAAAATCTGAAGTTTTTTGTGCTTGTAATAAGAAAGAAAAACTTGATCCACTATCAGATGTTTCTACTTATTTCAAGTGAAAATTTAAATACAAGAAATAAGACAAATATTCTTGGAAAGATTTTGAGTTTTTGCAGTGTGTCAGTGAACGCATCGTCAGTCTGAGATGACGATGACTTCCAGTTCTCTTCTTCCTCTTCCTCCCACACGGCAGCATCTTTAAGCCTCATGTGTGTGTCTGTGTGTGTGTCTGTGTGTGTGTGTGTGTGTGTGTGTGTGTGTGTGTGTGTGTGTGTTTTCCTCTCAACCTCAAGCAGGGTGTTTGCATTTTGAGGAAAACAGGATGTGAACTTTTTTAAGACCACACTAAAGGAGTTTATGATGGAAGGAGACATTGTTTCGCTGTGTTCCTGGGCTTGTATACAAGGGGAACATTGAAACACGCCGGCGGTTAAGATGTATGTGTGTGGTGTGTGTGTGTGTGTGTGTGTGTGGTGGTGGTGGGGGGGTTTATTGGACTCACATGGGCGACATTTTGAGTCAAACCTAATGGTAATTTGCCCGTCACACAGGGACGAAGCATCGTTACAAGTCATTAAGGTGGAGCTGAGACGACGAGTGATGCTAATTGAGGAGCTAATGAAAGAAAAGCTGCTTCACAGAGTTTCACAGTCGACATCAAATGTGCTGATTGATGTGGGCAGGACATACATACCTCCCATCCCATCCCTCCCCTCCCCTCCCCTCTCTCCTTCTCTCTCTCTGGCTTTTTATTAAAGTGTTTTCTTCTTCAAACGGTCACCAAAAGGTTTATTTGTTTGTTTGTTTAGTTGCACAAATGAAAGAATGAGAGAAACGTAGAGAGAGTGGCGCCACCGACGTCAGGATGAGGTTTACGTAACAACGGTAAAATGTTCTAAATACAAAACATGGATAAAAATCCACCTGAAGACCTGAACATTACACTTCCTGGTAGAACTCACTGCACTGCAAAAACTCAACATCTCACCAAGAATATTTGTCTTATTTCTCGTCAAAATGTCATTTCTATTCAAAACTAATCTAATTCTACTAAAAATAAGACTCATCACATTAAAAAGTAGCTTGTTTTTAGACACTTTTTTACTTCTTTCAAGCAGATTTTCACTTGAAATAAGTAGAAAAATCTGATAGTGGAGTAAGTTTTTCTTTCTTATTACGTAAAAGCACAAAAAACTTGCTTTCACTGGCAGATTTTTCTACTTACTTCAATTAAAAATTAGTTTGGAACAAATGAAAATGATCTAAAAACAAGTTCATTTTTAGGTGATGAGTCTTATTTCAAGTGGAAAGTTAGTTTGATTTGATTAGTTTGACTAGAAATGAGACATTTTGACAAGAAATGAGACAAATATTCTTGGAAAGATTTTGAGTTTTTGCAGTGTAATGATGACACAGAATACAATTTCTCTTGATTACAGATACTAAAACTTTTGGTAACCCTTTAATTTACAGGCCGTTAATCAGCCAGTTTCATAGTAATGTCATGTTTTCCGTAAAGATTACACATGCTTTCTGGGAAAGGCCAGAATTTTTCTCCACCAAGTCGTTGCAATTGACCGTTATTTCTTGGCTATTTCTACACAATTAATCGTTATTTCTTGGCGATATTTTTCAACGTTACTATGAAATTGACTGTTATTTCTAATCTAGGCTATTTGTAGACAATTAATTGTTATTTCTTGGCTATTTCTAGACAATATCACGTACTTACAGTATTATGTAAAGGGTTATACCAAACACTTCATATCTGTTCATTATAAGTAAAAACGAGATCAGCTGTGACTGGGATTCAAACCTCCAACCTCCCACTCAGAGCCCGTCACCATGGATACGGGCTTCAGTCAATAAAAGTGTTTTTTTAGCGTTTCGTCCAGACGGAAACAGTGTTTTAGGGGTGAAAACTGTGTTTTTTGGGGAAAAAAATTGGTTTCGTATAGACAGACAGACAGACAACTAGATAGATAGATAGATAGATAGATAGATAGATAGATAGATAGATAGATAGATAGATAGATAGATAGATAGATAGATAGATAGATAGATAGATAGATAGATAGGATGATAGATAGATAGATAGATAGATAGGATGATAGATAGATAGATAGATAGATAGATAGATAGATAGATAGATAGATAGATAGATAGATAGATAGATAGATAGATAGATAGGATGATAGATAGATAGATAGACAGACAGACAGACAGACAGACAGACAACTAGATAGATAGATAGATAGAATGATAGATAGATAGATAGATAGACAGACAGACAGACAGACAGACAGACAACTAGATAGATAGATAGATAGAATGATAGATAGATAGATAGACAGACAGACAGACAGACAGACAACTAGATAGATAGATAGATAGATAGATAGATAGATAGATAGACAGACAACTATAGATAGATAGATAGATAGATAGATAGATAGATAGATAGATAGAATGATAGATAGATAGATAGATAGATAGATAGATAGATAGATAGATAGATAGATAGATAGATAGATAGAACGATAGATAGATAGATAGATAGATAGATAGATAGATAGATAGATAGATAGATAGAACGATAGATAGATAGAACAATACAACGATAGATAGATAGAACGATAGATAGAACGATAGATAGATAGAACGATACAACGATACGATAGCACGATAGATAGATAGATAGATAGATAGATGGATAGATAGATAGATAGAACGATAGATAGATAGATAGATAGAACGATAGATAGATAGATAGATAGATAGATAGATAGATAGATAGATAGATAGATAGATAGATAGACAGACAGACAGACAGACAGACAGACAGACAGACAGACAGACAGACAGACAGACAGACAGACAGACAGACAGACAGACAGACAGACAGACAGACAGACAGACAGACAGACAGACAGACAGGTAGATAGATAGATAGATAGATAGATAGATAGCCGGCGTTGACACCGAGCCCCGGCCTGTGATTGGCCTCTTGCTTGTGTTGGCCACGCCCACTCTGCCTTCTGTTAATTGACTCCTGAGTTTGGTTTGAGGGAAAGCAGGTGTGCAGCCAGGTGTTCCTAATAAAGAGCTACTGTAACTGGGTGAGCGGCTGCACAGGGGGGCGACTGTGGGAAACGTGGACGTAAACGAGCAGCTCGACTGGTTTCAACGTTACCTTTTACTCTTTAAGTGGATTTAAAGAAGATTAATAAATAAATAAATAACTGAAAAAATGGCGTCTTCTCTGAGAGCTGCAGCGTGCGGAGTGCGAGAGGTTTTATTTCATTTGTTTTCCTGGTGGACTAACGACCCTCAGCAGGTCGCATACGTATCTGTGTCGCACTCACCGTCTCAATCATCGCACTATTTATGGTGTGAGGAAATTCACGGGCGTGTGAACAGGAGCCAAGACGTAAACCTGAACCTGATGTGAGCTGAGTGATCCCGACCGGGGACCAGAACCCCGAGAGCCCATCATCCATGTGTGTGTGTGTGTGTGTGTGTGTGTGTGTGTGTGAGGGGCGAGCCAAGAGGAGGAGGAGGAGGAAGGGTTGGGGTGGTGGAGGAATGGGGGGCAATTCCTACTAATTTGAAGCAAGTTGGGTGATTTTATGAACTAAGCTGTGAAATATGACTTTAATAATGGCTGCAAATGGAGAGAGAGGGAGAGGGAATACGCTCGGAATAAAAGTGTGGAAAATCAAGAAGTGAAAAAAAAAATTCCAGCGTTGGGATCAACACCAGCTCACCGCCACCACCACCACCCGCCGCCACCCGCCGCCGCCCTGGCGAAGCCCACCAGTTAATGAAATGTGAAAATACTTGTGGGCGCGGCGACTATGTGCTCAGCGAAATCCAGCTCCATAAACTGATGATTAAACCGATGTCCCTGCGGCGGAGGAGGAGGAGGAGGAGGAGGAGGAGGGGGCTTAATTCTTTTTTTTCGTGTCTTGCCTCACTCCCGAGTCCAGGACCAGCAGATAGACACCATCCTTTCAACTGTGCGTGCAGTAACAAGGGAGATAGAGCCGTATCGCCGTAATTAGCTCAAACACTGGAAGTTAGCCTGTGTTAGCCTGCCTCCACCTAAATTCGCTAATTAGCTTAGCTCAAGCACTGGAAGTGTATAGGTAGTGTTAGCCTGCCTCCCACCTAAAGTCGCTCATTAGCTTAGCTCAAACGCTGGAAGTGTATAGGTAGTGTTAGCCTGCCTCCACCTAAGGTCGCTAATTAGCTTAGCATAAACACTGGAAGTGTATGGGTAGTGTTAGCCTGCCTCCTACCCGAGCTGAAATCAGCAGTCAGAAGCTGGTTTCATTTTAGCTCTAAACTCTGTAAATATTTCACTTTATCCACATTTCAAACATGTTTAGGTGAGAAAGTAGCCGTTTAGATCAGCAGTGTGTCGTTAATTTGTCTAAATACCAGCTGTTTACAATTTTGTTGGGACGAATTCGGCGGGGAGCATACATCAGTCCGACTGCCCAAAAGTCCGACGGCTCATTTCTCCGACTACCCATTCTACAGTGTTAAGGTTAGGTTTAGGGTAAAGTTAAGGGTTAGGGCGGATAAATTCTTCGGAGAAGTGGGAGGTCGGACTAATGGACGCAAAAATAAAGAAATGTATGGTCGGAGAAATGGGTAGTAGGACAGACGTCATGCGCCCCTCAAGCTAGCCGTTGTGACCAACGCACTTCCGGTTACTTTCACAAACTTTGAAACTGTTACTATTTAGGAAGCTAACCTACCCTCGATGTAGCTAGCTTGAACCAAAATAATATAGGTAGTGTTAGCCTGCCTCCACCTAAAGTCATCAGAGAAACTCTTCAGCAACTCTAAACGGAAACCGGCGGGCCGATCTTCGTCTCAGAGCTGACAAAACTCTCCGGTAAGGCATCTTGAGCGGTCAAATGCCGCTAACGGGACGAGATCGGTCAAAACGGAGGGTTCAAGCAAAGACGGTTTATTTTGGTTCAAGCTAGCTACATCGAGGGTAGCTTAGCTTCCTGTTTCAAAGTAAAAGCACAAATTCTATCCTCATGGTTTTCTGTATGAGCAACGGGTGTTTTATTTTGTGAAAGTAACCGGAAGTGTGTTGGTCACAACGGCTAGCTTGAGTAGCGCCGAATTTGTCCCAACAAAATTGTAAACAGCTGGTATTTAGACAAATTAACGACACACTGCTGATCTAAACGGCTACTTTCTCACCTAAACATGTTTGAAATGTGGATAAAGTGATATATTTACAGAGTTTAGAGCTAAAATGATCAGCTTCTGACTGCACTACCTATAGGCTACACTTCCAGTGTTTGAGCTAAGCTAATTAGCGACTTTAGGAGGAGGCAGGCTACACTACCTATACACTTCCAGCGTTTGAGCTAAGCTAATTACAGGCGATACGGCTCTATCTCCATGGTTACTGCACGCACAGTCGAAAGGATGGTGTCTGTCTGCTGGTCATGGAGTGAGGCAAGACACGAAAAAAAAAAAAGAAATGTTGGTGTATCCCTTTAACGGGGGCACCACCCTGCCTTCACCCCCGGCCCTGCTGTGGTTGCAGTTATATATTTTTTTAAAAGCGGTGATGCTCGTGTGTTTGGACGTCGCTCTTTTTATAGCCTAGCTGCCGCGCCGCCTAAATTTAGAAAGTGCAAAACTGAAAATAATGATTCTGTGGAGTCGAGTCGAGTCGCACAAACCAGCGTTTAATCAGCTCTGCTGCAGTAATGTGGGGCATTTATCAACATTACAGCACAGACACCTCCCCGAGACATAAAAAGCACATGTTGGGAAAGTCCCTCTCCCTCTCTCTTCTCCTCCTCCTCCTCCTGCAGCTCCGCCTTCGACCAACGCGTTCCCCTGTGAGAGCGAACTAGAGAACGAGCCTGGGAAAGAGTTAAGGGATGTTGTTCATTGTCACATGACATTAGGAGCAGCGGCAGAAACTCTCCTCCTCCTCTGAACTGCCTCCTCCTCCCTCCTCCTCCTCCCTCCTCCCTCTCTAACCCCCCTCCCCCTCTACTCCCCCTCCTCCTCCTCAGCTCCGTATGCACATCTTGCCTGCAGATGTGGCGAAACCGCAAACACTTCAAAGTGCCTCCCCTCAGACCAACAGCGTTCCCTGACGCCAACTGTAAATGTCCTGGACACAGTGCACGGAAAATATTAAACCCCCCTAATTTGCAATGAACAGCCAGGCTGAAGCAGGCAGACATCTGAACAGGCCTCCTCCTCCTCCTCCTCCTCCTCCTCCTCCTCCTAAAAACACTTAATGACTCATCATCGTGCCGTGAACCAGGGAGAGGAGAGAGAGACTCATCTCTGTGTCTGTCTGCAGGAATGCTGCGGCTCCCGCTGCCGACGGACACTCAGGTAGATAGGAAAAGATAAGACAAGTCAAGTAAAGTTAACTTAAGTTAAGTTAGGATAAGATAAGATACGATAAGACAAGTTAAAGGGACAACGAGGAGTTTCTATTTGGTTATAAAAAAGTCTCATATTAATGTGGATGAATCTACGTTACCACTTGTTAATGGTCCATTTTAGATAAATCTATGGTTTTGTCTCTATGGTTATTTTGTTATTATTAGTGGTGGTGGAAATGCTGGGCGAGCCGACCAGCGTTTCTTTACTTTCGGTTTTGTGGCGAGTCATGAGAATAACGCCGCAGAATCTCCGTTTATGGTGGGAACTACGACGGTATGTGATCGTCTTCCAACCTCTGACTTTAATTCTTGATGAATGAAAACATGAGTCTGTCTTGCACCGGTCAAAGAATTTCACGGTGCGGAGGCTCATAAATGTAGTGTGGAAACACTTTGCTTTTCCAAAACTCCTCGTTGTCCCTTTAAGTTAGGATAAGATAAGATATGATAAGACGACAAGTTAAGTTAACTTAAGTTAAGATTAGTTAAGTTAAGATAAGATGAAAATTGAAATAAGTTGAAATAAGGTAAAATAAGTTAAGATCAGATATAGGTTAAGTTAAGCTAAAATATAAGGTCAGATAAGATAAACTAAGATTAGCTAAAATAAGATAACTCAAGTTAAAGCAGCAGTAAGCGATCTGGTGGTTTTGTCTAACTTCCTGTCAGCAGATGGAGTTAGCAGTCCCCACCCTCGTCATGGATCTATTGGCCCTCGTCCCTACGTCACCACATTCACGCGCATCCCTTGGCTGCACACACAGAGAGGACTGCCCCTTTATGCCGTTCTCTCTCCTCATTGGATAAAGGTTGTAGGATACAAGGAAAGTTTTCTCCTGGGCTCAGAGCAGAGCAGAGTGACTGACAGACCCGTGTTTCAGACCAAACACTCTATAGAAGTGATTGCTGTCGGAAGATACAACTATTTAAGACTTAGATTAACACTAACATTCACCTTACTTCTGCTTTAAGTTTAGATCATCTGAACAGGCCTCCCCCTCCTCCTAAAAACACTTAATGACTCATCATCGTGCCGTGAACTGGGGAGAGAGAGAAGACTCATCTCTGTGTCTGTCTGCAGGAATGCTGCGGCTCCTGCTGCCGACGGACAACATCTGCAACATCTGCAACATCTGCAGGCCACTCCACTCTGCTCCACCGCCGCCGCCGCCGTGTCAGACGCTTACCTGGCGTCACGCGGAGGTTTGTCATCAAAAACATGTCCGCTCTGAGTCAGAGGGAAAGACCAGAAAAGACAGAAAAGGAGGGGGAGGAGAGGGAACAGTGATGGATGTTGGTGTGATTGTGTTTGCAGAGGAAAAGGTCTGAGGCCTTTTCCTCCGTTAAAGGGACAACGAGGAGTTTTGTTAAAGCGAAGTGTTTTCACACTACATTTATGAGCCTCCGCACCGTGAAATTCTTTGATCGGCGCAAGACAGACTCATGTTTTCATTCATCAAGAATTAAAGTCAGAGGTTGGAAGACGATCACATACCGTCGTAGTTCCCACCATAAACGGAGATTTGGCGGCGTTATTCTCATGACTCGCCACGAAACCGAAAGTAGAGAAACGCTGGTCGGCTCGCCCAGCATTTCCACCACCACTAATAATAACAAAACAATAAAAACGACAAAACGATATACTTTGTATTCAGGAAGAAACCAGAAGTGGGCGCACTGACTTCAGCCGAGCTAGTGCTACGCCGAGCTAGCCGGCTAACTTTCGCTTTAGCTCTGGGTTAACTAGAACGGGAATAAAATAATTTATTGGTGCGGCTCTTCTAGACTTTCCAAACGTAATCGGACTGAATGGATCAGATTCTGGTAGTGAAACGAGTTGTTTCTCGGGGGGTTGTGACACTATATTCTATTTATACATATATTAGGGATGTACAGCCAGTGCACTATTTGTATTCGGATTCAGGCTTTTAAAAAAAACTTTGGATTTGGATTTGGATTCGGGAAGAAACCAGAAGTGGGCGCACTGACTTCAGCCGAGCTAGTGCTACGCCGAGCTAGCCGGCTAACTTCCGCTTTAGCTCTCGGCTAACTAGAACGGGAATAAAATAATTTACAGTAACTGTGCGGCTTTTCTAGACTTTCCAAACGTAGTCGGACTGAATGGATTTGAAATTCGTTTCGCGGGAGTTGTGACACTCCACCGTTTTATAGCCGCTTCTTTTCCCATTATTGTCTATGAGAAAAATGCTAAGTTGTTGAACGGTGAGCACTTCCTGTCTACTGTGATGCAATGCATGCTGGGAGTTGCTGTTTCTTAGCAACCCTAACATGAACTAGACACAAATGAAACAGGCGCTCTACTGGTGTTGTGCTTCTGTGGCGGCTGCACCAGCGTTAAGGTGCGTTAGCGCCACCTACTGTGTTGGAGTGTGAACCAGAACCACCTGGTTATGTTGCTGCTGCTGATCCAAACGTTTCTTTTTCTTTAGAAAAAAGCTCCAGAATAATGAGGAGAAACTTCGGACAGCAAAACTATTCGGGATCAAAGCATTATTTGTGAACTTCTGAATACATATTCGAGTATTCGGGTTCGGGTACACCCCTAGTACCTACAACACTTGTTGATCCTCTGATTGGCTGCAACAGAAACGACAGTCAGGTTGTAGAGAGAAATAAACAAACAGCGACTGAGCGTTGAGCAATCTGTGAGTGTGTTTGAACCCATGTGTGTGTGTGTGTGTGTGTTGCAGCGGCAGCACATGTGCTCGCTCACATGCTGGCGTAGGCACCGTGTGTACGTGGGATTGCGTGCCGGCTCAGACCTCTGCGTGCCGTGCGATCGCTGCAGAAATACCCCCAGAAAAAAAAAAAAAAAACAACCGCCGCCTCAACTCAACTCAACTCAACTCGACTCGACTCTGCAGCTCACGGCCGTTTTTCTCATGGAAGATGAAATGCTCGCTGCTGCTTCGCCGAATCCCAGAGGGGGCTGCTGGGAAGGGTTGAAAAAAAATGAGGGAGGAGGAGGGGAGGGGAGGGGGGAAACATGGCAACATCTCCTCTGATTCCACATCCCAGGGAACTTTGACCTCCAGCAGAGAAACCAAAATAAAAATCCCCTTCTCGCCGCCAAGCCAGCACAACAGGAAGATGGGGTCGCGGAGGAGAGGTGGAGGGAGGGAGAACAATGAAGCCTCTCTCTCCTCTGGCTCCAGATGGGTGCTTTCTGACAGCTCAAAGCTTTTGTTCAATAAAAATAAGAGGGCATTTGCTTTGGTGCGGCTGCCAGACATTGTAAGGTTTCTCATGACGACGCACCGGAGAATCCTCCACCACAGGCGAGATGTGGTGGCGAGGAAGGAAAAAAAAAACCCACCACCAGTGTGATGTATTACCACGCCGCTGCTGGGTTTGTGTTACAACACATGCAAACACACACATGCATGCACACACACACGCACATAACAGATTGGCTTCAGGTGCACGGATCATAATGCAGAGATTGTGTTTGCATATGTTTGTTGGTCTGAGCCACAAGTCAGAGAAACGTTCTGCTTTTTACTGGAGAAACGTTCTGACCGAGTCTGACGAAGGAAACAAGTGAAGTCACAGATAAGTTAAGTTAAAATAAGTTAAGATAAGATTAAAGTTGACATGAGGTAAGACAAGTTAAGATAAGATAAGTTAAGACAAGTTAGACTAAGTTAAGTTAAGATAAGAAAGATAAGAAAGAGAGAAGACAAGTCAAGTAAAGTTAACCTAAGTTAAGTTAGGATAAGATAAGATACGATAAGAAGTCAAGTTAACTTAAGTTAAGATTTGTTAAGTTAAGATAAGATGAAAGTTGAAATAAGTTGAAATAAGGTAAGACCAGTTAAGATAAGATAAGATAACTTAAGTTAAGTTTAGATATCCTAATATTAAAGTTGAAATATAAGGTAAGGCAGGTTAAGATAAGAGGAACAGTTAAATTAAGTCAAGTTAAGTTAAGTTAAGTAAGGATGAAGGATAAAAGTTGAAATAAGTTGAAATAAGGTACTGTAAGTTAAGTTAAGATAAGGTAAGAAAGATAAGACAAGACAAGTCAAGTAAAGTTAACTTAAGTAAAGTTAGGATAAGATAAGATGCGATAAGACATAGATGAAAATTGAAATAAGTTGAAATAAGGTAAAACAAGTAAAGATAAGTTAAGATAAGATGATATAGGTTAAGTTAAGCTAAGATAAGGTCAGATAAGATAAACTAAGATTGGCTAAGATAAGATATGATAAAATAAGATTAGCTTAGATAAAATAAGATAACTCAAGTTAAGTTTAGATAAGATTAAAGTTGAAATAAGGTAAGGCAAGTTAAGATAAGAAGAAAAGTTAAGTTAAGTCAAGTTAAGTAAGGATGAAGGATAAAAGCTGAAATAAGGTAAGAAAAGTTAAGATAAAATAAACCAGATTAAGACAAACCCAGATAAAATAAACTTGATTAAAGGGATAGTTCAACATTTTGGCAAATTGGCCCATTGCCATAATCCCTATAGTCATAGCAGTAGGTTTGTTACCTTTAATTGTCGGTGTAAGCTATTTTTAGAACGGAGGAGCGGAGCGGCGAGCTGCTCAGAGCTACGCTACGGAGGCTCATTATGGGATTTCTTGGTTTCCCTCATCAAACTCATCAAATACACAATCCAACAACTCCAAAAGGCTGTCGTGGACAAGTTGTGAGCTGCACATTCACCACGCTATGAGATAATAACGGAACGTTACGGGACACAGCTGTTTTAGAGGTAAATTCATGCAAAACCGCTGATGCGTGTTGCGTTCAGGGACAGTTTTTCAGCAAGCAGACTCTGAATTTACCTCGAAAACGGCTCCGTTTCGTAACGTTGTGTTATTATCTCATAGCGTGGTGAATGTGCAGCTCACAACTTGTCCACCAGAGCCTTTTGGAGTTGTTGGATTGTGTATTTGATGAGTTTGATGAGGAAAACCAAGAAATTCCCTTAGCCTCCATAGCGTAGCTCTGAGCAGCTCGCCGCTCCGTTCCTCCGTTCTAAAAATAGCTTGCACCGACAAATAAAGGTAACGAACCTACTGCTATAACTATATAGTGGCAATGGGCCAATTTGCCAAAATGTTGAACTATTAACCTTTAAGTGACATAAATACAACTTAATTTAGGATACGTTAAGATAAGTTATAAGAGATAACAGTATAATAGTCTTTAATTAGCTGGGAGCTTATGGGGGGGGAGCGTCCATCTTTACCTCCAGAGTCTTCAGCGTTTTCACCTGAACAGACGACGACGACGTGACGATGTGACCCTGAACGCAGCGTTTTCAGACCGAAACCACGGAGGAGGAGGAAGGTGGAAACGTGGCAGAGCAGAGGAGAGAAGAGAAGGTTCAACACAAACATGAAGCACAGGCCACCACCGCGCTGTGTGTGTCTGTGTGTGAGTGTGTGTGAGTGTGTGTGAGTGTGTGTGGCACTTGGATGGATGAAGTGTGATGCTGGCTTCGTTCAGGACGCACGTCTCGGTCTCACGATCCCTACGACTAAACCTCATTACCGTTTAAAAATACTACGATTCGTTGTGGATTTGTTTTCAATTACAGTCTAATTTAGACACACACACACACACACACACACACACACCCCTCTCTCTCACACACACACACGCACATACACACACATGCACAAATCCACACTTTTCTCATATTGGATAAGAAAAGTCTGTGTGTGCAAAAAAACCATAAATATTTTACGGCACCAATGGGATTCAGATCTGATTATGGCTTCGTATAGAGAGTGTGTGTGTGCATGATGTGCGTGCACGTTTGTGTGTGTGTGTGTGTCTCTGTGTGTGTGTGTGTGTGTGCGTGTCACGACCTTGAAGGCAGCTAAGCCAACAGATCCTCCGTTTATAAAAATCAAAGTGGATCCATGTGTTTTTGTTTTCCCTCCTCGTCCTCATAAAGCATCTCACACGTTTGACTCACGGACGATGGTGTAATCTCTCTGCTGCTGCAAGTCCTTCTTCTTCCCCGTGATGGCTTAATGTGTGTGTGTGTGTGTGTGTGTGTCTGTTTTCATTAAGCTGAATAGTTGTAGTAATGTGTGTGTTGCGGGGCAGAGGTTAGTGGACGTGTTGTAGCTACAGCGCTCGGCGGCGGCGGCGGCGGCGGTTGATGGGAAATGTTTCTTTTCTCCGTGATTGAGGCCAAACTCAGTAACAGACGTGAATGTTAACAGGTGTCGTAGTTTAGTAATAATCACTTCAATCATGGAGAACGGCTGCGTGTGTGTGTGTGTGTGTGTGTTTTAGTGTGTATTGACGGGAGCAGCGACACACTTTTCACTGTGCGCAGTGGTGGACAGTAACGGAGTAAAACTGTACATATCCAGCAGATGTATTAGATTTCTTTGGTTCTTATTACTCTTACTTGAACACATTTCACTGCAAAAATTCAAAATCTTACCAAGAATATTTGTCTTCTTTCTAGTCAAAATGTCATTTCTAGTCAAAATAAATCTAATTCTACTTAAAATAAGACTCATCACATTAAAAAGTAGCTTGTTTTTAGACACTTTTTAAAAAAAAACTTTTTTCAAGCAAATTTTCCACTTGAAATAAGTATAAAAATCTGACAGTGGAGCAAGTTTTTCTTTCTTATCACAAGCACAAAAAATGTCCTTTCACTGGCAGATTCTTCTACTTATTTCAATTGAAAATGTATCTGAAACAAGTGAAAATGATCTAAAAACAAGTTCATTTTTAGGTGATGAGTCTTATTTTAAGTGGAAAGAGATTAGTTTTGACTAGAAATGAGACATTTTGACAAGAAATAAGACAAATATTCTTGGAAAGATTTTGAGTTTTTGCAGTGTTCCAAGACAAATATTTTTACTTTTACTAAGTTAAAGTTAATTAGTAGGAAGACTGAAAAGTACTGGTTACTTTCAGGTCTTTTTCTAAAATCCTATTGGACACAAGCTGTGTTTGTCTGTGAAGGAAACCCTAACCCCTAAAAGCAGCACATCAGTGCAGCTGCTTTCAAAGAGTTCATTCTCACTAACAAGAGTTAAAAGCTCCTTACATTCATTTACAAACTATTAGAGTCATTCATTGATGTGAACAATAAGACATTTACTCTGACTCTGACTTTGACTTTAAGTACATTTAAAAACATGTACTTTTGGATACTTAAGTACCTTTAAAAGCAAGTACTTTTTTACTCTTACTGGAGTAACATGTCGACTGAGCTACTTTTACTTGTAACGGAGTAAATTTTGACCAGTAGTATTGGTTAATTGATTGATTGGTCGACCACAGTCCCGTGACCCTCTGATTGGATCACAGGAGCCCAGCGTGCATGATGTCATAACGCCTTCTGCTGCGTGTTTGAGTGTGCGTTAAAGGGATAGTTCAACATTTTGGCAAACAGGCCCATCACCATAACCCCTATAGTCATAGCAGTAGGTTTGTTACCTTTAATTGTCGGTGCAAGCTGTTTTTAGAGCGGCGGAGCAGAGCCGTGAGCTGCTCAGAGCTACGCTACGGAGGCTCATTATGGGATTTCTTAATTGGTTTCCCTCATCAAACTCATCAAATACACAATCCAACAACTCCACAACGCTCTGGTGGACAAGTTGTGAGCTGCACATTCACCACGCTATGAGATAATAACACAACGTTACCACACAGAGTTGTTTTAGAGGGAAATACAGAGACTGATGATGAAAAACTGTCCCTGAAGGCAACGTGCATCAGAGGTTTTGCATGAATTTCCCTCTAAAACAACTCTGTGTGGTAACGTTGTGTTATTATCTCATAGCGTGGTGAATGTGCAGCTCACAACTTGTCCACCAGAGCGTTGTGGAGTTGTTGGATTGTATTTTATTTACCTTCAGCAAGTCTTTGGGTGTGACGTTTAAGGACAGACATTGTTCCCCAGACATGAGATCTCACAAAAACTCACATGATCACAACGTGACCACAGAATAAAATCGACATATGGAGGACGACGCTGAAAGAACATGGTGGAAATTCAGTTTCTAAACACGAAACACATCGGGTCCGTGACGTTTCCCCGTCTGTCTGCTGACCTGGAGTTCACACACCAAAACTGATTTGATGTTTCCTGAAGCAGCAACAACAACACATGAAGTTTATTTGAGTCGACGAGTGGAGCGAGTCCAGACTGAACTCAGACGCTGTGACGCTTTACATCATGTTTTTCTAATTATCGATGCTGTTCAATGGGTTTTATTGTCCATTCTTCTATTATCTGTTATTTTAATGTTATTTATTTGATTTTTTATGATGATTTTTTAATTTAAATGCATATTTTATTGTGTTTTTATTTAATTTCTTACTATTGCTATATTTTATTGTTATTTTTAATCTTCGTGCATTAGTCTCCATGTCATTCTTCTTGTTTCACTTCTTATGTATATCAAAATGTACATAAAGCACTTTGAGCGGCATTTATTTGCTTTGAAAGGTGCTATATAAATACAATTTAATTGATTGATTGATTGATTTTGCTGTGTAAAGTTTTGAACTAACATCAGTTCTTGTCATCAGTTCCTTGTATTATTATTATTACTATTAATTATTATTATTGTTAATAAGACCACACTGTTGTTAGAGTTGTGTCATGTATTTGCTCCATTGCAGCTCAGTGAAGCCGTCAAACTAAGAATATGACGTGAAATTTCTCCCTCGGCCAATAATGGACCGATGACATCATCTGGTAGAAAACATGAAAAACTACAAATTTCAAGTGTTGAGTTTAGAATGAAAGACATTTGACCTGAATTGTACGATTTAACACTAAATAATAAGGCATTAAAAAACAGTAACGGTGGGTTTTAATTGGCCACGATGGAGCGACAACTGGATATTATTGATAAACCTTTGAGAAATGTCATTCAATCTGCGTTAACACGGATAAAATGGTCCCAAAAAAAAGAAAAAAGAAAGTAAAGTAAACTGAACACAAGCTTGTTTTCAAGCCGTCAGTTTTAAACGTATTTGAGTAGACTCAAGCTTTTCAATTCATTCATGCCATTCTTCACTAAATCAAGTCATTACCACCCATTTCATACGTCCATACGTCCATCTTTCATCTTCTACTTTTACTCTTCAGATATTGTTTCATCTATATTAGTAATGGTTCAAAATAGTTTTCAAGCTGTCAGTTTGAAATGTATTTGAGTACCGGTAGACTTCAGACTTTCAATTTCATACTAATCTTCAACAGTTCAAGTAATTTCCAACCATTTCATACTCTTCATATTGTTTCATCTCTTCAAGATTTCTTCAGCAGTTTCTTCACTTCATTGTTTCAACAATTTATTCAGCTCATTCAGCTTCCAGCTTTCAGCATTCACCCGTATTTCCTTCAGGAAATGCAGCATTCTCTGGTTCATAGGTTCTCAACTAGTCTCACTCTGGGCTCCACATTGTCTCATGGTCATTAAGTCACGACCCACTTTTATAGAATTCAAACCAAGATTTTTTTTATTTTTTTTAAAGCCTTTAAAAACTCATTTAGCTCTTTATTGAGCAAAGTGCATTTCAGAGCACATGAATGAAACTGAGGAGTTACCATGACAACTGCATGTACGGAAGTGAATAAAAAAATATCAAACTGCACAAAATGGAGCCCAACAAAACGATATATTTGACTTCTAATGCATCTCTGCATTCAGAGCATGTTCACTAAAGTGAATAAATATCAAATTGCACAAAATAAAGACCCACAAAACAAAACAAGATTCACTGCATCAGGCCACATTAATAAGAAACTGATATCTTTGCATTCAGAGCAAATGGAGCAAATAATCAGAAAGTGAGGAGGAGCATTACAACTGCATGTGTTCACGTGTGCCTTTCAAAATAAGTTATTTTTCAAAATAAAAGACATGTCCAACATCAGATGTGCATTAAATATTATTTACTTTTTTGACCAGCTGTCTGTGACCCATCCAGAACGGGTCTAGACCCACTTTTGGGTCCCGACCCACCAGTTGAGAACCACTGGTCTAGTCGATAAAATGTAATTTAATCTGCGTTAACACGGATAAAATGGTCAAAAAAAAGAAAAGAAAAAAGAAAGTAAACTGAACACAAATGTCCAGAGGGTTAAATATCATCATGATTATTCGATGACAGGTTTTTCCCTCCGGTGTGATGGAGCCTTTTTATCCACGTCTGTCCCATTGGCCCTTTGAGAGACTCCAAACACCTCTGCACACACACACACACACACACACACACACACACACACACACATGTAGCTGGCGGTGATGATTGTCAGCCGTATCTATTACCAATTCCAGTCCGGTTGGATTTGGTTTTGCAGCAATAAGACAGTACGTGTAATGACAGCATTAAGGCTTGTTCTGCATATATAGAGTTTCAGGGAAAACGGAGACAGATGCTTCTCCCTCGCTGCTCGTACACGTCAACAGAAATAAAGGCAAAAAACACATTCCTGGTGGCTGCGCTGGCCGTGTTCAGCCCTCGTCTGTCTGTCTGTCCGTCTGTTAGTGTGTCTGTGTGTGTGTCTGTGTGTGTTTGAAGGGCCCGGATAACAGGCGGTGGCGGCGAGGAGAAAAGGCCTGGATGTGCACTGCAAAAACTCAAAATCTTACCAAGAATATTTGTCTTATTTCTAGTCAAAATGTCTCATTTCTAGTCAAAACTAATCACATTCTACTTAAAATAAGACTCATCACCTAAAAATTAACTTGTTTTTAGATCATTTTCACTTGTTTCAAACTAATTCTCACTTGAAATAAGTAGAAAAATCTGACAGTGAAAGCACGTTTTTTGTGCTTGTAATAAGAAAGAAAAACTTGCTCCACTATCAGATTTTTCTACTTATTTCAAGTGAAAATCTGCTTGAAAGAAGTAAAAAGTGTCTAAAAACAAGCTACTTTTTAATGTGATGAGTCTTATTTTAAGTATAATGGGATTTGTTTTGACTAGAAAATAAATTTTGACTAGAAATAAGACAAATATTCTTGGTAAGACTTTGAGTTTTTACAGTGTAACTTTTGCTTTTCCATCCATTATCAGATTTTTCTACTTATTTCAAGTGAAAATCAGCTTGAAACAAGTGAAAATGATCTAAAAACAAGTTAATATTTAGGTGATGAGTCTTATTTTAAGTGGAAAGAGATTCGTTTTGACCAGAAATGAGACATTTTGACAAGAAATAAGACAAATAAATATTCTTGGTAAGATTTTTTAAAGAGTTTTTGCAGTGCAGTCGACTCGAAGCCGAGGCTCCTTTCCATCGTCAGCCGGTAACGTGAGTAATGAGCTCTGTCAGACGCTGGCGGCTGACTGATGTTTTCCACCGCAGACGAACCTCCCTGAGCGCTGACGGCCACATGCTAACGACAGATCGACACACACACACACACACACACACACATACACACACACACACACACACCCCACACCACGGAAAACGCAAAAAACGGTGGCGTACACGTCTCACCAAGATGAGATACGCGGCCTCGGCTCGAAGGTCACGACCCCGACGCATGCACGCAGCAGCAACGTCGAGATGTTTGGTACTTTGTGTTCTTTGGGTTGTGTGTGTGAGAGAGAGAGAAATGAGTTCACTCAAGAGTTTCTGTGTCTGAACTTCTTCAACGATTTCAACCCTCAACTGTCAGATCCAGTTGTAGCGTCGGCGCGTTAATGCGACGTGAGCGGGCTGAAAGGCAATTTGGGGGGAAATGAGGAACAAGTTCAAAGCTCAGAGGGAGAAACAACTCGTTTTCGTCTAAAGACTTGAACCTCGACTCAGTTTTTTACACCAATGTGTTTTCACTTTATCACCAGAGGGCCTGACTCAGTGTATTATCATTAACGCATACAGTTATAAAGGTAGATGTTTGTGTTAAAGCTCCTTCAAAATAAAGGTAGATGTTTGTATTAAAGCTCCTTCAAAATAAAGGTAGATGTTTGTGTTAAAGCTCCATACAGTATAAAGGTAGATGTTTGTGTTAAAGCTCCATACAGTATAAAGGTAGATGTTTGTGTTAAAGCTCCATACAGTATAAAGGTAGATGTTTGTGTTAAAGCTCCTTCAAAATAAAGGTAGATGTTTGTATTAAAGCTCCATACAGTATAAAGGTAGATGTTTGTGTTAAAGCTCCATACAGTATAAAGGTAGATGTTTGTGTTAAAGCTCCTTCAAAATAAAGGTAGATGTTTGTATTAAAGCTCCATACAGTATAAAGGTAGATGTTTGTATTAAAGCTCCTTCAAAATAAAGGTAGATGTTTGTGTTAAAGCTCCATACAGTATAAAGGTAGATGTTTGTATTAAAGCTCCATACAGTATAAAGGTAGATGTTTGTATTAAAGCTCCATACAGTATAAAGGTAGATGTTTGTATTAAAGCTCCATACAGTATAAAGGTAGATGTTTGTATTAAAGCTCCTTCAAAATAAAGGTAGATGTTTGTATTAAAGCTCCATACAGTATAAAGGTAGATGTTTGTATTAAAGCTCCATACAGTATAAAGGTAGATGTTTGTGTTAAAGCTCCATACAGTATAAAGGTAGATGTTTGTGTTAAAGCTCCATACAGTATAAAGGTAGATGTTTGTGTTAAAGCTCCATACAGTATAAAGGTAGATGTTTGTGTTAAAGCTCCATACAGTATAAAGGTAGATGTTTGTATTAAAGCTCCATACAGTATAAAGGTAGACGTTTGTATTAAAGCTCCATACAGTATAAAGGTAGATGTTTGTGTTAAAGCTCCATACAGTATAAAGGTAGATGTTTGTGTTAAAGCTCCATACAGTATAAAGGTAGATGTCCATGTGTAGTGTGATTATAAAGCAGCTCTAGGTTCTATATTAATACTGTGAAAGTATCAAAGTCTCAGTCCACAGAGAAATGCACACAGCCTGTATTCAGAAACTGAGCCTTAAAACCAGCCGTCAGGACTTCCTGTCACTTTGTGATGTCACAACTAAGCCCCGCCCCCTCACCACCACCTGGACCCACCATCCAACCAACAACAACTTTGCAGGATTTTAAGTTTCTCTGAGTGTTTAATTCTGAAATCTGCTCTACTTTTTTAATTTGATCACTTTAGAAAACAGTCGGCCAATCAGAAGAGAGACTCAGAGCTTCCTCCTCTCTCCTGATTGGCTGACACCGACCTGTTGTTACATTAATAGAGCTGCAGAGAGAAGATTTTTTAATCAACCCTTCAAAATAAAAGACACCTTTAATGATAATGTGATATTCATCGTCTAAATAAAGATCTCCTCGTGGTTCTTCTGGCAGACGCTGCTGCTCATTGTTCGACGGTTCTCTCACATCCTTCTCTCTCCGCACATTCTTCTTTCCCTCCATCGGGGCTGAAACCCCCTCATTTGGTCTCATCCTGCTGTGACACAAACGAACAGCGACTCGTTCTCCACTCGTGTCATGTGGGCGGCCGTCTGACACTGACGGATGACTCGGCTCGATGACGACTGAACAGAAACGACGGCGACGCAGCGGGATGCCCGGACTGAAGGCCTCTGCCACAGAAACAACAACAACTACACTGCAAAAACTCTACATCTTTCCAAGAATATTTGTCTTATGTCTTGTCAAAATGTCTCATTTCTAGTCAAAACTATTATTTCCCCTTAAAATAAGACTCATCACCTAAAAATGAACTTGTTTTTAGATCATTTTCACTTGTTTCAAACTAATTTTCACTTGAAATAAGTAGAAAAATCTGCCAGTGAAAGCAAGTATCAGAAGTGAAAATATTAGGGCTGGGACTCGATTAAAAAAATTAATTGAATTAATTAGAGGCTTTGTAATTAATTAATCGCAATTAATCACATTTTAATCGCATATAAATATTTGACCTGAGAACAGTGAGAAGCATTTTTTTTTTCACATGGATTTTAGTATACCATTGAATGACTGAATACATAAGCTTAAGCATTCAAGGTGGTACTTAACCAAGACCAACAGACTAGGGATGCAAATTATCGATTCATTCATTAATCGATATTTGATACATACAGATGAAATGGTCTTTCCTTCCAATACACTATAATGATTACTGTAGTATTTAACTAGGCTACTTAAATCACAGTAGCATAAACTGATTTGTTGAACTCAGCCTGATGTAAACATTAATAAAACTCAGTAACCAATCACACAGCAGCTCCATGTTGTCCCTGTGTGATGTTCAGGGACAGGTCAGGACAGTCTGAAGACAGAGCTCTGAGGGTGAAGTCCTATCATAATGAGATGAGCTGCACCTGTGACAGTGACAGGTCATAGATATAGCACTGCAGCTATATAGCGCATTTAGCGTGCGCCCGTGTCTGTGTATCTATGTGCAGGCAGAGATCAGAGATGGTGTTTTAAATAACCATGCTAGTGTTTCACCAGCTCTCATCTCTGCCAGTCAGCCTCTCAAACCGCCGCCTCTCTCGCGTGCGGGCGCACCGCACATAGACACACGTGAGAAGGAAAAAAAAAAAAAAGGCCTTTAGATTTTAGTTTTTAGATCATTTTCACTTGTTTCAAACTAATTTTCACTTGAAATAAGTAGAAAAATCTGCCAGTGAAAGCAAGTTTTTTGTGCTTGTAATAAGAAAGAAAAACTTGCTCCACTGTCAGATTTTTCTACTTATTTCAAGTGAAAATCTGCTTGAAAGAAGTAAAAATGTGATGAGTCTTATTTGAAGTAGAATGAGATTTGTTTTGACTAAAAATAAGAGAAATATTCTTGGTAAGATTTTGAGTTTTTTGCAGTGTACGAAGAAAAAAAAACAAAAAAAAAAAGAAGAAAACTTTCCTGGTTTGTTTTACGGTGAGTGATTGTTTCCCTCGTTGGGGCTGTTGGAGATTTTAAAGAGAAGAAACCAAACAAACAAAAGCAGCATTAAAGCGCCGTGCCTCTCTCAGGACACACCCTCTGTGTTTCTAACACATTAAGGAAAACCTGCAGGCCGCTCGTAAAAAACCAAACAACATCTTTTCTCTCTCGGCCATAAAATAAAACAAGATTGGCTGCCTCCGCACAAAAACACACAGGCAGCACTTTCCTCACTGTTTTCCTCTGAGAAGAATGATTGTAAATGTGTAATTAAATTAATAAAATAGTCCCTGGTTGTAAATCACTGCCCTGCAAAGAGGAGGAGGAGGAGGAAGAGGAGGCCTGGTTTCACAGCTGTGTGCATGGAGGTGTGTGTACTGCACTGCAAAAACTCAAAATCTTACCAAGACTATTTGTCTGATTTCTATTCAAAATGTCATTTCTAGTCAAAACAAATCTCATTCTACTTAAAATAAGACTTAAAAGCAGCTTGTTTTTAGACACTTTTTACTTCTTTCAAGCAGATTTTCACTTGAAATAAGTATAAAAATCTGACAGTGGAGCAAGTTTTTCTTTTTTATTACAAGCACAAAAAACTTGCTTTCATTGGCAGATTTTTCAACTTATTTCAAGTGAAAATTAGTTTGAAAAAAGTGAAATTATCTAAAAACAAGTTAATTTTAGGCCATGAGTCTCATTTTAAGTGGAAAGAGATTAGTTTTGACCAGAAATTAGACATTTTGACAAGAAATATGACAAATACACTGCAAAAACGCAAAATCTTTCCAAGAATATTTGTCTTATTTCTGTTTTTACTCAAAATAAGACTCATCACCTAAAAATTTACTTGTTTTTAGATAATTTTCACTTGTTTCAAACAAATTTTCACTTGAAATAAGTAGAAAAATCTGCCACTGAAAGCAAGTTTTTTGTGCTTGTAATAAGAAAGAAAAACTTGATCCACTGTCAGATTTTTCTACTTAGTTCAAGTGAAAATCAGCTTGAAAGAAGTAAAAAGTGTCTAAAAACAAACTGCTTTTTAAATGTGATGAGTCTTATTTTAAGTAGAATGAGATTTGTTTTGACTAGTAGAAATAGGACAAATACTCTTGGAAAGATTTTGAGTTTTTGCAGTGTGTGTTTCAGGAGGAGGAGGAGGATTAAAAACTAAATGGCAACACAGGCTTTAAATGCCCCCCCTCCCCTCCCCTCCCCACCCTGAGGGTAGTTATGGGTGCTCGGCTCGGCTCGCTCAGTCAGATTTACCCCTGGTGGTTAGTTAGCGAGCTGAGGTTGGGGGCAGCAGCATTACACTCTGGGAAGCGCGGTGCCAACTCCGACCATAATAAAGACATTAAAACGCTCCTCATTAAACTATTTTGGGCACAGGGGCTGGTGTGTGTGTGTGTGTGTGTGTGTGTGTGTGTGTGTGTGTTGGTGCTGCCAGTGATTCAGTGCCAGGGCACCTCTGTGTCACTAGTGGCTGCAGGGATGAAATTACAAACAGATGCTTATTAACGGGGCTCCGGGGGCCGCGGGGCGATGAGAGAGCACAGGGGGGGTTGAGGTATATACATATATATACTATTATACAGTTTATATATATATATATATATATAAAAAAGGTGTAACAGTTCAGAAACGAGGCCACGGTCACACTGATCAAACACAGATACACCTCTGTTTGTTATTGATACACTGTAAAAAAAACAACAACTGATCAGTTGTGTCAACTTATTAATATTGAGTGAACAAGTCAAAGTAGTGTATTAAGTATATATATATATTAAGTATATTTTTTTGGGCTTTATTAGATAGCACAGTGAGATAGACAGGAAAGGGGGAGGCAGAGAGAGGGGGAATGACATGCAGGAAAGGTCAGCCCGACGCGGGACTCGAACCGGGGACGCCTGCGTTGAGGACTGTAGCCTCTACATGGGGCGGCTTTAACCACTGCGCCACGCACCGCCCCCAAATGCATCATTTTGAGTTGTAACTAATATTTCAGTGTAGTGGTGGCAACATATAAATAACATTTAATATGAGTTGTTAGGAAAACTTAACAAGTATGGTCAAGTTTTAACCACTATTATTAAAAAAAACCTCTTCTCATTAAATGGTTTATTCTTGATAGATAAACTTTATGGGTCAGTGACAAATTTATAATTGTTTTAAAAGCACCAGATTTATATATATATATATATATATATATGTATAAAAAGGTGTAACAGTTCAGAAACGAGGCCACGTTCACACCAAGGGGGCAGTTGTTGGTCTGAGAAGTGAAGTCACTTCCGCGTTCAACAAACTGCAATCCCCTCTTCTTCCTCTGGGGGCTGGCTCCAGAAGGGAGCAACTCCAATCGAGCCCCATGTTAAAATAGCCGATTTTACAGCTTAAAAAAACATATTTACAGCCTGGTACATTTTATTTTTTGGTCTCAACCGATAGTTTCTACCCCTGCCCACACTCTGAGGGGGGTGAATTTTTTTTAAACTCTACCGTTTTACTATTATTAGGTTTAAAGTTCTGGCCAATTAGGGCGCAGAAACGTTGAGTGACAGGTCCGGAGACCGCTGCTTCGAGGCCAGTGGGCGGGCTCTCGGCCGGCCAACCGCCGCACCGCTCCAAATATGGCAAGTAGAATCCAACATGGCGCGGTTCAAACCCCCGTAGTAGCGGCACAAAACAGACTCCCCCAAACCAATGGGTGACGTCACGGTGCTACGGCCATTCTTTTTACAGTCTATGGTTCACACTGATCAAACATGTCCAAACACAGATACACCTCTGTTTATTATCGATACACTGTAAAAAACTGATCAGTTGTCTCAACTTATTAATATTGAGTGAACAAGTCAAATGCATCATTTTGAGTTGTAACGACTGTAATATTTCAGTGTAGTGGTGGTGGCAACATATAAATAACATTTAATATGAGTAGTTAGGAAAACTTAACAAGTATGGTCAAGTTTTAACCATTATTTTTTTTTTTTTCTTGTTTTCTTGTTTCTTGTTTTCTAAGTCTTGAAACTTATAAAAAATAAAAAAAAACAAATGAATAGGTTTTTTTCTCATCTTCTCATTAAATGGTTTATTTTTGATAGATAAACTTTATGGGTCAGTGACAAATTTATAATTGTTTTAAAAGCACCAGATTTATTATATATATGTATAAAAAGTTGTAACAGTTCAGAAACGAGGCCACGTTCACGCTGATCAAACATGTCCAAACACAGATACACCTCTGTTTATTATTGATACACTGTAAAAAACTGATCAGTTGTCTCAACTTATTAATATTGAGTGAACAAGTTAAATGCATCATTTTGAGTTTTAACTAATATTTCATTGTAGTGGTGGAGGCAACATATAAATAACATTTAATATGAGTTGTTAGGAAAACTTAACAAGTATGGTCAAGTTTTAACCACTATTATTTAAAAAAAAAAAAAAAAAAGTCTTGAAACTTATAAAAAAGCAAACAAATGAATAGATTTTTAAAATTTTTTTTACCTCTTCTCATTAAATGGTTTATTCTTGATAGATAAACTTTATGGGTCAGTGACAAATTTATAGTTGTTTTAAAAGCAGCAGATTTATTATAAAGGTGTAACAGTTCAAAAACTTGGCCACATTCACACTGATCAAACATGTCCAAACACAGATACACCTCTGTTTGTTATTGATACACTGTAAAAAACTGATCAGTTGTCTCAATTCATTAATATTGAGTGAACAAGTCAAATGCATCATTTTGAGTTGTAACTACTGTAATATTTCAGTGTAGTGGTGGAGGCAACATATAAATAACAACTGTCCCTCCATTTAATATGAGTTGTTAGGAAAACTTAACAAGTATGGTCAAGTTTTAACCACTATTATTAAAAAAAAAAAAATAGGGCCTGTCTTAAAAACTAATAAATAATTTTTAAAAACAAATGAATAGATTTTTTTTTCTCATTATATGATTTGCTCTTAATGATAAAGTTTATGGGTCAGTGACAAATTAAAAATAGTTTTAAAAGCACCAGATTTCTACATTTTGTATTCATGTTGGTTTTTATGACATCTGAATATTTTCTAACAAAAGTCAGACTAAATGCTTCTGAAAATGCCAAATGATGAAACCACAAAACAATGATCAGAGTTAAATATTTCATCCACTTACAGTGGATTTAAGAGTACTTATGTATAAAAACACACTTTCTTCTGAAAATATTACATTGAAATAGATTCTTTTTTTATTACCATGTTTTTACATTTAAATTTTAATGCATTTCAGCAACACTGAGCAGGACTGATCCTAACAAAAACTTTCTTTTTTCTGTTTAATCTGTGACAAATTCTGTAAAATTTACATAGAAACATAGTGTTGCACTGAAAAGGTGAATTACATTTATTCCACATTCGAGTCCAGATTCATTTACAGTCAGAAAATACCAGTGACCATTGACCCGAATATCTCCTCAAAACTTTATTGATCAATCTCTTCCAAACATATCACTGTGGAGATTAAACCACAATGAACCGGAATAAAGAGAGGAATGTGTCTGAAAACAAAATTATTCCAACTTTAAGGGTGTAAATGTTCCAGCAGCACTTCATTCTCTCTGACCGGCTGAACTTCAGTCCACTGACAGGTGGTTTCTCACATTAATGAACCAACAGAGAAACATACAATATAAATAAAATATCACTGAGACAAGAACTAAACCACTTTGATCACGAAGCAACGGTCAACGGAGAGACACCAGGGTAGATAGAGTAGGTAGGTAGTTAGTGAGTTATTAGTTGGTTAGTTAGTTAGTTAATTACTTAGTTAGTTAGTCAGTCACGCATTCATTCAGTCAGTCAGTGAGTTAGTTAGTTAGTTAGTTAGTTAGTTAGTGAGTCACTCATTCATTCAGCCAGTGAGTGAGTTAGTGAGTGAGTGAGTTAGTTAGTTAGTTAGTGAGTCACTCATTCATTCAGCCAGTGAGTGAGTTAGTGAGTGAGTGAGTTAGTTAGTTAGTGAGTCCCTCATTGATTCATTCATTCATTCAGTCAGTGAGTTAGTTAGTTAGTTACTCATTCATTCAGTCAGTTAGTTAGTTAGTTAGTTAGTTAGTGAGTCCCTCATTCATTCATTCATTCATTCAGTGAGTTAGTTAGTGAGTCACTCATTCATTCAGTCAGTGAGTTAGTTAGTTAGTTAGTCACTCATTCATTCAGTCAGTGAGTTAGTTAGTTAGTTAGTTACTCATTCGTTCAGTCAGTGAGTTAGTTAGTTAGTGAGTCACTCATTCATTCAGTCAGTGAGTTAGTCAGTTAGTTAGTGAGTCACTCATTCATTCAGTCAGTGAGTTAGTTAGTGAGTGAGTGAGTTAGTTAGTTAGTCATTCATTCATTCAGTCAGTGAGTTAGTTAGTCACTCATTCATTCAGTCAGTGAGTTAGTTAGTTAGTGAGTGAGTCACTCATTCATTCAGTCAGTGAGTTAGTTAGTTAGTGAGTCACTCATTCATTCAGTCAGTGAGTTAGTTAGTTAGTTAGTGAGTCACTCATTCATTCAGTCAGTCAGTGAGTTAGTTAGTTAGTTAGTGAGTCACTCATTCATTCAGTCAGTGAGTTAGTTAGTTAGTTAGTTAGTTAGTTAGTGAGTGTCGAAAAACGTGGGAACTCAAAAATTCAGGCGCAACAAAAAAAGATGGCTGGAGTCACAAATTAAGCTGAGCTGTGCAGTTTATTTTACAGTGCAACAAACAACAGGGCAACAAAGCAAGCCTCACTCTCTCCACCCGAGCTTCTGCTCGGCCTGGGCCTTATATACCCCAAACCCCGCCCCAAGAACAATTAACACCAATTAACCCATGAAACAATAAGTCCGGTAACTATACTCCACACACCGGCACTGAACTGACCTTATTAACAATATTCAACATCATACAAACCATCACAATCAATAAACAGGCTCTATTTGAGCATTTAATACATAAAGAAAAACTCTCCCCCTCCACTCAGTGGGGAGATGGTATGGTCCGCAGCCGACCATACCATAAAAGCAAGCTGCTTCTGCTGCTCTGGTTCATTCCTCCATGGCCGGCACAGGAGCAGCAGCACGACAGCAGCACCCAGGTAACTATGACAAAATAAAGAGAACTGAAAACAAACAAATATGATGAGTAGTGTGTGGTTTTCTTGTTCTACTTCGGTTGGAGATATGATGATGATGAGTATGAAACCAAAGGGGTGCGTGCACTCACCCAACAGAGGGGAAAATGTGTAAAATGTACCATGTAGACTGAAGACTGAAGGTGCTTTATAGTGATGAAGAGGGCTTCGTCACATTACCGCCCTCCTCTCCTGCAGCGGCAATGTTTGGCAGCCGTGACAAATAGTCCGCTGCAACATTCTCCTTGCCTGCCTTATGCCGAACACAGAACTTGAATGGCTGCAGCTCCAGATACCACCTGGTGACTCTGGCGTTCCTGTCCTTCATGGTTTGGATCCAGGTCAGGGCCCTGTGATCGGTCTGAAGGTCAAACTCACGTCCCAACAGGTAATACCTTAGGCTATCCAACGCCCACTTGATTGCCAGGCACTCCTTTTCAATGGTGGAGTAGCGGGTTTCACGGGGTAGCAGCTTCCTGCTGAGGTACAGTACAGGTCGTTCTTCACCCGGCTCTCCCTGAGCCAGTACTGCTCCTAGGCCCACCCCTGACGCATCCACCTGCACCAGGAAACGGCGGTCAAAGTCAGGACTCTGTAACACAGGGGAAGAGCATAACTTCTCCTTCAGGCCTTGGAAAGCCATCTCACACTCCTCACTCCAGGGCACAGGGTTACGGGCCAATTTGCAGGTGAGGTTAGTTAAAGGGGCTGCCAGAGTGGAAAAGTGAGGAATGAACCGCCTGTACCAGCCCACCAAGCCGAGGAAGGACCGGACCTGAGTCTTGGTACGAGGTCGGGGGCTGCTTAAGATAGCTGCAATCTTATCAACTTGAGGGCGGATCTCACCTTTTCCCAGCTGGTACCCCAGGTATGCAGTTTCCTGTTTCGCCCACTCACACTTCTGCAGATTGAGGGTGAGCCCAGCCGCACTGATTGCTCCGAGTACTCGACGGACGTGTTCCAGATGTTCTTCCCACGTCTGGCTGAACACCACCACATCGTCCAAGTAGGCAGCGCTACAGTCCTCACAGCCCTGGAGGACCTGGTCCATCAGCCTTTGGAATGTTGCTGGTGCCCCGTGTAACCCAAAAGGCATCACGGTGAACTGGAACAGACCAAAAGGGGTCCTGAAAGCAGTGAGGGGGCGAGACTGCTCCTCTAGGGGGACCTGCCAATACCCCTTACAGAGGTCAAGGGTTGTTATATACGCTGCCTTACCAATCCTCTCTAACAGGTCTTCAATTCGTGGCATTGGATAGGCATCAAAAAAGGAGATAGCATTAAGTTTTCTAAAGTCAATGCACACACGAAGAGACCCATCCTTTTTGGGCACGATGACTATGGGACTGCTCCACTCACTTGCAGAGGGTTCGATGACTCCCAGCTCCATCATCTGCCGCACCTCCTCTTTCAGAGGCTGCACCAAGCGCTCTGGGACCCGGTAGCACGCCTGCCGTATTGGTCTGTTGTCTGGTTTGACTCGGATGACATGCTGTAACACTCCTGTACAGCCTGGTTTCTGTGTGAACAGCAGTGGAAAAGAATCAAACAAAACTTGGAGCTCAACTGACCTCTTGTCATCCAGATGAGCGAGATCCACTCTGGCCGGTTGCTTCCAGGCTTCCACCACACCTTCCGTGTCATCCTCCTCCTGCACCTGACGCGCCAACAGAGAGGTCATGGATGGGAGGCTTCTCTGCTCCTCCCAGGCTTTCAAGAGGTTCACGTGGTAGGTCTGCTTTGGTTTTCCCTTCTCAGGGTGCAGGACTTCATAGGTTGTGGGCCCCATCCGCCTAGTGACCTCAAAGGGGCCCTGCCACTTCGCCAGCAGTTTGCTGGTTGATGTGGGCAGGAGCAACAGGACCTTCTGTCCTGGTTTGAACTCACGTTGGCGGGCCCGTTGGTCATACCACCTTTTCTGTGAGCTCTGTGCCTCCAAGAGGTTCACTCTGGCCTCCTCCCGGTACTGCTCCAACCGGTCCCTCATCTGGAGGACATATTGCACCACCCCTTGGCCCTGCTCCCTCTGGGCTGGCTCTTTTTCCTCCCAGTTCTTCTTCAGCAGGTCAAGGGGCCCCTGGACAGGCCACCCATACAGGAGCTCGAAAGGAGAAAATCCAGTAGAGGCCTGTGGTACTTCTCTGTAGGCAAAGAGGAGAAAAGGTAACCATTTATCCCAGTCCTTTCCTGTGTCAGAGACAAACTTTCTCAGCATCCTTTTGAGGGTCTGGTTAAACCTCTCCACCAGCCCGTCCGTCTCCGGGTGATAAGGTGATGTCTTGATCGCTGTTATGCCCAACTCTCGATGCAGCTGACCCATCAGGCGAGAGGTAAAGTTGGTCCCTTGGTCCGTCAAAATCTCCTCTGGGATACCTACTCGAGAGAAGAGCTGGACAAGAGCACTGATAAGTTTTGGAGTGGTTATGGACCGCAGAGGAAAAGCTTCTGGGAACCGAGTAGCATAATCACAGACAACGAGGATATACTGATATCCGGCTGCGCTTTTTTCTAAGGGTCCCACAATGTCCATGGCAATTCGCCTGAATGGGGTGGTGATCACAGGCATAGACTGCAGTGGTGCTCTGTCTGTTTTACGGACAGCACTGGTTTTCTGACACTCCGGACATGATCTGCAATATGCCTGTACGTCAGAGTACATTGAGGGCCAAAAAAAACGTGATGCCACTCTGAGATACGTCTTATGGTGCCCCAAATGTCCCGCCCAGGGAATGGTGTGTGCCAGGTGTAACACCAGGGATCTACAACTGCCTGGCACCACTAGCCGCAGGTTATCTGGCTCATTCCCCTGATACAGAACATCATTATGCAGAACATACACTGACCCCCCAGTTTGAACCCTTTGATCAGTAGAGGCGGCAACCTTGTCAAGCAGAGACTTTAACACAGGGTCAGTCTGCTGTAACATTTGGATATTTTCTGGTATCTCCCATCGAACAGGGAAATCATTGTTTGGAGTTTTAACAGAATCAGGGGCACCAGCATGTTTCTCCAACCGCCGCTGTCGGCGTGGCTTCCTGGGCCTGTCAGGCCCCGCCTCACACAGACTACCACACAAGTCTGGCAGAGGCTGCAGTCCGGGCTGACCTTCTGCTCGGCCTGGGCCTTATATACCCCAAACCCCGCCCCAAGAACAATTAACACCAATTAACCCATGAAACAATAAGTCCGGTAACTATACTCCACACACCGGCACTGAACTGACCTTATTAACAATATTCAACATCATACAAACCATCACAATCAATAAACAGGCTCTATTTGAGCATTTAATACATAAAGAAAAACTCTCCCCCTCCACTCAGTGGGGAGATGGTATGGTCCGCAGCCGACCATACCATAAAAGCAAGCTGCTTCTGCTGCTCTGGTTCATTCCTCCATGGCCGGCACAGGAGCAGCAGCACGACAGCAGCACCCAGGTAACTATGACAAAATAAAGAGAACTGAAAACAAACAAATATGATGAGTAGTGTGTGGTTTTCTTGTTCTACTTCGGTTGGAGATATGATGATGATGAGTATGAAACCAAAGGGGTGCGTGCACTCACCCAACAGAGGGGAAAATGTGTAAAATGTACCATGTAGACTGAAGACTGAAGGTGCTTTATAGTGATGAAGAGGGCTTCGTCACAGTGAGTGAGTCACTCCTTCATTCAGTCAGTTAGTTAGTTAGTTAGTGAGTCACTCATTCATTCAGTCAGTGAGTTAGTTAGTGAGTGAGTTAGTTAGTTAGTCACTCATTCATTCAGTCAGTGAGTTGATTAGTTAGTTAGTTAGTTAGTCACTAATTCATTCAGTCAGTGAGTGAGTGAGTTAGTTAGTTAGTTAGTTAGTTAGTTAGTTAGTTAGTTAGTTAGTTAGTTAGTTAGTTAGTTAGTTAGTTAGTTAGTTAGTTAGTGAGTCACTCATTCATTCAGTCAGTGAGTTAGTTAGTGAGTCACTCATTAATTCAGTCAGTTAGTTAGTTAGTCACTCATTCATTCAGTCAGTTAGTTAGTTAGTGAGTCACTCATTCATTCAGTCAGTGAGTTAGTTAGTTAGTTAGTCACTCATTCATTCAGTCAGTGAGTTAATTAGTTAGTTAGTTGGTGGGTCACTCATTCATTCAGTCAGTGAGTGAGTGAGTGAGTGAGTGAGTGAGTGAATGAGTGAGTGAGTGAGTTAGTTAGTTAGTTAGTTAGTTAGTTAGTTAGTTAGTTAGTTAGTTAGTTAGTGAGTCACTCATTCATTCAGTCAGTGAGTTAGTTAGTTAGTTAGTGAGTCACTCACTCATTCATTCAGCCAGTGAGTGAGTTAGTTAGTTAGTGAGTCACTCATTCATTCAGCCAGTGAGTGAGTTAGTGAGTGAGTGAGTTAGTTAGTTAGTGAGTCCCTCATTGATTCATTCATTCATTCAGTCAGTGAGTTAGTTAGTTAGTTACTCATTCATTCAGTCAGTCAGTTAGTTAGTTAGTTAGTGAGTCCCTCATTCATTCATTCATTCATTCATTCATTCATTCATTCATTCATTCATTCATTCAGTGAGTTAGTTAGTTAGTGAGTCACTCATTCGTTCAGTCAGTGAGTTTGTTAGTTAGTGAGTCACTCATTCATTCAGTCAGTGAGTTAGTCAGTTAGTTAGTGAGTCACTCATTCATTCAGTCAGTGAGTTAGTTAGTGAGTGAGTGAGTTAGTTAGTCATTCATTCATTCAGTCAGTGAGTTAGTTAGTCACTCATTCATTCAGTCAGTGAGTTAGTTAGTTAGTTAGTTAGTGAGTGAGTCACTCATTCATTCAGTCAGTGAGTTAGTTAGTTAGTGAGTCACTCATTCATTCAGTCAGTGAGTTAGTTAGTTAGTGAGTCACTCATTCATTCAGTCAGTGAGTTAGTTAGTTAGTTAGTTAGTTAGTTAGTTAGTTAGTTAGTGAGTGAGTCACTCCTTCATTCAGTCAGTTAGTTAGTTAGTTAGTGAGTCACTCATTCATTCAGTCAGTGAGTTAGTTAGTGAGTGAGTTAGTTAGTTAGTCACTCATTCATTCAGTCAGTAAGTTGATTAGTTAGTTAGTTAGTTAGTTAGTCACTAATTCATTCAGTGAGTGAGTGAGTGAGTGAGTGAGTGAGTGAGTGAGTGAGTGAGTGAGTGAGTTAGTTAGTTAGTTAGTTAGTTAGTTAGTTAGTTAGTTAGTTAGTTAGTTAGTTAGTTAGTTAGTTAGTTAGTGAGTCACTCATTCATTCAGTCAGTGAGTTAGTTAGTGAGTCACTCATTAATTCAGTCAGTTAGTTAGTTAGTGAGTCACTCATTCATTCAGTCAGTCAGTCAGTTAGTTAGTTAGTTAGTCACTCATTCATTCAGTGAGTGAGTGAGTTAGTTAGTTAGTTAGTGAGTCACTCAATCATTCAGTCAGTGAGTTAGTTAGTTAGTTAGTCACTCATCCATTCAGTCAGTGAGTTAGTTAGTTAATTAGTGAGTCACTCATTCATTCATTCAGTCAGTGAGTTAGTTAGTTAGTCACTCATTCATTCAGTCAGTGAGTTAGTTAGTTAGTTAGTTAGTGGGTCACTCATTCATTCAGTGAGTGAGTGAGTGAGTGAGTGAGTGAGTGAGTGAGTGAGTGAGTGAGTGAGTGAGTGAGTTAGTTAGTTAGTTAGTTAGTTAGTTAGTTAGTTAGTTAGTTAGTTAGTTAGTTAGTTAGTTAGTTAGTGAGTCACTCATTCATTCAGTCAGTGAGTGAGTGAGTTAGTTAGTTAGTGAGTCACTCATTCATTCAGTCAGTGAGTTAGTTAGTTAGTGAGTCACTCATTCATTCAGTGAGTGAGTGAGTGAGTGAGTGAGTGAGTGAGTGAGTGAGTGAGTGAGTGAGTTAGTTAGTTAGTTAGTTAGTTAGTTAGTTAGTTAGTTAGTTAGTTAGTTAGTTAGTTAGTTAGTTAGTTAGTTAGTTAGTTAGTTAGTCACTCACTCATTCAGTCAGTGAGTTAGTTAGTTGGTTAGTTAGTGAGTCACTCATTCAGTCAGTTAGTTAGTTGGTTAGTTAGTGAGTCACTCATTCATTCAGTCAGTGAGTTAGTCAGTGAGTGAGTGAGTGAGTGAGTGAGTGAGTGAGTGAGTTAGTTAGTTAGTTAGTTAGTTAGTTAGTTAGTTAGTTAGTTAGTTAGTTAGTTAGTTAGTTAGTTAGTTAGTTAGTTAGTTAGTTAGTTAGTTAGTTAGTTAGTTAGTTAGTTGGTTAGTTAGTTAGTGAGTCACTCACTCATTCAGTCAGTGAGTTAGTTAGTTGGTTAGTTAGTCACTCACTCATTCAGTCAGTTTGTTAGTTAGTTAGTTGGTTAGTTAGTGAGTCACTCATTCATTCAGTCAGTGAGTTAGTCAGTGAGTTAGTGAGTTAGTTAGTGAGTGAGTGAGTGAGTGAGTGAGTGAGTGAGTGAGTGAGTGAGTGAGTGAGTGAGTTAGTTAGTTAGTTAGTCACTCATTCATTCAGTGAGTGAGTGAGTGAGTGAGTGAGTGAGTGAGTGAGTGAGTGAGTGAGTGAGTGAGTGAGTGAGTGAGTGAGTGAGTGAGTGAGTTAGTTAGTTAGTTAGTTAGTTAGTTAGTTAGTTAGTTAGTTAGTTAGTTAGTTAGTTAGTTAGTTAGTTAGTTAGTTAGTTAGTCAGGGCAAGCTGATCGGAGCCGACCCGATTGAAGGCGATTTTAACCCGCGTCGCTTGATGAGTCGTATGAGGCGCATCAGGTTAGGGGTTTGTTTGTGTCATGGCCTCTGAATGCCAAGCTGTTCAATGCTATACTGCCCCCTGTGGAAACAAGAGTAAATTCAGTCTTAACTCCCATTTAGTTAAGTTTCACTTTCGGTTTTGAGAGAAGGAGAGCACATGGCTGGTGCTGGAGACCATTTTCTTTGTCTGTCGCGCTGTGGGAAGACTTTACTTTGGTATTGAAGCCGCAGAAGACCATATCTGTAAGTTTTTATGTTTCATAAGTTCATACATGAAGATTGTGTGTTACAATCATTTCCATTATCACTTTCATTTTGTACATTGTAATAATTCAGCCATGTATGATACATAATTTAGCCACGTAGCTTAGATGCTATTTTGATTCATTCGAGGTGTTTTCTCTTTTTGTGCATATCAATATTGTCTGTACTTACCTCATTTATTACCATGATTATTCTGCTTGTGTAACTTCATTTACAAAACTTGTATGTTTGGATTGTATTACAGTTTCACATTCGTGACATCTTCAGTAAAGATCAGTGACAACGCCACAGTCCGGTCTATGTGGTGGCATTTTTCTATGGGAAATGACATAAAAGTTTGATAACAACAAGACCAGTGAACAGAGTGTTATGCCACCTTTAAAGATCACGTATGAACTGTGTTATTATTTCAATAATGACTACATTACATTTAATGTCATTTTGTGTGGGTTTGAACAGTTAAAGTATAGTTATTTTGTGTTCTTATATTGCTTCATTTCAACATTGCATTATCACTACTGGCAGCCATTTTGATCTCCAAAATTACAACATGCTCCTTAGCACCACCTAATGGATGAGAGTGTGTACTTCAACAGAATCTGAAGGAGGCCAAGGCGATAGTGGTGAACGGGGATGGATGTGAACTATGTATGACCCTTATAATACTTTCTGCTGAGCTAGTAGTTTTGGCTTCCGGCGCACTTACATAGAATGGCCACCAGGCAAGGATCGAGAAGGTGCGCTTAGTGCATGGAAGTCTATGGTAACAGTCCAAATAAGGCTAGTAAAGTGGTACACATCCGGAGAAAAGTATCAGGGTGAAACCAAGGTCACAGAATAAAGTGCACAGTCAGCAGATCAGACCTCAACAGGTGGGAGTGAGAAATACTGAGATCAGCACATGCCCACCAGTATATAAACCACACTTTGATGATATGAAGTCAGTCACTTTGTTTTGTTTGTTCCTGTCGAAACTCTTTTTCCTGTACTTTGTATTTTGTAAGTGACTCGGGGTGTATGCTTTTACTTTACTTCTGTTCAAGAGTAAATAAAAGACAACTCTATGTCGGATCCATCTTTGGTCAGCGTTTAATTGGAGTCTTTGAAGTAAATGTCGGATAAGTTCACGGCCCAAAGGACGAGCTTTTTTACTCCAATATCTATGAGTCTTTTTCTGGGGATTCTTGATTGTTTGGGCTAGCTGGATCCACTTCGGCACAAGAGGGAGGCCAGCATAGTTTGATTGACATGAATAAAGAAGTGGAGGTCGTGTAGCTGTGGACGATGATGATGATGATGATGATGATGATAGGAAAGAGAGTGGGCACCAATGAGCTGCGTCGCCGGCCTCGATGTTGAATGTGGGACTGCGGCTGTGATGTGTTGCCGTGGCGACGGTGTCACTAGGACACGGGAGAGTGTGAGAGAGAGAGAGAGAGAAGAAGAAGAAGAGGAGAAGAAAAGCCGTGACGCTCTGATGAACGACTCTGGGCCTCATTGCAGCAGTAAAAACAAAGACAAACGGCTGCGGTGGCGACAGCAGAAACGTTTACGAGAGAAGTCACATGACTCATGATGCCGTCGGGACGGGAAGACGCTCTCTCACAGGAAACAACCGAAGTGATGGAGCTCAGGACCAGAACAGGCTGCACTGCAAAAACTCAAAATTCCAAGAATATTTGTCTTATTTCTTGTCAAAATGTCTCATTTCTAGTCCAAACTAATCTCTTTCCACTTAAAATAAGACTCATCACCTAAAAATGTACTTGTTTTTAGATCATTTTCACTTGTTTCAAACTCATTTTCACTTGAAATAAGTAGAAAAATCTGCCAGTGAAAGCAAGTTTTTTGTGCTTGTAATAAGAAAGAAAAACTTGCTCCACTATCAGATTTTTCTACTTATTTCAAGTGAAAATCTGCTTGAAAGAAGTAAAAAGTGTCTAAAAACAAGCTGCTTTTTAATGTGATGAGTCTTATTTTAAGTAGAATGAGATTTGTTTTGACTAGAAATAAGATAAATATTCTTGGTAAGATGTAGAGTTTTTGCAGTGTGAGACCTGAGGATCAGGAAAATGTCGATCAGTTGGTTTTCATTGATTGGTTTGATGTTACTTGAGCTGTTTTTTTTTTTGTTTAATTATTTATTTATTTAAAATGAAAGAGCCAATCAGCAGCCAGGTTTGTGTCCTGGAGTTCAAAGTTCAAAGTTCAACTCGGGGGGGGAAATGACCTCGTTCCACTGACAGGTCGTTCACATTCATGGATATATTTCTATCAACACTAGAATAATAAAAACCAAACTAACCATGATGAAGCTGTGGTGAGAGTGAAGCAGAGATGGACTCTTGAGTAAGAGTACAAATACTACTGGTCAAAATTTACTCCGTTACAAGTAAAAGTAGCTCAGTCCACATGTTACTCCAGTAAGAGTAAAAAAGTACTTGCTTTTAAAGGTACTTAAGTATCCAAAAGTACATGCATTTAAATTTACTTTAAGTAAAAGTCAGAGTCAGAGTAAATGTCTTATTGTTCACATCAATGAATGACTCTAATAGTTTGTAAATGAATGTAAGGAGCTTTTAACTCTTGTTAGTGAGAATGAACTCTTTGAAAGCAGCTGCACTGATGTGCTGCTTTTAGGGGTTAGGGTTTCCTTCACAGACAAACACAGCTTGTGTCCAATAGGATTTTACACTGCAAAAACTCAAAATCTTTCCAAGAATATTTGTCTTATTTCTAGTCAAAACAAATCTCGTTCTACTTAAAATAAGACTCGTCATGTTAAAAAGTAGCTTGTTTTTAGACACTTTTTACTGTATTTCAAGCAGATTTTCACTTCCGATAGTGGGGCAAGTTTTTCTTTCTTATTACAAGCACAAAAAACTTATTTCAAGTGAAAATTAGTTTGAAACAAGTGAAAATTATCTAAAAACAAGTTAATATTTAGGTGATGAGTCTTATTTTAAGTGGAAAGAGATTAGTTTTGACTAGAAATGAGACATTTTGACAAGAAATAAGACAAATATTCTTGGAAAGATTTTGAGTTTTTGCAGTGTAGAAAAAAGAAATTAACTCGAGTAAAAGTAAAAAATATTTGTCTTGGAAATGTATTCAAGTAAGAGTAATAAGTACCAAAGAAAGCTAATACTCAAATAAAGTACAAATCCTCTGGATATGTACTCAAGTACAGTACTCAAGTAAATTTACTGGGGGGGCGTGGCTTTGGTGACTGCTCTGTTGTGACATCACATCGTCGCATGAGGAAACATCTGCTGTTGATGAAGTGAATCTACATCATCGTGCATGAGAAAAAAAAAAACTCCAACTTACAGGCCTGGTTCTGTTTGTTGTGTTTGTGTGTGTGTGTCTTGTGTTTGTGTGTGTCTCCTCAGTTTGTGTGTTTGTGTGACTGTAGCTCTGTAGCCGGTTCCCATGGTGTCGCAGCGGGATCAGCTGCTCCGCTGCGGTTTGATGCTGCAGCTCAGGAATCTGTCACCCAGAGCGAAACGCGTCCTCATGTTTAGAGTCAGAGCCACAAAATATGGAGGCGGTTTCTGAGGTGACCCACTCCACTGGATCTCATTAACTGTGTGTGTGTGTTTCTGTGTGTGTGTGTGTGTGTGTGTGTGGCAATTTACCATCTCCTTACACAACCAATCAGAGGTTGTTGTTGTTATGTTTAATCCACTGGTGGGACGGGACGGGAGTGAAGTGAGGACGTTTCAGAAGAGACAAAGACTTTTTTTTGCCTTCTTTTTTTCTACTTTGGAGGGAAAACTTTTTGGAACAAATTAAAAAAAACAAAAACTAATTGAGACGTCAGGGTGATTTAAAAAAAAAAAAAAAAGTGTGAACAGTGAGACAGAGACAGTTTGGACGATGGGGATGTTTGGAGAAAACTTGAGGAGGTTTATCAGACGTGAAGGACGCGTTGGAACGAGACGACGTTCTGGGGAAATGAAGGATATTTTTGGAAAACTAAAACACGATATTTTGGAAAAGAGTGGCCTCGGTCCACCTTGTCTCTTCATCAGAGTTAAAGGGATACGCCAACATTTTTTTTTTTTACGTGTCTTGCCTCACTCCCGAGTCCATGACCAGCAGATAGACACCATCCTTTCCACTGTTCGTGCAGTAACAAGGGAGATAGAGCTGTATCGCCCGTAATTAGCTTAGCTCAAACACTGGAAGTGTATAGGTAGTGTTAGCCTGCCTCCTACCTAAAGTCGCTAATTAGCTTAGCTCAAACGCTAAAAGTGTATAGGTAGTGTTAGCCTGCCTCCAGCCTGCCTCCTACCCGAGCTGAAATCAGCAGTCAGAAGCTGATTTCATTTTAGCTCTAAACTCTGTAAATATATCACTTTATCCACATTTCAAACATGTTTATGTGAGAAAGTAGCCGTTTAGATCAGCAGTGTGTCGGTAATTTGTCTAAATACCAGCTGTTTACAATTTGTTCGGACGAATTCGGCGCTGCTCAAGCTAGCCGTTGTGACCAACGCACTTCTGGTTACTTTCATAAAATAAAACACCCGTTGCCCTTTACATACAGAAAACCATGACGATAGAATTTGTGCTTTTACTTTGAAATAGGAAGCTAACCTACCCTCGATGTAGCTAGCTTGAACCAAAATAAAGCGTCTTTGCTTGAACCCTCCGTTTTGACCGATCTCGTCCCGTTAGCGGCATTTGACCGCTCAAGATGCCTTACCGGAGAGTTTTGTCAGCTCTGAGATGAAGATCGGCCCACCGGTTTCTGTTAGAGTTGCTGAAGAGTTTCTCTGATGACTTTAGGTGGAGGCTGGCTAACACTAGAGCACTGGAAAAGAGAGTAGCGACACCACCATAGACTCCCGTGGTCACTTTTTTCTCCCCCTAGTGGCAGGATATGGGTATTGCAAATCCGCCCAAGAAACCCATTCACTCCAATGTATGTGTGTTGCCAACTTGCTTGTAAATTGATGAAAACTGCTGTGTTTTTGCTTTTAGGTGCCTTGGTCATATTAAGTTATGCTTATAATTTATTTATTTCAAAATTTAAATTGTAACATTAATGAGAACAACTGTTTTTTTTTATAAACATAGATATAACACACAAAATAAAAGATGACAACACTTAAAAACCATTACAAAATGTGACAAAATCAAACCCAAAACGTATTATGTTAAGTTTTTCCTCCAATTTTGATTAAAAAAAAGATAATTAATAAAAACACACGGAGCTGTTTACAGTACTACCGGTCACACAGCGGACAAACACAGAAGGGGACGAGCGAACGCTTTACCGTTGCTAAGCAACCACCAGCTGTCAAAATAAATAACATAAAAAACCTGGCATGGAAATAAAATAAAAGCCAGCAGCACAATAACTTGCTTGACCAAACAAACAAACTAAAGAAAACACAGGCTTAAGTGGCAAACAGTTAGCTAACACAGTTGAATTTAGCGCGCAAACTGGTATGACACTTTAGTGGACTTATCTTTATCATTTAAAACAGCAAGCATTCGTGACACAACAATTAATGGCCACTATATGTTAATATTTATCTGTAAAAGGGTCCACGATGGTGCTATTAACGTGGGTGATCTATAAATGTCCTTAAATTATTGAAAATACCGCACTTACTCATTCACCAACACTGCAGAGATGCCAGCTCTTGGGTGCATTTGCAATACCCATATCCACCACCAGGGGGCGTTTCCACTTGACCAATGCTGTCGCTACTCTCTTTTACAGTGCTCTAGCTAACACTACCTATACACTTCCAGTGTTTGAGCTAAGCTAACTAGTGACTTTAGGTGGAGGCAGGCTAACACTACCCATACACTTCCAGTGTTTGAGCTAAGCTAATTAGCGACTTTAGGTGGAGGCAGGCTAACGCTACCTATACACTTCCAGTGTTTGAGCTAAGCTAATTAGCGACTTTAGGTGGAGGCAGGCTAACGCTACCTATACACTTCCAGTGTTTGAGCTAAGCTAATTACGGCGATATGGCTCTATCTCCCTTGTTACTGCACGCACAGTCGAAAGGATGGTGTCTATCTGCTGGTCATGGACTCGGGAGTGAGGCAAGACATCTAAAAAAAATAAAATGTTGGCGTATCCCTTTAAAACACTTTGTCTTGTCAGTGTCACTGATCTTTTACCAACTGGCTGTTACGTTCAATAAAAGCTTGTTTACAGGAACCGCTTTTTTCTTTTTCTTTTTTTACTTCTCCTCAAAGTGCACGACCCCTCGTCTCTCCGTCCACGCTCGTATTGTTTTCTACCTCCGCCCCACTGACGCTCGTTAAACTTGATTTTGAAAATAATCGAATCAGTTTTATGTAATTGTTTATGAAAGGACATAAAAAGGCCCTAACAAGGAGAAGGTCGTAAATAAACCTAATTATTACAGCTTTCTTTTTTTTTTTCTCCTCCTTTGGAACAATGAGTCATTATTGCTTTGCATATCCACAAACACGACACATACTTGGGTTTAATGTGATTAACTGGCTGCAGTGAAGCTTCTCAGCCATAAATCTCTCTACTATACTCGCCCGCCTCACAGAAACAAAATTAAAATTGAAAAAAAAAAAACTATAATCCTAACTTTCACGACTCCTGTTGGTTTTTTTGTTCCCGTGGTAATGAAACCACCAGGTAATAATAAGGAGGAGGAGGCGACCAGAGACTCCGGGGGAGATGCTGCTGCTGCTGGCGACGTGTACCTATGCCAGCGGCGGCTAATGGGCATTCTCCGCCTCGGCCTCGGCCTGATTGGGACCAGATGTGTGTGTGTGTGTGTGTGTGTGTGTGTGTGTGTGTGTGTGTGTGTGTGTGTGTGTGTGCGTTACACTCTGGGAAATGGCTGAGATGAGAGACAGCGAGGCCGCCAGAGCCACAATAAATCCGTGGAATGGCTAATGAATAAAACAACAGCAGATTAAATGTGCCATAGCTAAAAATAATTTGATTAAGAATCCGACTGCGCGGCCAGATCGTTGCAGGCCATGCCGGAGACAGCTGTGTCTTTATTTGAGCTCTGATGTAGCCTACAAGACCACATTTTCCCTCCTAATGAGCTTCTCCGAGACGTCGGCGCGGCGCAGCTCTTTTCTTTTTATGGGGTTCTGGGCAGCGCTGCAGGCCTGATGAATCAGTTGTCATCACATGTGATTGCCTGTTTAAAAAAGTCCCAAACTTTCTTCTTTCTGCCTGACTGTGTTTAGTCGGGTTCAGCCGGGGTCAGCCCCGAGTCAAAACACACGCCACAGCCGCGGCCGCGCTCGCTCGGCCAATCGGCTGCCAGCGTCTGCAGCTCCCCGCGCCGCACTTTCATCAATCAGATACGGGGTTTCCCGGCCTGCAGGGGCCTGGCCGGGACCGCACATGTGCAAAAAAAAAAGAAAAAGAAAAAGAAAAAGCTGGAGGTTCCTGAGAATGACATGAAATTCATGAGAGTAATAGGTCATAGGAATTTCTGAGCAATGCATGTTGGGAATTCTTTCCTCCAGATGTGATTAGCATAGCTTAGCATAAAGACTGGAAACAGAGGGAAACAGTTAGCGCGGCTCCGTCCAGAGATCACGTCCAGTCGTCCTGTCGGTTTAATCTGTGAGCTGTCAGTCAAACCTGTGGACAACGTCATGTCTTCAGTCTCTGGCTGCTTTCAGACACACTCAGGAGTCCACTACACCAGTTTAAGAAGGACGTTCCTCTGCTTTAAAGGGATAGATACACAATCCAACAACTCCACAACGCTCTGGTGGACAAGTTGTGAGCTGCACATTCACCACGCTATGAGATAATAACACAACGTTACCACACAGAGTTGTTTTAGAGGGAAATGCAGAGACTGTTGATGAAAAACTGTCCCTGAAGGCAACACGCATCAGTAGTTTTGCATGAATTTCCCTCTACAACAACTCTGTGTGGTAACGTTGTGTTATTATCTCATAGCGTGGTGAATGTGCAGCTCACAACTTGTCCACCAGAGCGTTGTGGAGTTGTTGGATTGTGTATTTGATGAGTTTGATGAGGGAAACCAAGAAATCCCATAATGAGCCTCCATAGCGTAGCTCTGAGCAGCTCACGGCTCTGCTCCGCCGTTCTAAAAACAGCTTGCACTGACAATTAAAGGTAACGAACCTACTGCTATGACTATAGGGATTATGATTATTGCCAAAATGTTGAACTATCCCTTTAAACTGGGCATACACTGTGTGATATTTTAAATCGTTTGATTCAGCTCCACCTCAAACTGCACGACTAGATCGCTGAGTTCAAAAGTTCGCAGCCCACGAATTATGTTCTCACACTATACGGCCCGATGCTCTGACGCAACTTGACTGCTCACACTAATGCTGCGTTCAAGACAACTCGGAAAAACGAGCTCCGAGTTGTACAAAATGAATTGAACGGCGTCAAACTCAGAAATTACAGGTCAGAAACTCGACTTGGTGTCACGACAACATCAAAACATGGCGGCCCTCATCTTAAACGGTTCAAATTTAGAAATTTTAAGTCATTTGTTGAGGTTTTAATGCATATTAAAACCTCACGTTCCTCTGCTTTAAAAGGATAGATACACAATCCAACAACTCCACAACGCTCTGGTGGACAAGTTGTGAGCTGCACATTCACCACGCTATGAGATAATAACACAACGTTACCACACAGAGTTGTTTTAGAGGTAAATTCATGCAAAACCACTGATGCACGTTGCCTTCAGGGACAGTTTTTCATCAAGCAGTCTCTGTATTTCCATAAAAAGTAGCTTGTTTTTAGATGAAAATTATCTAAAAACAAGTTAGTTTTTAGGTGATGAGTCTTATTTTAAGTGGAAAGAGTTTAGTTTTGACTAGAAATAAGACGTTTTGACTAGAAATAAGACAAATATTCTTGGAAAGATTTTGAGTTTCTGCAGTGCACTCTATCTATCCCTGGACGAGGCCGAGGAGGAGTGACCAACCGATCCGGGGGCTTCAGGTGAGACAGAGAGGGTCATTAGCCGTGTTTCCATCCAAAAGTGGTTTCAATCACTGGGAAATGCGCATTAAAAGAAATTAGAATCCTGTGTTTCCATTAAACGTTGGGGATTTAAGGGGATTTACGTTCGAATTATGGCGTTTCCATCTTAATTTTCCGATGCAGGCTGATGGAAACATGGCTAATTGACATATAGACATCACATAGACTGTATGATGTATATATATGTTTATGTGCAAGTTTTTATTATGGCTTCATAAGTATGTATCTTCATTTATACTGCACATAACATCACTATTGATATAGATATCATATTACACTGCAAAAACTCAAATATCTTACCAAGAATATTTGTCTTATTTCTAGTCAAAATGTTATTTCTAGTCAAAAAAAAATCTAATTCTACTTAAAATAAGACTCATCACATGAAAAGTAGCTTGTTTTTAGACACTTTTTACTTCTTTCAAGCAGATTTTCACTTGAAATAAGTAGAAAAATCTGATAGTGGAGCAAGTTTTTCTTTCTTATTACAAACACAAAAAACTTGCTTTCACTGGCAGATTCGTCTACTTATTTCAAGTGAAAATTTGTTTGAAACAAGTGAAAATGATCTAAAAACAAGTTAATTTTTAGGTGACGAGTCTTGTTTTAAGTGAAAAGAGATTAGTTTTGACTAGAAATGAGACATTTTGATAAGAAATACGACAAAAATTCTTGGAAAGATTTTGAGTTTTTGCAGTGTACATCTCTGTGTGGTTCTGTTCAACCAAATTATGAGACAAATATGCATAAAAATAAACACAGTAAAACATCAGAGACTGGAGCAGAAACTACTATAACACAGCTTTCACATGTTCTCTTATTCATTCCTATTTGAAAATATTGACAAATATAAAATACTGTGAACAAAAATAATATTTATTCTCTTAAAATGATAATCAACATCAACCGGCCCTGTGACAACGCCCACTCGTGTCTCATGTGGATTTACATCATGGTCTATTCAAAATCATAAATAGCCGACAGCATGATTTATCTTTTCTGTTTATTTACAGAACAAATAAACATACTAGTTCCAACGACAAACAATTCATTCACATTTTAATTTACAAAAACAAACTTTATTTCCTCCTCGGGGGCTTCTGTAGCTGCTTTAAACATGCAACAAGTTGGGAAATCAAACCTTTTCCCCCCCTTTGCATTGTGGGTAAACAGAGGGAAAACAAGAGCAGAGTCTTTGTGGTTTATTCTCTGAACTTCCAGCAAAACTCTCACAATAAATTATGAAATAGATGAGTTGAGGCTTCAACAGCAGGTTATGAGATTAAAGCAGAAGTAAGCGATCCGGTCGTTTGGGCTAATGCTGCGTTCCAGGCAGGCTTTTGAAACCGTAAGTTACAGCTTCAAGTCACGACTTACGACTTACGACTTTGTAGCGTTCCAGGCAACCCACTCGTGTTTCTCCGACCTGTTTTACCTGTGAAAGTCACTATAACGGCCACTCGTAACTTCTGACCCGTGAACTCGTACCAGATCGAACTGGTACGACTTCACAGGTCGGAAAAACACGAGTTACGAGTTGCCTTGAACGCACCATAACGTCTTGTCAGCAGATGGAGTTAGCAGCCCCCGCCCTCGTCATGGATCTATTGGTCCTCGTCCCTACGTCACCACATTCAGGCGCATCCCTTGGCTGCACACACAGAGAGGACTGCCCCTTTATGCCGTTCTCTCTCCTCATTGGATAAAGGTTGTAGGATACAAGGAAAGTTTTCTCCTGGGCTCAGAGCAGAGCAGAGGGACTGACAGACCCGTGTTTCAGACCAAACACTCTATAGAAGTGATTGCTGTCGGAAGATACAACTACCGTAGATGACCAAATAATCGCCCGCGTGCAAATACGCGCCTGTGCTCTAATAGCCGCCGGGGTCCGAGCTCATTTGGCAAAATAAACGCCGGTTCAATTAAACGCCCGGGCGATTAAGTGTTTACCATAGTCTTGCACAGAAAACAAAAGTTTTTTTTTTAACAGTACCGGCTCTCACCTCTTCTGTCAGTCAGCCCCTCCTCTCGCTCTCTCTCTCGCATGCAGGCACGCACACACACACAAACACAGGCGCGCTAGACTGAGGGATATAGGGATATAGATAAATGCGCTAATGTACAGTGTTGAAATTACCGCGATCGACCCCCCCTTCCGTTATCATTCATAACACTGCTCTGATCAGCTCCCTGTGTCGCGGTAACACAGACAAACTGTCTTTGTATTTATTGTCTGATGTCAATAAAGATGCGACGGGGGAAAAAGTAGTTTTGTTCCAGTGTTCCTATGGTGACCTCCTTGTTCTTTGCATGATGGTCTGGTGCTGCTCATTGCAAAAATAAATTGTAGCCTGTTGCAAATACGTAGCCTGACTCTCGCCAGACCCTTGTAGTTCCGCAAAGCTACGCTGAGCTCCGCACAAGGGTCTGGGACTGCTCCATAGGCGATTCATTTCAGAAGGCGGGGCCTTGTAAAAAAAATCTTGTATGTGATTGGATAAACCACTTGTCCGTTATCTTGTTGACGTGCTACTTCAGCCACTCACTGCGAGCCGCCATTGTTGTTTGACTCAAACAGTCGCTTCAGCGCTACATCACACCTCAGAAAGTCCCGCCCGGCGATCCTGATTGGTTCATTATTTTTTGCTCCGGGGAAGAAGTTTGCATTGGCCTCGAGTCCAGACCCTTGTGCGAAGCTGAGCGTAGCGCCTCTGGCGTAGCTTTGCGGAACTACAAGGGTCTGGCGAGAGCCAGGCTAGCAAATACGCGCCTGGTTCTTATAAACGCCTGGGCTCCAAGTCGATTTAGCATATTAAACGCCCGGGCTAATAAATGGTCATCTACGGTATTTAAGACTTAGATTAACACAAAAACATCGCTTACTTCTGCTTTAAATGTTTCTTCACTCAGACGTGTTTGAATAAAAAGAGGAAACACTGAAAAGGGAAAAGTGTTTAATGTAGCTGAAGGAAAAAAAAAATCAACTTTAAAGCGCCGTCATGGAGCCCGATGAAAAGAGGACGAGGAGAGAACAGGAGGAGAGATAAAGGGAAACAGCGTGTGTGTGTGATGTCAGGACAGGCGGCGTTCAGCGCTTCAAACCGGCTGCAGCTGGGGACAGGACGAGAGGTCAGGGCTAAAGGATTAAAGGGATAGTTCACCCAAAATTGAAATTTCACTCATGATCTCCTCCCCCTCATGTGGACTAAGGGCTGGGAGAAGTTTCAGAGTCTCAGTGAATGGATGCCACTTTTCTTCGTAACAAAAAGACACACCAAAAAACATCCAAATACCTCCATGCTGCTCGTCTGTAATGTCCCTCTTGTATTGAAGCCCCAACATGAGAAATTGTCCCAAAAAAAATTAAATAAGTCTATATTTCAAGCTTGTTTGTAGCGGAAGTTTCTCGAAGCTCCTCTTCCCAGTTCGTCCAATCGTCAAATTTGTACGAACTGGGAAGAGGAGCTTCCGCTACAAAACAAACAGACGAGCAGCATGGAGGTATTTGGATGTTTTTTGGTGTGTCTTTTTGTTACGAAGACAGTTGGTATCCATTTGCAACCGTCATATGGACATGCACTGCTACGCCGAGACCCCCTGTAACTCAGAGAAGCCACGGAGGACTCTGAAACTTCTCCCAAATTTGAATTTTGGGTGAACTATCCCTTTAAAGAACAGATTCAGAGCAGCAGCAGCAGCAGAGCGAGGGATGTGCGAGGCCGTGGGGTCAGCGTGGAACTGGTTCTTTTTGTTTTTTCTAGCAGTAATTAGGAGTTCCTCCTCCTCTGACCTCTAATCATCCTCAATTTCTGTCGGGCTGCGGCGCCCCGACACACGTCCCCTCCCATTGGCTGCTTCCTCCTTCACAGCACTTCCTGTTTGATTACCGAGCGCCACGGGCTGCAGAGGAGGAGGGGGGGGGGGCAGTCAGTCCTCCATCCACAACAAATCCACACTGCAAAAACTCTAAATCTTACCAAGAACATTTGTCTTATTTCTTGTAAAAATGTCTTATTTCTAGTCAAAACTAATCTATTTCCACTTAAAATAAGACTCATCACCTAAACATTAACTTCAGATAATTTTCACTTGTTTCAAACTAATTTTCACTTGAAATAAGTAGAAAAATCTGCAAGTGAAAGCAAGTTTTTTGTGCTTGTAATAAGAAAGAAAAACTTCCTTTCACTGGCAGATTTTTCTACTTATTTCAAGTGAAAATTTGTTTGAAACAAGTGAAAATGATCTAAAAACAAGTTAATTTTTAGGTGATGAGTCTTATTTTAAGTGGAAAGAGATTAGTTTTGAGTAGATATGAGACAAATATTCTTGGAAAGATTTTGAGTTTTTGCAGTGCATCTGAACCGACTCACACCAAGTAACATGGACGCCTACCTGATGACCAAACGGTTGCCATGGAGATGGACAGAGTACTCGACCCCAGTACTTGAGTAAGAGTACAAATAGCCTACTACTGGTCAAAATTTACTCCGTTACAAGTAAAAGTAGCTCAGTCGACATGTTACTCCAGTAAGAGTAAAAAAGTACGTGCTTATAAATGTACTTTAAGTCAAAGTCAGAGTCAGAGTAAATGTCTTATTGTTCACATCAATGAATGACTCTAATTGTTTCTCAATGAATGTAAGGAGCTTTTAACTAGACGGTCAAGTATGTGACCATCTGTTCTGAAACTGTAATGAAGGTATTTTACTGTATGCACTGTAATATATTGTATTGTATACTGTACTTTATAAGTAGGCATAGTACTGTTTTGTGTTTGTTTATTTTTTAATGCATTTTTAATTATTGTAGTGCTCAAGTCACCTGCCCCAGGGACTACGGTTGAAAATTAGCCAACGTGGCTAAACCGGCATGTTTACAGAAATGTTTATTAATGTGCATTGTCTCTGTATATTTAAACCAATAAATTCAAATTCAAATTCAAACTCTTGTTAGTGAGAATGAACTCTTTGAAAGCAACTGCACTGATGTGCTGCTTTTAGGGGTTAGGGTTTCCTTCTTTGACAAACACAGCTTGTGTCCAATAGGATTTTAGAAAAAGACCTGAAAGTAACGAGTACTTTTCAGCCTTCCTACTAATTAACTCCAGTAAAAGTACTAATATTTGTCTTGGAAATGTATTCAAGTAAGAGTAATAAGTACCAAAGAAATCTAATACTCAAGTAAAGTACAAATCCTCTGGATATGTACTCAAGTACAGTACTCAAGTAAATTTACTCCGTTACTGTCCACCACTGGTCGCCATGGAGACGAGGCGCTGAAAAACCAAAGCCGGTGAGTTTTTAAATTTAAGGTTTTGTACTTTACATTTCTCCATAGTTTTATTTGTTTTGAAGATGTTTTGTGGTTTTAAGAATCTAAAAAAGAAGAAAGAAAGAATAGTTCTGAGCCTCAGCCTCTGATTGGCTGATTGGTTTGGTGACAGGTAACAGGTTTTAGTTTAGTTTAGTTTAGTTTATTAGTTTAATAAGGGACAATGTGTAATTACATTAATCATTTAAAGGAAAAAAAAATGAAAAGATGGTTGCACCAGATTTAGCTCCCAGCTAATTTCCATCTGTAGTCCCTACACATAACATAAAAGTAATAAAATACACAGAATACAAGCATTAGTAGGCTACAACGACCTATACCTGATGACCACACGGTCGCCATGGAGACGAGGCGCTGATGAAAAACCAAAGCTGGGGAGTTTTTAAATTTAAGGTTTTGTGCTTTACATTTCTCCATAGTTTTATTTGTTTTGAAGATGTTTTGAGTTTAGAGTTTTATAGTTTATTTATTTAGCACACATTTAAATTCAATGGTGCACGGAGGGAACGGTTGGCTCGTACATAAGTTCCACCGCTATAACAAATTACATAAGTTCCACCGCTATAACAAATTACATAAGTTCCAGCCCCTATAACAAATTACATAAGTTCCACCCCTATAACAAATTACATAAGTTCCACCGCTATAACAAATTACATAAGTTCCACCGATATAACAAATTACATAAGTTCCACCGCTATAACAAATTACATAAGTTCCACCGCTATAACAAATTACATAAGTTCCACCCCTATAACAAATTACATAAGTTCCACCGCTATAACAAATTACATAAGTTCCACCGCTATAACAAATTACATAAGTTCCACCCCTATAACAAATTACATAAGTTCCACCCCTATAACAAATTACAACAAGACAAATTTCTATGGCTAATAGATAAACATAGAAAAAAAGGAGATAAAGTGCATACATAATCAATGTTATATGAGCAAAATGAACAGAAATGAGAACAAAAAAAGGAGAGATAAAGTGCAAAGTGATTCAGTAACAAATAGAAACAATAGAAATAAGGTACAAAAAATCCATTAATTGAAATCATAAAAAGACAAAGGATGTGGGATATGGAGAGAGCGAAAGAGAGAGAGAGAGAGAGAGAGAGAGAGAGAGAGAGAGAGGAAAGAGCGGGAAATTCAAGAGAAGTTGAGATGCGTTTTTAACTGCTTTTAAGAATCTAAAAAAGAAGAAAGAAAGATGTTCTGAACCTCAGCCTCTGATTGGCTGATTGGATTGGTGACAGGTAACAAGTAACACACAAACACACGAACAGACACACACACACACACACACCAGTGTTTGCAAATGGAGTGTGTAGCTACTATATCAGCAGCAGGATGAGTGAAGGGCCAGGTGGGCGGGGCTTTAGAAATTTGACCACTTTGTCTAGAATTTAAAAAAAAAACTTTTTTGATGAATCTTTACCACTTTTTTCAGATTTTTTTTTTTTTTTTAGATCTTTACCACTTTTTTATTACAATTTTTCTGTCCTTTTTTTTTTTTTTTTTAGAAATTTGACCACTTCTAGAATTTTTTTAAAAACTTTTTTGAGGAATTTTTTACCACTTTTTTCAGAAATCTTTAAACTTTTTTTTTTTTTTTTAATCTTTACCACTTTTGTATTATTATTTTTTTCGTAACTTTTTTCTGAAATTTTTAAAGTTTTTTCTTCTTTTTTTTTTTTTTTTAGAAATTTGACCACTTTTTCTAGAATTTTTTATTCTTTTTTTTTTTAGCTATCTTTACCACTTTTGTATTATTATTATTTTTTCTACTTTTCTTTTCTTTTCTTTTTTTTTTTTTTTTAGAAATTTGCTTTTGTTTTTTAGCTATCTTTACCACTTTTGTATTATTATTATTTTTTCTACTTTTCTTTTCTTTTCTTTTTTTTTAGAAATTTGACCACTTATTCTGAAATTTTTAACCTTTTTTTAATTTTTTTTTAAAAAATCTGACCACTTTTTCTAGAATTTTCTTTTTTTTTTTTTTTTTTTGTTTTTTTGAGGAATTTTTGCCACTTAAAAAGAACTTTCTACAGTTCTTGGAAGAAAAGAAAAAAAAAAAAAAAAAGGCAGGTCGACACACGTGGACGACAGATCTTTTTTTTTTTTTTTTTTTTTTTAACCTTTATTTAACCAGGAATAATCCCATTGAGATTCAGAATCTCTTTTGCAAGGGGGATCTGACGTGTTGAACTTCCTTCTTCTCTCCTTCTCCTTCTCCTTTCCTTTCCTTCCTACAGGGGATTTATACACTCCTCTAACCCCGATGTGCCTCTACAGGTCATCGCAGTAATGAGCCATGTGGGTTTTTTTTTTTGGATTTTTTTAGAAATTTGACCACTTTTTCTAGAATTAAAAAAAAAAACGTTTTTGAGGAATTTTTACCACTTTTTTTATGAAATTAAATTTTTTTTTTTTTTTTTAAATCTTTACCACTTTTGTATTACTTTTTTTTTTTTTTTTTTTAGAAATTTGACCACTTTTTCTAGAATTTTTTAAAAAACTTTTTTGATGATTTTTTAGCACTTTTTCCAGAAATGTTTTACCTTTTTTTTTTTTTTTTTTAGAAGTCTTTACCACTTTTGTATTATTAATTTTTTTTTTCTTTTTTTTTAGAGAATTGACCACTTTTTTTCTGGAAAATGTATTCTTAAAGATATCTTACCCATTTTTTCTAGAATTTCTTTTTTTTTTGGGGGGGGGGTATTTACCACTTTTTTCTAGAAATGTTTAAATGTTTTGGGATAAAGTGTACCACTTTTTTCCAGAAATTTAGTTTAGGCCCTAGTTTGAAAGTACGTTCTAAAAAAGTAACTTAAACCTATTAAAATAACTTTCTCCACTTCTTGGAAGAAGATAAAAAAAGAAAAAAGGCAGGTCGACACACGTGGACGACAGATCTGACGTGTTGAACTTGTGAACCGGGTCTCAGTCATCCTCATGTTTAACCTCCTTCTTCTCCTTCTCCTTCTCTTTCCTCTCCTTCCTACGGGGGGATTTATACACTCCTCTAACCCCGATGTGCCTCCACAGGTCATCGCAGTAATGAGCCATGTGGTCCCCTCGGGCGCTCGCTAATCAGGGATCCAAGGCCGTTGGGGCCGCCCATCCTCGGCCCCGACGCTGCTGCTGCTGCTACACACACTCAACCTCTCTTTCTCTCTCTCCGTCTCTCCATCTCTCTCTCCTGGCTGCCATCTGGCCTCCATGCCTCCTCGGCCCTGTCTCCACTCTGCCGGCGATTTATGCCCTCCTGAGGTGTTTCGCCTTTTAACTCGCGCATAATTGGCCCCCAGATGCAAAAAAGATGTGGAGGCCAGTTTTCTTTTTTTTCTTTCTTTTTTTTGGTGGGTTTTTTTTTTTTTATTAGCTAGTTGCCAAAGCAGAGGTCATTGTTTTTTTTTGTTTTTTTTGCATCACCACCACGGCCAAGGTTAAAAAGATGAGGCCTCGTGTCTGTCAGTCCATATATATGCCTATATATGATATATGGAAGATGAGGGATAAAAATAAATTGATAAACTTAAGTTGATATGGATATTTATGGATATATATATAGCCTATATACTTCTTCCAACTATGCACTTGAAAATGAATTCCTCTGCCCACTATGTGTTCTGTGTGTTGTTATGTGTTGCTTTATGTGCTGTTTTTCCTAACAGAGGTTGATTGCTCTGCGTGTGTGTTTTATGTGTATTTATTGTTATTGTATGTTTTTATGTATTTTGGACATCCTGGCTGCAAATCAATTTCCCAACTGGGACAATAAAGATAACTTTGAACTTTGAACTTTGACCTTTTTTTTTCAAACTTGTGCATATTATGATTTAATGATACTTACATTTTTATTTTTTGTTTTAATTTTCTACACATTCAAAATAAATTCATTCATTCTTTCTGTCTGTCTGTCATGTAACCTGCACCAATTACAGAAAAAGAAAACACAGAGCTGAATGGAGGCTGGATGAGCTGGACGACAAGAACGCAATAAAGAACAAATGATATGCTACACCAGGGAGGGGTGTTAAACATGCGGCCCGTGGGCCAAAACCGGCCCGACAGAGGGTTTAATCCAGCTCAAGTGTGAAAATGACATAGAAGACAAAAGAAGTGGCAGAATATTGTTGAAATTGGACATTTTTATTAAGAAATTTATGAAAAAATTGTGTTCTACTGTCCTTTCTATGACTCTATAAGACTAAAACTGTTCAGTAAGGTAGATCCAAATAACGAATCTGTGTGGTTAGATGATGCTGAGAAAATAAAACTTCTTTTTCATTTGATTATTTTTGCATTTTCTTTATTTCTTGAAAAGGCTTGGGCAACGAGACGAAGAGCGACATATAGTTGAGTACTTAGTAATCTTCAATAGTTTATTTATGTCACACCTGTGTGGCAGCTAACACCAACAGGAAGGACTGTCTAGTCTTTGTTTTTTGTATTCGTTATTGTGTCTTGTAATCTCATATGGGATGGGCCACAGTGTGGCATGACACCAAAATAAAAAATTCATTCATTCAATAGAACAATGTTGCAGCGTACAGCACAACCAAACTCCATTAGAACAATCTTATAAGGTAAAAGTAGAAGTAGAGAAGTGAGAAATAAAGAAGAATGAAATAAATGTACAAGAGCAGTGCATTTAAAGCAGAAGTAAGCGATCCGTAAATTACAGCTTCAAGTCACAACTTACGACTTTGTAGCGTTCCAGGCAATCCACTCGTGTTTCTCCGACCTGTTTTACCTGTGAAAGTCACTATAACGGCCACTCGTAACTTCTGACCCGTGAACTCGTACCAGATCGAACTGGTACGACTTCACAGGTCGGAAAAACACGAGTTACGAGTTGCCTTGAACGCACCATAACGTCTTGTCAGCAGATGGAGTTAGCAGCCCCCGCCCTCGTCATGGATCTATTGGTCCTCGTCCCTACGTCACCACATTCAGGCGCATCCCTTGGCTGCACACACAGAGAGGACTGCCCCTTTATGCCGTTCTCTCTCCTCATTGGATAAAGGTTGTAGGATACAAGGAAAGTTTTCTCCTGGGCTCAGAGCAGAGCAGAGTGACTGACAGACCCGTGTTTCAGTCCAAACACTCTATAGAAGTGATTGCTGTCGGAAGATACAACTATTTAAGACTTATATTAACACAAATATATCGCTTACTTCTGCTTTAAGGATTGTGCAAATTGATTGCATTGATTGTAAAAATATGCATCTTATGTTTGGTAAAAAGATATTTAATAAATAATGCACTAAAACAAAGGGAAAAATTGTAAGTTGTTTTTATTCATAGGTTATCATGCTATTATTTTACTGGTCCGGTGCCACTTGAGATCAAATTACACTGTTTGTGGCCCCTGCCTGAACTAAAATGAGTTTGACATCTCTTCTGTGTCCTGTCCAACACAGACGCCCACCTCCACCTCCACCTCCACCTCCACCTCCGCCTGCAGACACGATACTACGTCTGCTGTCAATTTGCTGGAGTTAAGACCAGAACAGACCACAGCACATGACATGACAGGAGTTATAGAAACTTTACGGCTTCGTCTTCGTGTCCGGCGCGTAGACCTGGAAACGTCCGATTAAAAACTCTGATATTATTATGTCAAACCAGCGTTCAAGGTTTGTGTTTACGCTGACAATTACAACTTAAAACAGATTTAATGAGTTCTTCCCTTCATCCATCTTACCCAGTGTGGGGCAAATCAGTTCATGCAGGACTTTTTTCTTTTTTTACATAATCCTGCTCACAAATAAACAATCATGGATGAAAGAGAACTTCCTTTGGTGGAGGTTAAAATGCAGCTTATGGTCGCAGACAAAAGAGACAAAAACAAATTTAGTCACGCAAATGTGTGCAGTGCAGTCGCCTATTTCTGATCAGTTATTAATTAAAAAAAGAAAATGGAGAATATATTTCTTTATGTGTTTAGCAGCTTTATCCCATAGTATTGTAAAAGTCTGTGAAGGGTTTAGTTTGGTATTTTAATCTTCAACAGCACAAACACTGCAAAAACTCAAAATCTTTCCAAGAATATTTGTCTTATTTCTTGTCAAAATGTCTAATTTCTAGTCAAAACTAATCTCTTTCCACTTAAAATAAGACTCATCACCTAAAAATTAACTTGTTTTTAGATCATTTTCATTTGTTTCAAACTAATTTTCACTTGAAATAAGTAGAAAAATCTGCCAGTGAAAGCAAGTTTTTTGTGCTTGTAATAAGAAAGAAAAACTTGCTCCACTATCAGATTTTTCTACTTATTTCAAGTGAAAATCTGCTTGAAAGAAGTAAAAAGTGTCTAAAAACAAGCTGCTTTTTAATGTGATGAGTCTTATTTTAAGTAGAATGAGATTTGTTTTGACTAGAAATGACATTTTGACTAGAAATAAGACAAATATTCTTGGTAAGATTTTGAATTTTTGCAGTGAACACACTTGGAGAAATGCAGCAGTTTCCACCTTGGTGTCAGGTTTCTCTGCTTCCTCATGTTTTAAAGTTGATTCTAGTTCCTTTTCCTCCTTCATGGCACAAAAAAAAAGAGAAAAAACCTAAAGAAACCCAGGCCTGTTCACAACCGAGGAACAAACTAATCAAGTCGCGCTCCGACATCAGGGCACGTCAAGCAGTAAAGCCACTTAAATTTCATGCTGCTTTCACATGGTGTAAGTCTTTAATTATGTGCTGACCCGTCTGACCCCACAGGCAGCTCCTTTATGAAGATCTGGACCAGAAATTAGTGGAAACTGGGGGGGTGGGGGGTGGGGGGGTGGAATTAACTTATTATTGTGGTCAAGGTGAACGAGTTTAATTATAAACAATGGACCAAACATCTTCAAAGTGTTGATCTACTTTATCAAATCAATAATATAAACCATAAAGCCACAGCCGGTGTAGGAATACTGAAGAATTGTGTTTAAGGCAGCTTGAAGGCTATGATAAAAAAACAAACAAAAAAAAAACATCTCACAAATATTCAATCTATATAAAATCAAGTTTATTTGTAAATTTCATTTAAAAAAAAAACTTTATTTATGTTCAACAATGAACAATGTACAACAGTAGGTATATAGGCTACAATGCATATTAGACATTTCCAAATCGCAAAATAGATATGAGACAAACATGTAATGAGAGATGAAAAAGGATAGTAACAAACAAACTTAATAAAATAATAGAAATAAATAATAGAATTAAATAGATAATAGGAATAAAAGAACATGGCAGATATACTTAAAGCAGCAAGTAAGTGATATTTTTGTGTTAATATAAGTCTTAAATAGTTGTATCTTCCGACAGCAATCACTTCTATAGAGTGTTTGGTCTGAAACACGGGTCTGTCAGTCACTCTGCTCTGCTCTGAGCCCAGGAGAAAACTTTCCTTGTATCCTACAACCTTTATCCAATGAGGAGAGAGAACGGCATAAAGGGGCAGTCCTCTCTGTGTGTGCAGCCAAGGGATGCGCCTGAATGTGGTGACGTAGGGACGAGGACCAATAGATCCATGACGAGGGCGGGGGCTGCTAACTCCATCGGCTGACAAGAAGTTATGGTGCGTTCAAGGCAGCCCGTAACTGGTGTTTTTCCGACCTGTGAAGTGGTACCAGTTCGATCTGGTACGAGTTCACGGGTCAGAAGTTACGAGTGGCCGTTATAGTGACTTTCACAGGTAAAACAGGTCGGAAAAACACGAGTGGGTTGCCTGGAATGCTACAAAGTCGTGACTTGAAGCTGTAATTTACGGTTTCTAAAGCCTGCCTGGAACGCAGCATTAGCCAAAACCACCGGATCGCTTACTTCTACTTTAGGATGTTACTTTCAAAAAGCAATTAGTAATAGTTACTTTCCTCAAAAAGTAACTGAGTTAGAAACTGAATTACTACATCATAAAAGTAACTAATTACCAGGAAATAACTGTTTGAGTTAGCATTTTATTGTTGATAACAGTAACGGTGTTGGTTCGTTACTTTAAAAAGTAGGCTAGCTTTGTTATTAGCGCCATTATTTTATAACTCTGTTATTCCAATTGCTGGCTTGAAGGCAATAGCTATGATTTAAAAAAAACACCTCACAAATATTTAATCTATAAAATCTAGTTCATTTGTAAATTAAAAAATGTTTTGTTTTGTTCTATTTTTAGTAATTTGTGAATGGTCACATGAAATGACAAAAAAGTATTCTATTCTATTCTGTTCTTCGTGATTTATATTGTATTTTTATTCCTACTAAAGACGGTTTATAAACCAAGAGCTTCCATGACCAGTCAGCTTCCTGTATGATGTCACTAGGTTTCTGCACGGCCACGCCCCTTTAGGGAGACCAGAGGCAGCAGAGTGTATTGACTCCAATGGGACAATTTAATGTGAACACCGATTATGGTCTGTCCTTTCTCCCCACAGTCACTGAAGTAAATTTTGGACTCATTTTTCACAAGCCACATCTCTTCTGAACAGTTTGACACCAAAATGGCAACTTTCAGACGGACACATCAGGAGAAAATCCACTTTGTTCCAGACCTGTCTCTGTCTCTACGACACACTCTCGCCAGATTTGGCTCAGATCTCCTAGGCAACGTCAAACAAACGGCCGCAAACTCCCGTGAAAATGATTTAAATTATTTTTGTCACGCTAAATATGACTGTTAGTAGTGTAAATATTTAAAGCAGAAGTAAGCGATCCGGTGGTTTTGTCTAACTTCCTGTCAGCAGATGGAGTTAGCAGCCCCCGCCCTCGTCATGGATCTATTGGTCCTCGTCCCTACGTCACCACATTCAGGCGCATCCCTTGGCTGCACACACAGAGAGGACCGCCCCTTTATGCCGTTCTCTCTCCTCATTGGATAAAGGTTGTAGGATACAAGGAAAGTTTTCTCCTGGGCTCAGAGCAGAGCAGAGTGACTGACAGACCCGTGTTTCAGACCAAACACTCTATAGAAGTGATTGCTGTCGGAAGATACAACTATTTAAGACTTAGATTAACACAAACATTCTGCTTACTTCTGCTTTAATCTATAAAATCTAGTTTATTTGTAAATTAAAAAATGTTTTGTTTTTTTTCCTACTTTTTAGTAATGTGTGAATGCTTACGTTTGTGCTACCAGAAACAATCTCGTGGTATGATCACATGAAATGACAAAAAGTATTCTATTCCTTCTATTCTTGCTGATTTATATTTGTGTTTTTATTCCTACTTCTACTTTTGTTTTATTATTTTATACAGTCTATGGTTTTATTCCTATTTCTACATTAGTTTTATTCTTATTTCCGTTCAGGCGGTATCCACGGCTGCTACGTCATCGCTCCTCCTCCTTCCTCTCGGGGTCCTTGACGTGGCAGCAGTAAACAAAGATGGCGGCGGCCACCGGAGCTTCCTGGGGCATGTTTGGACGTTTTCAGCTTTAAAAATGAGTCAAAACTCGGTGTAAATAGTCAGATATTGTTCTCTATGCGGTGTTTGTTCGTCCTGTCTCGGGTTGTGTAGCTGTTAAGTTGTAGAAATGAGCGGCTGGGCCGGTTTCTCTGAGGAGGAGCTGCGGAGGATGCAGCAGAAAGGTAAGTCAGGCTGCTCGCTTTCATTTATCCTCAGCGATTCAAACAGTTTTTTCCTCAATTCGCTAAAACACATTTCTTAAAAACCTCCTCCTGTTGTCTCAAAACCTTAAACACAACCCTAAAACTTCAAACTACATTCACAAAACCAAACTATCACCTCAAAACCAGATCAAAACCAAACACTAAACCAAAATCACTTAGCACTTTCATAAAAACAAAAAAATTAATGAAACTAACAAATACAAACTAAATAGTATATACCCATTGGGCAAAGCAAAAAAACGGACATGGAGCGTTGTAAAAGGTTTGACAGCAGAAATGATCTCTAGGAACTTGAAGGATTAAAACCTGGGTGGACAACCCGGTCAACTAGCTGCTGGAAAGATACAGGGGACAAAACCCCTTTCTTGGGTCATTTGGCTGGTGGAATGATGTAAATGCAAATATTTAGGTAGCTACTACAATGGCATAAATAGTCATACAACTATAACATTTGGCAGAGAGTATCTTGACACATAGGGGGAGGCATGAAAAAAAGATTCTGGGGTTTGTTGCAACTCGATTTTAAGATATCACCCTCAACATCCCAAAAAAGACCAAAAAAAGTACTGTTCGCCTGACAAATTCTCATGAAAATTATCATTTTTCAGCACTTTATGGAGAATATCTATGCTTAACATGTATATAGAAAATGTCCTTAATTCATAAGCTTCCATTTGAGTCCAAGATAGCCTTTCTATCTCAAAAGCTCCACTTGCTGTGGCCAACGGTCTTCTCTATCTATCTGTTCACTTTGGGGAGACCAGAAATAGAATGGTTTCTGATCAGGCCAGTAACGTTAGCAACGGCTGCTCGGTTTCATTTATCCTCACTGATTCAAACTGTTTTTACCCAATTGCTAAAACACATTTCTTAAAAAAACTCCTCCTGTTGTCTCCAAACCTTAAACACAACCCTAAAACTTCAAACTACATTCACAAAACCAAACTATCACATCAAAACCAGTTCAAAACCAAACACTAAACCAAAATCAAAGTGATATCTACATTTAGCACTTTAATAAAAACTAAAAAAATCAATGAAACTAACAAATACAAACTAAATAGAATAGAATAATGTTTCTGTGAATGGATGAACTTGTGCCACCTGTTCTCAGCCACATTGGTCTGATCTCATCATTAGAGGGCAAGACAAGGAAAGTTTATTTGTATAGCACATTTCCGATTCAAACAGTTTTTTCCCCAATTGCTAAAACACATTTCTTAAAAACCTCCTCCTGTTGTCTCAAAACCTTAAAACAAACCTAAAACTTCAAACTACATTCACAAAACACCAGAGTTTCTGTGTTCAGATCAAACACACAGTAAAAACATATTCAGCACAGATCATTCCTTAGATTAGACACGACATACAAGTAATTTAGGACACAGCAGCACTCAGAGCATGAAGTTATGTGACTGAAAATGTTTAATGTAAATGCATTTAGCAAAAGAAAATACAAAATCAAAGTGATATCTACATTTAGCACTTTCATAAGAACTAAAAAAATCAATGAAACTAACAAATGAAGAGTTCATTTGCAAAAGCCACATTGGTCTTATCACATCATTAGAAGGCAAGGCAAGTTTATTTGTATAGCACATTTCCGCAACAAGACAACTCAAGGTGCTTTACATATTAGCAAAATGAGAACATAAAAATCAAACATTATTTAAAAACAGACAAGAGAAAGAATTAAAACAGGTAGAATAATAATAATAATAGAAATATGTGCATTCAGTGTTGAGTAGTTGTGTTTAGTAAAGACGATTTTTGCAACACAAGTCTATCACAGTGTGAGATGTGGTAGAACGTGTTTAAGGTTTCTGCAAAAAAGAGTGTTTGATTCAAAAAATGTTGGTTCAGAGAACGGGTTTTAAAAACCTGTAATTATCTGTTAAAAAGCAAAATAGAATAAAATATATAGCCTATACATACAGCTCTGGAAAAAAATTAAGAGACCACTTCAAAATGATCAGTTCCTCTGGTTTTACTATTCATAGCTATGTGTTTGAGTAAAATGAACACTTTTGTTTCATTCTATAACCTACTGACAACATTTCTCCCAAACTGGAAATAAAATTATTGTCATTTAGAGCATTTATTTATTTGCAGAAAATGACACAAGTCAAAATAACAAAAAAGAAATCTGGTGTTTTCAGACCTTACCGTATATAATGCAAAGAAAACAAGTTCATATTCATTTTAAAACAAGTTCAACAGTACTTTTTAAATTTAGGAAGAGTTTAGAAATCAAAATTGGTGGAATAATCCTAATTTTTATTTATTTCTAATCTTTCTGCCTCATTAAATCTGGTTTGGTTCAGGTGACCAGCTCAGTAGAGTGAGGTTGTGTTGTGTTGGAGTTCAATAGACACTGGAATCGATGTAGAGAAGATGATTTATTAACATCATTTTGGTGTGGTCTCTTTATGTTTTCCAGAGCTGTATATATATATATATTGAGTGTTAATCCAGACTGTGGTTATGTGTTTTTCTTTCAGAGCTGGCGGGTCACACGGCCGCAGCTCGAGGTCGAAAGCCCGCTCCGTCCAACCGCAGTCGGCAGCAGCTGCAGCGGGAGAGAGCGCTGCAGAACGCCGCTCACAGGAACGTAGCTGCAGCAGCCGCAGCAGCAGCAGCAGCCGGCGGTCTGAGTCTTCCACCGGAGCAGCAGCTCGCCAGACCGCCACCGCCACAGATACCGATACCACCGATGATACCGCCGCCGAAGAAGGAGGAGAAGGAGAAGGAGGCTCAGCCCAAAGCAGCAGCTCCAACTGGACCAACTGGACCTGCAGCTCTGAGACCGGAGGAAGAGACAGAGACACCGGCTGTTAAAGAGCTGGAGAAACAAGAGGTGGAACTGTTAGTATCATACACACTGAACTACACACTGAACTACACACTGCACTGCAAAAACTCAAAATCTTTTCAAGAATATTTGTCTCATTTCTAGTCAAAATGTCTCATTTCTAGTCAAAACTAAACTCTTTTCACTTAAAATAAGACTCATCACCTAAAAATGAACTTGTTTTTAGATCATTTTCACTTGTTTCAAACAAATTTTCACTTGAAATAAGTAGAAAAATCTGCCAGTGAAAGCAGGTTTTTTTGTGCTTGTAATAAGAAAGAAAAACTTGCTCCACTATCAGATTTTTCTACTTATTTCAAGTGAAAATCTGCTTGAAAGAAGTAAAAAGTGTCTAAAAACAAGCTGCTTTTTATGTGATGAGTCTTGTTTTAAGTAGAATGAGATTTGTTTGGACTAGAAAATACATTTTTGACTTGAAATGAGACAAATATTCTTGGTAAGATTTTGAGTTTTTGCAGTGTGTGCTACACACTGAGCTACACACTGAGCTACACCAGGGTTCCCATGCGTCCTGGAAAATCTGGAAAACCTGGAAAATGGTTGACCAATTTTTCAGTCATGGTAAACACATGGAAAATTAGAAAAAAAGTCAAATGTCCTGGAAAAGCTTTGAGTTGTCCTGGAAAGTGATTTATTGTCACATCATGACATCAGCTACCCAGAGCTCTGTTTGACTTTTTCAGACGCTGCTAAGGATTTCGTTTCCAAAAAAAACAAAAAAACAAGCATGTTGTGCTGTTCTATGATAAATGTGTTATAATTTCTAAGCATTTAAGAGATTATTTCATTAGTTAGAGCCGTAGACTGCACGTCTTTAAATTAGATTGCTGGGAGAGAGAATGAGAGAGAGGAATGAACAGAAACAAACTGATTAAATGTACAAAATAAGGTTCCATTGTTGAAAGTATGAGTATGAACCCTGTACACACTGAGCTACAAACTGTCCAGACCTCAGCTGATATTGGTCCATCCATATCCCGGTTACGAGCGATATCCCGTTTGTGATCATACTCAGAATGCTGCGTTAACATGATTTATTTAGTTTTTTACATGTATTTATTGTGCACGGTTAAAAATGCACAAGTTAAAGGAACAATCTGACAATTTGCAGCGCTGGAAGAGGAGAAAACTCAAAGGGCTCATTACAGTAGACGCCTCCCTCCATCTTTGGTTAACAATGTAAACGCTCTGAGAGACTGATGCTGCTGCCTCAGTGTGAGGTAGAAACAGCTGCTGGTGTCTCCCTGCATCCAGCTGTTCCTGCTTTCATCAGCCCGTTATGTGACAGTGCACATTATCTACTCACTCACACACACACACACACACACACACACACCACCAAGCCCCAGGGGAGGAGTTAAAATGTTACTTAGATCTGATCTGGGTTGAGTTATTAAAAGGTGTGTGAGTCACATGTTGGTGGTCTGTGGTGCAGGAAGCAGAGGACTCACTCACGTTTCACCTTTTACATTGTTTTAATGGAGGATGTTTTTTTTTTTTTTATTTGGAAAGGCAGGTTTCTGTTTCATGCAATAATAACAGCATTTCAGACTTTCTTTAAAGGGATAGTTCAACATTTTGGCAATTTGGCCCATTGCCATAATCCCTATAGTCATAGCAGTAGGTTCTTTACCTTTAATTGTCGGTGCAAGCTGTTTTTAGAACGGCGGAGCAGAGCCGTGAGCTGCTCAGAGCTACGCTACGGAGGCTCATTATGGGATTTCTTGGTTTCCCTCATCATCAAACTCATCAAATACACAATCCAACAACTCCACAACGCTCTGGTGGACAAGTTGTGAGCTGCACATTCACCACGCTATGAGATAATAACACAACGTTACCACACAGAGTTGTTCTAGAGGGAAATACAGAGACTGTTGATGAAAAACTGTCCCTGAAGGCAACGAGCATATCAGCGGTTTTGCATGAATTTCCCTCTAAAACAACTCTGTCTGGTAACATCCTGTTAACTTTATTTCTTTTAACCTTATTTAACCAGGAAATGACTCATTGAGACCAAAAATCTCTTTGACCAAAGTGTCCAGACCAAGACAGCAGCGTCTTTGAGGTTGAACTGATAAAGATAAAGTTGCATGTTGCTTAAACCGTAGTATTTTCTCCAGAATATTGATATTTTTTGGCATTTTGCACAATTCGTATGTATTATTCACATTCCCTTTAGTTCATTTTTAAAGGTTTCACTCCCTCCACGTCGTCGTCATCGGTGGTGATGTGTTTTTCACTCTGATATCTGTGACTTTTTAAAAATCTTTCTTCACAAAACAAAACTAAAACAACAGATTCTTTTTTTAACATCAGCCTCAAACAAACCTTGAAGTTTGGTCTTCACTGTTAAAGTGGAAGGTAAGGGATGGAGACGTGGAGACAGACGTTTTGCAGGATGAAACAGAGGGAGATCAGATCACCACACAATGAACATTTCCACTAAATGCTGAAGTTGCACGTTTGCACGACTTTGAGCGTGAAGTTGAAGCATCTCGGCTCCTTCCTGAGGTGTCACAGTCATGGTGATGTTTGATGTTTTATGTTTTATATTTTATATTTTCTTCTGTGTGTCTGTCTGCAGGCGGGAGAAGACTCGTCTGGAGCAGCTGCAGCAGGAGCAGAAAGTCATCGAGGAGAGGAACAAACGCAAGAAAGCTCTGCTGGCCAAAACCATCGCTGAGAAGTAAGAGCAGACAGCCGACCGACTCGGTGGCGAGCAGGGCTGGGCGATAAAACGATAACGATATATATCGCGATATAACTTTACTCAATAGCAATATGAAACGTGGTCGATAGAAAGTCGATAGGTTTCATTCATTCATTCATTCATGTTTTGAAACAGCCAATGAAAACGAGAGTTGCGCCGCGCTGAACCAATGGCTGAGCCGGCCAGGTTAGGTTGACACAGCACAGAGAAACAAGCGCTAACCGCTGCGATTTCTCTTCCTTTTTCTTTTCCAGCCGGGTTTAGGCTGAGAATGATCGCTAATTAACGGGCCACGTCAGGTCTGGGTTTTAATGTTCAGGTCCGTTTCTAACTGTAGCAGCAGCAGAGAGATGGAGCAGCTCCTGTATGGGGAGCCTGGCTCTAGTCTGACTTAACTCCTGTCTGATGTAATGTTAAAGAACGCCTGAACAGCGGAGTGATAATGTCTGTAAAAAGACCCAGTGCTGTTGTACTGTATATCAGCACTCATGTCTCTTGTCCAATGAAATTATTTGGTTGAAACTAACTGTATATAATACCAGTTTTATTTATCTGAATTTGTTATTAGGCTACTCGTTGCTTTTCTATGTTAAAGCAGAAGTAAGTGATATATTTGTGTTAATATAAGTCTTAAATAGTTGTATCTTCCGACAGCAATCACTTCTATAGAGTGTTTGGTCTGAAACACAGGTCTGTCAGTCACTCTGCTCTGCTCTGAGCCCAGGAGAAAACATTTATCGTATCCTACAGTTTTTATCCAATGAGGAGAGAGAACGGCATGCAGGGCTGTGTGTGCAGCCCATAGACTGTAAAAAGAATGGACGTAGCGTCCGTGACGTCACCCATTGGTTTGGGGGAGTCTGTTTTGTGCCGCTACTACGGGGGTTTGAGCCGCGCCATGTTGGATTCTACTTGCCATATTTGGAGCGGTGCGGCCGTTGGCCGGCCGAGAGCCCGCCCACTGGCCTCGTAGCAGCGGTCTCCGGACCTGTCACTCAACGGTTCTGCGCCCTAATTGGCCAGAACTTTAAACCTAATAACAGTAAAACGGTAGAGTTTAAAAAAAAATTCACCCCCCTCAGAGTGTGTGCGGGGGTAGAAACTATCGGTTGAGACCAAAAAAATGAAATGTACCAGGCTGTAAATATGTTTTTTAAAGCTGTAAAATCGGCTATTTTAACATGGGGCTCAATTGGAGTTGCTCCCTTCTGGAGCCAGCCCCCAGAGGAAGAAGAGGGGATTGCAGTTTGTTGAACGCGGAAGTGAGCTTCACTTCTCAGACCGACAACTGCCCCCTTGGTGCAGCCAAGGGACGCCGTGAATGTGGCGACGTAGGGACGAGGACTGTTATGGTGCGTTCAAGGAAACTCGTATTTTTCCGACCGTGAAGTGGTACCAGTTCGATCTGGTACGAGTTCACGGGTCAGAAGTTACGAGTGGCCGTTATAGTGACTTTCACCGGTAAAACAGGTCGGAAAAACACGAGTGGGTTGCCTGGAGCGCTACAAAGTCGTAAGTTGTGACTTGAAGCTGTAATTTACGATTTCAAAAGCCTGCCTGGAACGCAGCATTAGCCAAAACGACCGGATCGCTTACTTCTGCTTTAATCATTACATCTGAATGTTCAATTTTTGACGGAAAATAAATATTTAAATCAGAAATGACCTTCTGATATCTTCAAATCTCACTTGTGAGTATGATGGAACATTTAGGCTTGACAAAAACAGTGACTTGAGTCCTATCGTGATATATATCGATATCGACTGATACGAAAAAAATGATCGTGATAGGATTTTTTCTCATATCGCCCAGCGGCGGTGATGACGACGATGACGACGACACAACGATGGGTTAACCCTTAAACGTCTGTCTGTGATGTGATGTTGTGTTGTTCTCTTCCTCCTCAGGTCGAAGCAGACGCAGGCCGAGGCGGTGAAGCTGAAGAGGATCCAGAAGGAGCTGCAGGCGCTGGACGACATGGTGTCCAACGACATCGGCATCCTGAGAGGACGGATAGAGCAGGCCAGCTGGGACTACAGCACCGCTAGGTACACACACACACACACACACACAGTTGTTTTAGTTTTCAACAAGTCTCTCACCATGTTTCAGCGATATGGAGCTTTATTGAAACAGTCAAACTCAATTAAATATCATGAATATCGATGAAAAGTTAATACGGTCGATCTCGGTCGATTCTCTGAACGTCGGTAACGGCCGACACTCGCCTCGTTGTCTCGTTGACATCGGCCTTCGGGGGATGTGACCTACAACGTACACATTCAGTTTGTTAAAGGGATAGTTCACCCTAGAATGATATTTCACTCATTATCTACTCACCCTCATGTTGACTAAGGGCTGGAAGAAGTTTCAGAGTCCACCGTCCCTTCTCTGAGTTACAGGGGGTCTCGGCGTAGCAGTGCATTTCAATGCCACGGTTGTAAAGGGACACCAGAGCTCTAAGTAAAAAAACACACACAAAAAAACATCCAAATACCTCCATGCTGCTCGTATGTAATGTCCGTCTTGTGCTGAAGCCCCAAATTGCGTAATTGTCCCGAAAAAAATTAAATAAGTCCACATTCCAAGCATGTTTGTAGCGGAAGCTTCTCGAAGCTCCTCTTCCTGGTCCGTCCAAATCTCGCGTGATTCGCAGTAACCGCACTGACGCCAGCGCAAATCATGCGAGATTTGGACGGACCAGGAAGAGGAGCTTCGAGAAGCTTCCGCTACAAACATGCTTGGAATATGGACTTATTTAATTTTTTTCGGGACAATTACGCAATTTGGGGCTTCAGCACAAGACGGACATTACATACGAGCAGCATGGAGGTATTTGGATGTTTTTTTGTGTGTGTTTTTTTACGAAGAGCTCTGGTGTCCCTTTACAACCGTGGCATTGAAATGCACTGCTACGCCGAGACCCCCTGTAACTCAGAGAAGCCACGGAGGACTCTGAAACTTCTTCCAGCCCTTAGTCAACATGAGGGTGAGTAGATAATGAGCGAAATATCATTCTAGGGTGAACTATCCCTTTAAAGTCAGTTTGTCAGTTGTGTGGGCGTGATGAAGATTTCTTGGTTTTTCTTTACACTAAAGAGAAATAATTAAAGCTGTACAGAAAAGAAAATTGAATTTGAGCCCATTATGGGTCTTAACATTAGTGTAATAATTCATTTATCAGACGATGTAGACCAAACTTTGTGCAAAATTCTATTTTTAAGTAAATCCGGGATGAAAGTGGGGTAGTTTTTTTCCACATTGGATAATGCAGGCGCACGGATTATACGCCAACTCACGTATCCCTCCGCCCAGGGTTAGCGCCCGCCGATCAGCAGTTGGTTAGGTCCAAATAAAAACTGTGTTTTTCCTGCACTTTGAAGGGCTGGAAAAAATTATATTATAGCGAACAATGGAACTGTGTATTTTTTTTCAGGTAAAACCTCTTTTAGGCCGTGAAAATAGGCCGTTTCTTTGGGCCTGTTCACAACACTGTATGTTGTAAATCTCTGGGCAGGGCTATTATGGGCTGGCGTTGCTAACGGGAGGAGTGCAGAGAGTCTTCTACTGCAATTAAAGTACTTAGGGGCTATTTGGAGATCATACAACCCCACTTTAAAAATATGCTACTATCCCTTTAACGTTAATGTTATTTGACACTTCGGTATCCAGCCAGACTTCCACAGTCGGTGCATCTGTGGTGTGTTGTGTTGCAAAGTGAGAAGAGACTGAAACTCTCTAATTGATCAAAAACAACCCGTGTGTAGTTGTATTTCCGTGCTCACTAGACAAACCAGACGCTGTTTAATTTCTGCAGACGTCACCGTGTGAGTCGCTGTAGAGACGGGGTGAGAACTGAGGAGTCGTTCGTTCTCAATGATTAAACGACTCTTAAATCTCTTAAATCTCAGTGTTAATGTTGAAATGAGGCTTTTAAAACAGGTTGATAATGATCCTGCTGCTTCCCAGAAACTAAACTGAGGAAATGTTGTTAAACATGTTCATCTTTGTTCCTGTGTGAACTCTTCTTCTCATCGACATTACACTGAACATTATGAGCTCCTTAACTGTCAATCATCACCCTAAAAGAGCCATCCCATCACCTGGTGCAGTACAGTAGATGTACAGTCAGTCTCCATAGAAACGCTGCCCCCTGCAGCTGCTCCTCAGTTACTAATGAGATGAGATCACTGAGACTGAATCAAACGTCTGTTTCTAACATCTCTGCATCGTGAATCCACATCCTTCGTTTCAGAAAGAAGTTGGAGTTATATTAATGTGATCTGAGCTGCAGCTGTTTGTTATCGTCCCTGTTCATTCATCCTTTTGTTCATCATAACAAGTTCCCTGAACGCTCCTCAGGTTCTGGAGGCTGGAACCAGAAAATATTAGTTTTGTTTTCTTGTTTTATTGATGTTGGATTTTAAAAAAGTGTATTAATCAGATAATAATTCTGTAATTTCCCAGCTTGGGATCAATAAAGTATATCTATCTATCTATAATAAAAAAAACCAGGGCTCTGGCTGCACCCAGTCCTGCTCCTCAAAGGGTTAATGGAGGTAGTTCTCCTGTACGGTGGCTCAGAGGGCTCAACATGAAAACACACTACACAGTCACACGCTGCAAATCCAGAAAAAAACTAAAAACTCCTGAATGAAAGGCGGCAGAAAGAAGTGAACTTAAGTTGTCTGGTCCTTTTTTTCAAGAAATCCTTTCACAACTTGAATAATTAGATGTATTAAGAAAAGGAAGAAGAACAAGAACAACAAAAGTAGCATAAAATCAGTTTAAATAACGGCTGCAGACGCCGCCATGCAACATTTTTTTTAATATATCATCTGTGAACTTTTCTTTTTACAACTCGGGTTCAGGTTACTTGATTGTAAACTAGTTTTACAGTCGAGAGTCGAAACAAGCAACACAAATCAAACAATCAAAATCAAAACAAGATATAACAACAGACATAAAACAAGAAACAAATTAGACTCGAAATAAATATAAAAGCATGAAATAAAAACAAATAATTAAAAACGCCAAGAGTAAATTTCCTACAGATATAGGTAAAAAAAAAAAACTGTGTGATTGCAGCTGGAACAAACCTGTTTTTGTAACGTTTTGTTCTACAGTTTGGGACTGAAAACCTCCGTCCGGTGCCAACTAGATTCATGCCTATAGCCACTTACATTACCCGTATATACATATACATATACATATACATATACATATACATGTACATATACATATACATATACATATACATATACAGGAGCTCAGTGAGGAGTTTGATCTGTGACATGAACTCAAACCACTGTGACTGAGGAGAAACCTTCAGCATTTCCACAGAAGGTTTTATCAATCTGTGGTTGCTCAACATGGAATACATAACATCACCGCTGGTCATAAGGGAAAACTCAACATATGTTGCATTTTAAAAAACAGCTGAAAACTTAAAACATGGCTGACTGATAACCAGCTCTGTGAACATTAAGGGTAGTTCTCTTATTATAGATGACTAAAAATAGTCGCCACTTTACTCCATGCATTTTAAAAACCAGCACTTCATGACTGATGCACTAATGAATCTTAACAGCGCTATACGACACCTTTGTGGATTAAATGCATTTTAATGTTACTACTACTCCTTGCTCCTCCTGACTGAAGCTACTGTGTGATATGTTGTATATATTGTGACATGGTATTTGTACCATGTTGTGCTGCAGATGTAAATTAGCCTTAGAGCTCAATCTGGTGTTTTTACATATTGTATGTTCATGAATATGCAGGGAGTCCCGTTACTTAAGCAATATATCACGACTGGCAGTGGTAGAATGAGCATAGACCACGGACTGGAGTGATATATTGCTTTTATAAAACGGTTACCAATAAAGGCAATATAAAAGAGGGATACACAATCAATTTCATGTAGTTTTATTTAACCAGAAAAACATATTATCCAATAAAATAGCCTCACTGTGGAAAAACTAGTCCCACCTCTCCAGACGTTAGCTCCTAGTTAGCTCTGCATCTGGTCTTTTCCTCTGTCACTGCTCAGTCCCCTCTACCATTGTTAACCCTCCCCGGAGGTGAAAGTTCACCTTAAACATGTGAATTCAACTACTTTAGTCCATTTTTTAACATCGTAAAGACATCAGCTGTCTTTTGCTACGGACTGCAACAGTCCGTTGTCATGGATACATGACAACAACTTCCATTCATACCAGTCATACGTGCCTGAGGCGGAGTGATAGCCTACGCTGTGATAAGGCTTTAGAATAGTAGCTGTGGTATATGCTCAATATACCACGGTTAACAACCAATCAGATCGCTGGATTTCACCTTTCTGTTTTATAAAAATAAATAGATGAAGTGAACATGTTGAACTGAACCCGTTGTGTTCTCCCCCCCCCCCCCCCCCTCAGGAAGCGGTACGAGCGAGCGGAGGCGGAGTACGTGGTGGCCAAGCTGGACCTGCACAAGAAGACGGAGGTGAAGGAGCAGCTGACGGAGCATCTCTGCGCCATCATCCAGCAGAACGAGCTGCGTAAGGCTCACAAGCTGGAGGAGCTGATGCAGCAGCTGCAGCTGCAGGAGGGGGAGGGGGAGGAGAGGAAGGAGGAGAACGGAGCGGTGCAACCCACTACTACTACGCAGAAGGAGGAGGAAGAGGAGGAGGAGGAGGAGAGGAGGGAAGGCGGCGACGGCAGCAGCGGCGGCGACGAAGCTGCAAAGACTGAAGCTGATTGTGACTCTGTAGGAAACTGTAGAGAAACTCAGAGAGACGGAGAGAAAGAGACAAGAGAGACACCGCCTGCACTCACACAGCACTGACAATGACTGACTGACTGACTGACTGTAGACTGGTGCATCATGCAGAGGTTTGTTAACGTGAACAGTTCATCAAGTGGAAGATGAAATGATCCAAAAGACATAAAGTTAAACATGAAACACTCCCTTTACAGCTCTGGAAAACATGAAGAGACCGCTCCAAAATGATCAGTTCCTCTGGTTTTACTATTCATAGCCACGTGTTTGAGTAAAATCAACACTTTTGTTTCATTCTATAACCTACTGACAACATTTCTCCCAGAAATATTCTCATTTAGAGCATTTATTTACAGAAAATGGCAACAGATCAAAATAACAAAAAGATTCTGACAATGACAGCTGACTGACTGGTGCATCATGCAAGCGTTTGTTAACGTGAACAGTTCATCAAGTGGAAGGTGAAATGATCCAAAAGACATAAAGTTAAACATGAAACACTCTTTATTTCAATATTTTCATCAATCTCAGTGTATTATTGTAGTTTTCTACAGTTTCAGAGTGAAAAAGGGAAACAAAGCAGCAGCAGAAGAATGGGAAACTCTCAGAGAACTTTGACCAAGGAATCAGACTAGATATTTACTATTTACACACTGGGGGAGTTTACAAAGGGGGGGGGGAGGGGGTTACTAGCTATATAAGGAGACCAGTCCAAACTAGGTATGTGTTTGAGTAAAATTAAATTTAAAAAAATTTTGTTTCATTCTATCAACGACCAACAACATTTCTCCCAAAATTGAAATAAAAATATTGTCATTTAGAGCTTTTATTGGCTGAAAATGACTAAACTAGTCTAAACAACAGACATATCAAGTCTTTTCAGACCTTGAATAATAATAATAATAATAATAGGCTAATGCAAAGAAAACATGTTCATATTTATTCCTAAACAACACAGCAAGAATATTTTAACTCAGGAAGAGTTTATAAATCAGTTTTTGTGGGATAATGTCTTAATGTTTAATCCCAGCAGTGGTTTTTATGAGTTGTGTTTGTGTTGGTGTTTAAAATAGAAAAGAAAAGAACATACATGTAGAGATGCTTTAAGAAACATTTGTGAAAGTGCTCTCTTATTTTTTTTCCAGAGCTGTATATATATACATATATATATAGTTTAAACTGTAAAGGGAGGGTTTCATGTTTAACTTTATGTCTTTTGGATCATTTCATCTTCCACTGGATGAACTGTTTAACACATTAACAGACATTTTAAACCAGAGGGGGACAAACTTTATCATGCTGTTTCACCTGATAGAATGAATCATGAATGAATGAATGAATGAATGAAGTCTCTCTCATATGAAACCAGATTGAACTGGAACTCAAATACGATCAGTGAGTTTTTGTCTGAACATTTTGTGACTGAGTTGAAAACAACTTGAAAAAAAGAGAAGATGATGAAGAAGTTCATTCAGATATAAACTCAGAACCAGTCGGCATGGCGACACTACAACACTAGAAGACTAGAAGCAGATTCTGCTGAGTCATGGATCACTCCTACTGTATCTGCACATTATACTTTATCTATAATAATAATTATAATAATTGTGGTGGTTAATGTAAATCAATAGTTTGTATTGGTGGTGGGTCTGGACCTCAACGATCCACCTCATGTTACGTCTCTTGTTTTTTATTTTTAATTAAACTATATAATATATGATTATTTCTGCATCTTGGTGCAAATATAACAAAGTAAATGAGTAAATCTTTATAAAAAACTAAAACTACAGCAGCCTGCAGCTCTGTCAGGATGTTTTAATCTTCCTCTTTCTGCTTCACTTCCGTCGTCGTTGTCGTCAAAGTCGAACAGTTAAATGAAACGTTTTGTTCTGTAGAAGAATGAGAATTTAATTTATGTTGCTACATAGAAATAATTTGAGTCCAGTTTGCAGCTTCTCACACACTGCAAAAACTCAAATATTTGTCTTATTTCCAGTCAAAATAAATCTCATTATGCTTAAAATAGACTCATCGCATAAAAAGCAGCTTGTTTTTAGACACTTTTTACTTTTTTCAAGCAGATTTTCACTTGAAATAAGTAGAAAAATCTGATAGTGGAGCAAGTTTTTCTTTCTTATTACAAGCACAAAAAAAACTTGCTTTCACTGGCAGATTTTTCTACTTATTTCAAGTGAAAATTAGTTTGAAACAAGTGAAAATGATCTAAAAACAAGTTACGTTTTAGGTGATGAGTCTTATTTTAAATGGAAATAGATACGTTTTGACTAGAAATGAGACATTTGGACAAGAAATAAGACAAATATTCTTGGAAAGATTTTAAAGTTTTTGCAGTGCAATGAACGATGAACAACAAGAAGTGAAGAGATTTAAACACAGACAGGAAGTGGTTCAGGTCTGAGCTGCTCAACAACTAGAAGAACATGGAGCTGAGCCGACTGCTGCTGCTCTATATGTGCTTCCACAAATCGACACACACATACTACACTGCAAAAACTCAAAATCTTTCCAAGAATATTTGTCTTCTTTCTTGTCAAAATGTCTCAATTTTAGTCTAAACTAATCTCTTTCCACTTAAAATAAGACTCATCACCTAACAATTAACTTGTTTTTAGATCATTTTCACTTGTTTCAAACTAATTTTCAATTGAAATAAGTAGAAAAATCTGCCAGTGAAAGCAAGTTTTTTGTGCTTGTAAAAAAAACTTGATCCACTGTCAGATTTTTCTACTTATTTAAAGTGGAAAATTTGCTTGAAAAAAGTAAAAAGTGTCTGAAAACAAGCTGCTTTTTAAATGTGATGAGTCTTATTTTTTTTAAGTATAATGAGATTTGTTTTGACTAGAAACGACATTTTGACTAGAAATAAGACAAATATTCTTGGTAAGATATTGAATTTTTGCAGTGTACACACACAGCTACTACACACAGCTCCTATTCCAAACATGTGCTTCTTCAGACTTGTGTGAATTGTCTGTGTGAGTCCAGTAGACGGTTATGATTGTCGAGCAGCGACGGCTACGCTCACTTCCTGGATGGATGAAAACCCTCTGTGTGTGTGTCTGTGTGTATCTATGGGTGTGTGTGTGTGTGTGTGTGTGTGTAGTAGATGTTGTAACATGTCGGATGGCTCTAGTCTCGTGTTTCACAGAGTTTAAACCGTCGTCAGAGCGGCGATCGGCCTCCTGGACGAGGACGGTGAGACGCAACTGGACTCTACTGTTGTGTGTCTGTCCGTGTGTGTCTGTGTGTGTGTGTATCTGACCAAAGTCTGCTTTAATAATGACTCAGATCGTTGTGTTGTGTTGCACAGAGACAGAGAGACGCGGTGATGTAAAGAGGAGGAGGTGGTTGGATGTTTGAGTGGAGACTCCACGGTGATATTTTACTAAAATAAAGTGTAAAAAGCAACGTTTCTGCTTCTGTCTGTTATGTGGCTTCTTCTGCACCACAACACTGCAAAAACTCAGAGAATATTTGTCTTATTTCTAGTCAAAATGTAATTTCTAGTCAAAACAAATCCCATTATACTTAACATAAGACTCATCGCATAAAAAGCAGCTTGTTTTTAGACACTTCTTACTTCTTTCAAACAGATTTTCACTTGAAATAAGAAAGAAAAATCTGATAGTGGAGCAAGTTTTTCTTTCTTATTTCAAGCACAAAAAAAAACTTGCTTTCACTGGCAGATTTTTCTACTTATTTCAATTGAAAATTAGTTGACAACAAGTGAAAATGATCTAAAAACAAGTTCATTTTTAGGTGATGAGTCTCATTCTAAGTGAATAGAGATTAGTTTTGACTAGAAATGAGACATTTTGACAAGAAATACGACAAATATTCTTGGAAAGATGTAGAGTTTTTGCAGTGTGTGTGTGTGTGTGTGTGTGGGGGGGGGGCACTGTAGGACTCCCATCACTTCTTTCTTTCTCTTTTCTTTCTTTTCTTTTCTTTTTTTTTTTAAAGTGCTGTAAGTGTTTCTGTAAAGTGCTTTGAGATTTTTTTTTTTTACAGCGCTGCGACCGGTCACATCTGGCTGCAGACAGACAGAGCTCCGGCTGTAAAGACACAGAGAGGAGGAGGAGGGAGGAGGAGGAAGAGGAGGGGCTGGGGGGGTTAATTAGTCAGGAGGAGGTGGGAGAGTGACCACCAGACCCCCCCCAGCTGAGACGACCAAGGTCAAACACCGTCTGAATCCTCACACTGACTCCAGATCTGTTGTTCAGGTAAAACACATTGATCTGTCTGCTGCAGAAACGATTTGTACTTTATTTGAGTATTAGATTTCTTTGGTACTTATTACTCTTACTTGAATACATTTCCAAAAGACAAATATTAGTACTTTTACTGGAGTTAATTAGTAGGAAGGCTGAAAAGTACTGGTTACTTTCAGGTCTTTTTCTAAAATCCTATTGGACACAAGCTGTGTTTGTCTGTGAAGGAAACCCTGACCCCTAAAAGCAGCACATCAGAGCAGCTGAGCAGCAAAGAGTTCATTCTCACTAACAAGAGTTAAAAGCTCCTTACATTCATTTACAAACTATTAGAGTCATTCATTGATGTGAACAATAAGACATTTACTCTGACTCTTATTTTGACTTAAAGTACATTTAAAAGCATGTACTTTTGGATACTTAAAGGGATAGTATCATTTTTTTAAAGTGTGGTTGTATGATCTACAAATAGCCCCTAAGTACTTTAATTGCAGTAGAAGACTCTCTGCACTCCTCCCGTTAGCAACGCCAGCCCATAATAGCCCTGCCCAGAGATTTACAACATACAGTGTTGTGAACAGACCCAAAGAAACGGCCTATTTTCACGGCCTAAAAGAGGTTTTACCTGAAAAATAATACACAGTTCCATCGTTCGCTATAATATAATTTTTTCCAGCCCTTCAAAGTGCAGGAAAAACACAGTTTTTATTTGGACCTAACCAACTCACGTATCCCTCCGCCCAGGGTTAGCGCCCACCGATCAGCGGTGCATGACACTACATCATGACAGTAGAGTAGCATTGTAAAAAATACAGAGCACAAGATCAATAGATCAATATTATTATTAATGATAATAAAAAAAATAACATTTAATTATTTAATTCTGCACGAATGAATCCTACATTTATATTTATTGAAGTGTCATGCACCACCGGCCTATAAGGGCTTTACAAGACACATTACATATCTAGACAACAGACAAAATCATCAGAGCACAGACAAAACACAAACCACATGGAATTCACATTAATAATTCACTTTTTCTTTTTACTTTTTATGAAAGTAGCTCTAGTAAAGACTTCTTTTCTGAAAAACCATTATAACTTTACCTCATCATCATCATCATCATCAACCCAAAACAACTCAGGCTTCACATTTTCTCCAGCTCTGTTCTCTGCTCAGAATGAATTCATTCTTATAAAATAAAACATTGTTTTGCCTTGATGCCACCTATGATGTAACTTGAAGATTATTTTTTTAAAAGAGCATTTATTTAGTCTTTAAAAAAATCACTCTTAGAAAAAAAGTTAAATTTGAAGAAGAAAATATTAAAATGTCCTTTTATCTAACATAATTTTTTTAATAGGCTATTATATTATATAATATTATAATAGTTGTACTTTTACTCAACTGATTTAGATTTATAATAAATAAATAAATGTAGCCTAATGTTATTCTGTTTAAAGATAAACTGGTAAAACGAGCTGCAAGTAAACGCCCTTCTGCCATGTTAATACCCGAGTCATAAAGTCTCAGGTTTTTTTATTTAGTTTTTAAATGAATGAGTTAATGACGTGCAGCCAGAGTGGAGATACGAGGTTTTATGTTTTTAGTTTTTAGTTTTTAATTGCAGCCTGTTTCCCTTGGAGGACGGTGATTGGAGGCCGAGCTCTGATTGGCCCTCAGCTCGATGACGCAGCTGTCAGATGAACGTAAACACCGCACGTTCAGGTTCAGTCAGCGGAGTCAATTACTATGACTACTATACTATATGAACTGTGTGTGTGTGTGTGTGTGTGTGTGTGTGTGTGTGTGTGTGTTTTACGGCCTCTCTCTCTCTGTGGTGTTGAGACATTAAAAGTGAATCTGCTCCTGATTAAACCAGTTTACACAACAAGAGGCCGCGCGACATCCATTCATTCATTCATTCATTCAGCCACGCGCGCTCATTATCATTATTACAACCCCCCCCCCACACACACATAAACACACACACACACACACACACACACACACACACACACACACACACACACACACACACACACATACACACACAGCTGATCACATGATCCAGAAATAAAATTAAAATCCAACAATTTGTCGTTTTTCCTCCGTAGAGTTTTTGTGCCGTTTCTATAAATATTTAAAAGCGGATTAATATTGAATTTATTTATGATGTCACAGATTTTTTTGTTTTATTTTTTAGAGTTTTTATTTCTTTAAATGTTAAATAAAGTTTGTAGTTCTGTCTGAATGAAGTGACGTCAGCTTCAACACGATGTTATTAACCAATCAGACACAAACTAAACTCATTACAACGGAGGATTTAAAGTCTCGTTAGAAACTCTGAGAAAAAACGGATTTTTTTTAATGTGTGTGTGTGTGTGTGTGTGTGTGTGTGTGTGTGTGTGTGTGTGTGTGTGTGTGTGTGTGTGTGTGTCCTCTCAGGTTTCAGGGTCTCTCTCTCTCCTGTCGAGCGACGCCAGCGCCACATAAATCACACTTTACTTTATAAACCCTGTTCTCTCTCTGAAGTCCGGCCCGGCGCGCGCGCGCACACACACACACACACACACACACACACACACACACACACACACACACACACACACACACACACACACACACACACGCACACACACACACACACACGTAAAGACGCACCGGTCTTTCCACCGCGCAGCAGCAGCAGCAGCGGCTCAGGTCGACGCGGCCTTAGTGGACCCGCTCCTCGGTCGGTTTGTCCCGGTTCGAGTCCCCTCTCCTCCTCAGTCTGACCACATCCTGACAATAACTTATTATTCCCATTTTATTTTTTAAAACGGGACAAGTGAAGTGGACTCACGAGGAGGAAAACCGGCCTAAAGAAGCTGCAAAAACGGAATTCAGCACGAAAATGTTTCAGAATGAATCTACATAGTATTATGTACTACTAATCTGATAAAATAATCAATCAATTAAAGGAGGCCTATGTATTATATTTAAATATAAAACATAATCTTTCTGATTTATTTGCAATATTCAAAAATGAATTATATATTAGCCTATTATATCTATATATAGGCCTACTTTAGTATATTTTTTTGGCATTTTTGCCTTTATCTGACAGGAAAGGGGGAGGCAGAGAGAGGGGGAACGACATGCAGGAAAGGTCTGCCCGACGCGGGATTCGAACCGGGGACCGCCTTAACCACTGCGCCACGCACCGCCCCTATTATAGGCCTATATTTATGTAAACGGTCTAATTTAGTTTGTTTCATATATTTAATTTCAGATAAAAGGTGAGTGTAGCATGTTGCATCAGTGTGAAAACCAGATTCGACCTTTAAAAACAGTAGTAGCCTAAATATAATTAAAGGCTATAAAATAATATTAAATTAAACTTTATTAACCCGTTAAAACAACACAACAGTGTGAACACGCGGTGCAGCGTCACAACAACGTGTGACGTCATGTTCATAGACTTTTCCGTGCGTGTCAGTATAACAGTAACACGTGTTTCCATGTCAACAAGGAGCCGCTCAGTTCAACAACAATCAGGGGAATCGAACCGGACATCATCTTCATCTTCATCCTCCTCCTCCTCCTTAATGATTATGTCATAATATTAAACATGCATTTATATATTAGCCTAATATCTACAAATATTAGAGACTATACAGACCTCAGGCTGCTGGTTCTGAGTCTCAGTCAGTTATTTGTATTTAAAAAATTCACAATAAATCATTATACTAACACAATTTGAACTCTTCAGGCCTCAGGTTTCTGTTTTTTCCAACGTTACATTTGCTGCTTCAACACAGAGAAGAGACCAGACAGATTATTAACATAGAATAGATCAAATAGAATAGAAAATACTTTATTAATCCCTAGGCTATAGGAGGGAAGTTCAGATTGTCCAGCATCTTACATTATAACAATGACATGATATAAATGATATAAAAATAGTTACAAATATGTATAAACTAAACAGAAACAGCTTCAGGACGGATGAAGTTTACAGTTTAGAGTTTAAAGTTTAAAGTTTAAAGTTGTGTTTGTCTGGAAACGTCAGAGTTTTGCAGTTAGTAAAAAATAAATAACTATAGGCCTAGTTTTATTTTAAAAATACACAGACTGGGGTGTATATTATGGGCTGGAGTTAGAGCTGTGGAGATTGTATTGATGATACTTCATTGGACGATTGATTATTGATGTTTGATTATGACGTGTTGTGTTCAGGGATCTGCAGTCCGGTTCAGTTGATCCTAAAGTTGTGTTTCTTGATTATTCTTTTATTCTAACACACACACACACACACACACACACACACACACACACACACACACACACACACACACACACACACACACACACACACCCTCAGCTGCTCTTGCCCCCTTTATTTTATTATTATTGATCATCAGTCGTCGTCTGTGACTCATTCATGTGTCGTGAACTAAAAGTCTCACAGGAAACACACCACACAACAAAAACAACAACAGCAGCAAAAAAAAATCAAACACACAAAAATGCAATTGTCTAAAAAAAAAAAAGAAAAGAAACAGAAACAGAAACAGAAACAGAAACAGATTGGACCGAAGTGAAAAACACTTTTCAGGAACATCTGCACGAAACAAAAAAGTGAAAATCTGAACTCTGCAGCGGTAACGTGTGTCTGTCTGTCTGTGTCTTTTCTTTTCTTTTCTTTTCTTTTCTTTTCTCACACTTTATGACATTGTAATCTTAATCTCTCTGTCATTTTAAACCTCCACCTCGAACCACGCTGGGGGGGTTGTGGGGTTGTGGGGTTGTGGGTGGAGGAGTTATGAGCTGATGTTTGTGTTCTTGTCTGTTGAAAACGGCTCCTTCGCCTCAATAAAAACATCTGTGCAAAAACAAAAAGAGGAAAAAAAAAAACACACGAGCACGAAACCAAGAGGTCGTTAGCGCCAGAGCTGCAGCTTCTTCTCCTTCTCCTTCAGCTTCTTCTCCGTCTTCTCCTTCTCCTTCAGATGTTTGGACGTTTCCATTCGCCACAGACAAACTGCAGCAGCGAGCGAAGTGAAGCGGGGGCCACTTTACTTTACTTTCACATGAGCTCTGAACAAAGAGCCGGGGGCCCCGCAGGAGAAGACTGAGAGTCTGAGACTCAGGGAGGCCTTCGCTTTTTCTTTTTCTTTTTGCTCTTTTCTCTTTTCTCTCTGTGCTCCTTTTTTTTTTTCTTCTTTTTTTTCTTTCTGCCCTATAGCTGGCACCGGAGTGGACTTGTAGGCAGGAAAAGGAGAGAATCTGGGGGGAAAACTAATGATGAAAAAGTCCAACTCCATCCCTGTGCCTTCATTAAATACATGGAAAGAACGAGAGAGCCACATCTGGATTCAATCCTCGTCCCCTTTGATGGCATCAAGTGTTCTTTTCCCAGATCAGGGGGCTGGAAGCTACGGGATGTCTATGGCAGCGAGTCCACGGCTGCCATCGCAACACATCAACCCCCATCAACCCCCATCAACCCCCCCACTGCAAGAAGAAAAAACCCCACCCCTCCTCCTCTCCCTCATCACCTCCACCGTCCAACTCCCTTCATTCCTCCTCCTCCTCCTCCTCCTCCTCCTCCTCCTCCTCCTCTTCCTCCTCCTCTCTGGCTGCAGCACCAACACTGCAAAAACTCAAAATCTTACCAAGAATATTTGTCATATTTCTAGTCAAAACAAATCTCATTCTACTTAAAATAAGACTCATCACATAAAAAGCAGCTTGTTTTTAGACACTTTTTACTTCTTTCAAGCAGATTTTCACTTGAAATAAGTAGAAAAATCTGATAGTGGAGCAAGTTTTTCTTTCTCATTACAAGCACAAAAAACTTGCTTTCACTATCAGATTTTTCTACTTATTTCAAGTGAAAATTTGTTTGAAACAAGTGAAAATGATCTAAAAACACATTGATTTTTAGGTGATGAGTCTTATTTTAAGTGGAAAGAGATTAGTTTTGACCAGAAATTGGACATTTTGACAAGAAATAAGACAAATATTCTTGGAAAGATTTTGAGTTTTTGCAGTGCAACACTGAGAAGAGCAGAAACATTATTTTATTATTTATCTGAAAGAAAAAACTTCAACACAAGAACTGTTTTTAGTGTTTTACTGATGTCGACGACTCTTCGTCTTCTTTCTGTTTCTTTACCCCCAACGTGTGTTTTTCTATCCACACTCTAAAGAAAATGAACTTTTATTTTCTGTTTCATCACCTGCTCTGTCTGTCGGTTTTTTAGGGACTTTTCAGAGTCAGATGAAGGAGCGAAGAGCAGTGGTGGACAGTAACGGAGTAAATTTACTTGAGTACGTATCCAGAGGATTTGTACTTTACTTGAGTATTAGATTTCTTTGGTACTTATTACTCTTACTTGAATACATTTCCAAGACAAATATATATATTTTTTTACTTTTACTGGAGTTAATTAGTAGGAAGGCTGAAAAGTACTGGTTACTTTCAGGTCTTTTTCTAAAATCCTATTGGACACAAGCTGTGTTTGTCTGTGAAGGAAACCCTAACCCCTAAAAGCAGCACATCAGTGCAGCTGAGCAGCAAAGAGTTCATTCTCACTAACAAGAGTTAAAAGCTCCTTACATTCATTTACAAACTATTAGAGTCATTCATTGATGTGGAAAATAAGACATTTACTCTGACTCTGACTTTGACTTAAAGTACATTTAAAAGCATGTACTTTGGATACTGGTGAAGAGTCCTGAGCCTCCTTCCTCCTCCTCCTCCTGTGATTGGCCGAGCCTGTGTGGAGTAGCTACCTGAGGATCACACAGAGATGGACAGAGTACTCGATCCCAGTACTTGAGTAAGAGTAACTACAAATACTACTGGTCAAAATTTACTCCGTTACAAGTAAAAGTAGCTCAGTCGACATGTTACTCCAGTAAGAGTAAAAAAGTACTTGCTTTTAAAGGTACTTAAATATCCAAAACTACATGCTTTTAAATTTAGGCAAGGCAAGGCAATTTTATTTAGCCCGTTTTTACAAACAATTTGTCTCAAAGGGCTTCACATGGCATCATAACAACATCCTCTGTCCTTAGACCCTCACATCCACTGAGGAAAAACTCCATGGAAAACCCTTTTAACAGGGAAAACCAGGAGAAAGCTCAGGGTGAGCAACAGAGGAGGGATCCCTCAGCCAGGACGGGGTTAGGGTAAGGGTTATTTACTTTAAGTAAAAGTACGAGTAGGAGTAAGAGTAAATGTCTTATTGTTCACATCAATGAATGACTCTAATTGTTTGTAAATGAATGTAAGGAGCTTTTAAAGCAGAAGTAAGCGATCCGGTGGTTTTGGCTAATGCTGCGTTCCAGGCAGGCTTTTGAAACCGTAAATTACAGCTTCAAGTCACAACTTACGACTTTGTAGCGTTCCAGGCAACCCACTCGTGTTTCTCCGACCTGTTTTACCTGTGAAAGTCACTATAACGGCCACTCGTAACTTCTGACCCGTGAACTCGTACCAGATCGAACTGGTACCACTTCACAGGTCGGAAAAACACCAGTTACGAGTTGCCTTGAACGCATCATAACAGTCCTCGTCCCTACGTCACCACATTCACGGCGTCCCTTGGCTGCACACACAGCCCTGCATGCCGTTCTCTCTCCTCATTGGATAAAAACTGTAGGATACGATAAATGTTTTCTCCTGGGCTCAGAGCAGAGCAGAGTGACTGACAGACCCGTGTTTCAGACCAAACACTCTATAGAAGTGATTGCTGTCGGAAGATATAACTATTTAAGACTTATATTAACACAAATATATCACTTACTTCTGCTTTAACTCTTGTTAGTGAGAATGAACTCTTTGCTGCTCAGCTGCACTGATGTGCTGCTTTTAGGGGTTAGGGTTTCCTTCACAGACAAACACAGCTTGTGTCCAATAGGATTTTAGAAAAAAAGAAAAAAGAGTGAGTCTCTGCTGCTGAGTGTCAGGTCACTCCCTGAACCAAGTCACAGCTAAAAGAGTCTGAAAAAACAAAATGATCAAAGCTGTGTTGAGTTTGATTGACAGCTGTCACATCATCTGTCAGTCAAAATATAGATCAATGTGGCACCGTTAAAAAGCCTTTATTTTATGGCTTGGTCATGTTAAACCTTTAAAACTCTGACACTTCTGCCAAGTGGAGGTTCCTGATTGGTGGTTGAAAACTTATAAAAAAAAGGTGTCTTCCATTTTGAAAACGGTTTTCCTCCCTGACGAAGGCTCGTACGTCGAAACACGGAGGAGTTTGTAAAGGTTGAACATGACCGAGCCGTAGAAATAAAAAGCTTTTCAACGGGAAAGAGAGAGATCATCGGCATGGAAACGCTCCTTCAGACAGTTTATACATCAATGTGTTTTAATGTGAACCAGTGGTTCCCAAACTGAATGAGTGAGTGAGTGACTTAGTTTGTGAATGAGTTTGTGAGTGACTTAGTTTGTGAATGAGTTTGTGAGTGAATGAGTTTGTGAGTGAGTGACTTAGTTTGTGAATGACTTAGTTTGTGAATGACTTAATTTGTGAGTGAGTGAGTGACGTAGTTTGTGAATGACTTAGTTTGTGAGTGAGTTTGTGAGTGACTTAGTTTGTGAATGACTTAGTTTGTGAATGACTTAGTTTGTGAATGAGTTTGTGAATGAGTTTGTGAATGACTTAGTTTGTGAGTGACTTAGTTTGTGAGTGACTTAGTTTGTGAATGACTTAGTTTGTGAATGACTTAGTTTGTGAATGACTTAGTTTGTGAGTGACTTAGTTTGTGAATGTGTTTGAGTGACTTAGTTTGTGAATGACTTAGTTTGTGAGTGACTTAGTTTGTGAGTAAGTGACAGTTTGTGAGTGACTTAGTTTGTGAGTGAGTGAGTGAGTGAGTGAGTGACTTAGTTTTTGAGTGAGTGACGTAGTTTGTGAATGAGTTTGTGAGTGAGTGAGTGAGTGACTTAGTTTGTGAGTGAGTGACGTAGTTTGTGAATGAGTTTGTGAGTGAGTTATTTTGTGCGTAAGTGAGTTAGTTTGTGAGTGAGTGACGTAGTTTGTGAGTGAGTGACGTAGTTTGTGAGTGAGTTTGTGAATGACTTAGTTTGTGAATGACTTAGTTTGTGAATTACTTAGTTTATGAATGATGTAGTTTGTGAATGAGTTTGTGAGTGAGTGAGTTTGTTTGAGTAACTTAGTTTGTGAGTGACTTAGTTTGTGAGTGACTTAGTTTGTGAATGACTTAATTTGTGAATGAGTTTGTGAATGACTTAGTTTGTGAATGAGTTTGTGAGTGACTTAGTTTGTGAATGAGTTTGTGAGTGACTTAGTTTGTGAATGAGTTCGTGAGTGAGTGACTTAGTTTGTGAATGACTTAGTTTGTGAGTGACTTAGTTTGTGAGTGACTTAGTTTGTGAATGAGTTTGTGAGTGACTTAGTTTGTGAGTGACTTAGTTTGTGAATGAGTTAGTTTGTGAATGTGTTTGTGAGTGACTTAGTTTGTGAGTGAGTGACAGTTTGTGAGTGAGTTAGTTTGTGAATGTGTTTGTGAGTGACTTAGTTTGTGAATGTGTTTGTGAGTGAGTGAATTAGTTTGTGAATGACTTAGTTTGTGAATGTGTTTGTGAGTGACTTAGTTTGTGAGTGAGTGACAGTTTGTGAGTGAGTTAGTTTGTGAATGAGTTTGTGAGTGACTTAGTTTGTGAATGAGTTTGTGAGTGACTTAGTTTGTGAATGAGTTTGTGAGTGAGTGAGTGAGTGAGTGACGTAGTTTGTGAATGAGTTTGTGAGTGACGTAGTTTGTGAATGAGTTTGTGAATGAGTTTGTGAGTGAGTTTGAGTGAGTTAGTTTGTGAGTGAGTTATTTTGTGCGTAAGTGAGTTAGTTTGTGAGTGAGTTATTTTGTGCGTAAGTGAGTTAGTTTGTGAGTGAGTGGCGTAGTTTGTGAGTGAGTGACATAGTTTGTGAGTGAGTTTGTGAATGACTTAGTTTGTGGATGACTTAGTTTGTAAATGACGTAGTTTGTGAATGAGTTTGTGAGTGACTTAGTTTGTGAGTGACTTAGTTTGTGAGTGACTTAGTTTGTGAGTGAATGAGTGACTTAGTTTGTGAGTGAGTGAGTGACTTAGTTTGTGAGTGAATGAGTTAGTTTGTGAGTGAGTGATGTAGTTTGTGAGTGAGTGACTTAGTTTGTGAGTTTGTGAGTGACGTATTTTGTGAGTGAGTAACTTTGTGAGTGAGTGATGTAGTTTGTGAGTGAATGAGTTAGTTAGCTTGTGAGTGAGTGATGTAGTTTGTGAGTGAGTGACTTAGTTTGTGAGTTTGTGAGTGAGTAACTTTGTGAGTGAGTGAGTGAGTAACTTTGTGAGTGAGTGAGTGAGCGAGTGAGTGCACGCTTTTGCACTGTGGTTAATGACTAGCCACCTAGCGTTCTAGCTATCTGAACATTGAAGCGGCTCCGCGCTGTAGCTATGGTAACCACCGATTTACTGCAGCTGGCTTGGAGGCTGGTCGGTAATTGATAGTTGATAATTGTGAAACCCAAACGTCACATTTATAACTGTGAACGTGTCGACACGTCGGAGGAGGAGGAGGAGCTGGATTTTCCCTTCAGGCTGCCGTACAAACATGGCGGCGCAAGATGGCGACGCTCTCTAAAGCAAGACCCTTGTTATATGTATATAAGAAGAATTATAAAACCCAACAAACTTTATTTTATAGCCATTATACACTTAGACTAATAGATTCAGATTTTAACAATAAACCATGTTAAAGGGACAACGAGGAGTTCTGGAAAAGCAAAGTGTTTTCACACTACATTTCATTCATCAAGAATTAAAGTCAGAGGTTGGAAGACGATCACATACCGTCGTAGTTCCCACCATAAACGGAGATTCGGCGGCGTTATTCTCATGACTCGCCACGAAACCGAAAGTAAAGAAACGCTGGTCGGCTCGCCCAGCATTTCCACCACCACTAATAATAACAAAATAACCATAGAGATAGAACCATAGATTTATCTAAAATGGACCATTAACAAGTGGTAACGGAGATTCATCCACATTAATATCAGACTTTTTCATTGTCGCGGAATTTTTCATTCTGCCGATGGAGAAACTCCTCGTTGTCCCTTTAATTATCATGACACACTGGACCTTTAAAGTAACTAATTACATTCAGACCGAGTTTCTTCTCTCTGCTGCTGCGGCGGCTTCAGGTTCATTTAATCTGTGGCGCTGTGAGGTGGTTTCTCTCTCTGTCTTTTTTCTTTTTTGCCAACCAGTGCAGCAACAACAACAGGCCGAGCAGAGTGTTGATGGTGATGCTGCTGCTGAAGGTGGAGGGAGGGGTGTGTGTGTGTGTGTGTGTGTGTGTGTGTGCATGTGGGGGGGGGGCAGCTCACGGTGGGGGCCTGTGAAACGTCAGACACAGCATAAAGGCATCGCCATGTAATTACGGGGCTGCGATTAGGAGACTGTGTGTTAGAGTGTGTGTGTGTGTGTGTGTGTGTGTGTGTGTGTGTGTGTGAGAGAGAAGAATCCCAGAGAATGAAGAGTCTGTAAACTCTGTTTTCTTCAGGAGAAATAGAACCTGAGGCCCATTTCCTCCTCCTACCAACCTGAGAGAGGTTTTCCTACAGTAGATAACTGCAGCAGATCCATCGAAAAGCATGTTAAAAGTCTGTCTGGGAGAAGATCCACCATTTGTAAAGTTAGCTGCACAATATGTAACTAACACTCTGCCATGAGACTATAGAGAAACACATGGAAGCTGCTATAGATATGATATAATATTGTTTTTCATTTCTTTATTCTATGTATTATTATTATGTTCATCATTTAAAGCAGAAGTCAGGTGAATGTTTGTGTTAATATAAGTCTTAAATAGTTGTATCTTCCGACAGCAATCACTTCTATAGAGTGTTTGGTCTGAAACACGGGTCTGTCAGTCACTCTGCTCTGCTCTGAGCCCAGGAGAAAACTTTCCTTGTATCCTACAACCTTTATCCAATGAGGAGAGAGAACGGCATAAAGGGGCAGTCCTCTCTGTGTGTGCAGCCAAGGGATGCGCCTGAATGTGGTGACGTAGGGACGAGGGCGGGGACTGCTAACTCCATAGACCAGAGCGGCATTTTTATGTAAATGAGAATGACTGATGCATCCTGGGTAATTTAGGGGCAGCGCCCGGCATCCCTCCATTGAAAAGTTCAGCCTAACTGGCTTGACAAACTAACTAACAGTAAGTTGTCTATTAACAGGCTATTTACAGACAACACTGAGCCAAAACCTCCCCGGTGATTCCACCAAATACGTGTAGATGTCTGGGTCAGACATTTCTGGCCACTGTGTGGAGTCATTGATCACTGTGGGAGGCTAAAGGAGCATACCGCTAGATTCATTCATTGTCATTTTTCAAGATAGCGTAAACGGTGGGTTTCAAAGAGGGTGTCAAAATAATGATGAGACATAGTGCTACAAAAGAAACACAAAATAAAACATTCAAATGGATTGTTAGTTAGTCTACGCTCCATCAACACACAAAAAGCCACTGAGTGCAATTTAAAAATGCCGGGCGCTGCCCCTAAATTACCCAGGATGCATCAGTCATTCTCATTTATCTATCTATCTATCTATCTATCTATCTATCTATCTATCTATCTATCTATCTATCTATCTATCTATCTATCTATCTATCTATCTATCTATCTATCTATCTATCATTCTATCATTCTATCTATCTATCTATCTATCTATTTAAACTATCTATCTATCTATCTATCTATCTATCTATCTATCTATCTATCATTCTATCATTCTATCTATCTATCTATCTATCTATTTAAACTATCTATCTATCTATCTATCTATCTATCTATCTATCTATCTATCTATCTATCTATCATCTATCTATCTATCTATCTATCTATCTATCTATCTATCTATCTATCTATCTATCTATTTAAACCATCTATCTATCTATCTATCTATCTATCTATCTATCTATCTATCTATCTATCTATCTATCTATCTATCTATCTATCTATCTATTGATTATCTATCTATCTATCTATCTATCTATCTATCTATCTATCTATCTATCTATCTATCTATCTATTGATTATCTATCTATCTATCTATCTATCTATCTATCTATCTATCTATCTATCTATCTATTTAAACCATCTATCTATCTATCTATCGATCTATCGATCTATCTATCTATCTATCTATCTATCGATCGATCTATCTATCTATCTATCTATCTATCTATCTATCTATCTATCTATCTATCTATCTATCTATCTATTTGATTCTGTGAGTTGTATGCTATTTGTTTTGTTTCATTGATTCTCGATGCTTTGGCAGCATGTAGCCTATAGTTCTATAACATTCATGCCAATAGAGAGAATTTGAATTGAATTGAACTGAGAGAAACAGAGAGAAAGAGAGAAGGAGAGAGAGAAAGAGGGGCGGTGGTGTAAAGTCCTGCCTCCTCTGCTCTGAACGAAGCATCTGGTCGTCATCATCCTCCTCCTCCTCCTCCTCCTCCTCCTCAGCAGCAGCAGCGGTTCTTCCTGCTCAGATGAGACTTCACCACTGAGGGAACACAACTCTACAACTCTACAACTCTACAACTCTACAACTCTGCTGCTGCTTCTGGGACTCTCTGACTGACTGACTGACTGGCTGCGCTCGATGGATTGGCTCTAAAACTCGTGGAGACTTTTCTCTTTTTTTTTCTTTTTCTGGGCAAATTGAATCGCAGCGGCAACTGGACTTGTATTTGTATTTGTCTGGGAAAGAAGACGTTTCGTTTCGCCTCTTATTATCCAAGGAAGGGGCTTCGCTTCATCATCATCATCAGTCCAGTAGTTTACGCAACAAGTCTCAGCTAGACGACTTCTACTGCTACTACTTCTACTTTTAAACTTTTGGTTCTTGTTCTTTGTGGTGGTTTTTTGTGTTTTTTTTGGGACCAGAAGACGAGGAGAACCGGTACTTTCTAACTAACTGTGGATCTGGATTCTGGACCGACCGGACTTCGCCGCTGCGCCCTGCATGCACGGATCTACTCTTCTCTCCTCTCTCCTTCTTCCTCTCCTCCTTCTCCTTCTCCTTCCTTTTCCTCCTCTCCCCTCAGCTTCGCTTCTTCTCCTTCCTCTCCTTCTTCCTCCTCTTCTTCTTCCCGCTGTTGCCCATTTGCGTCATGACTTCTAGCTATGCACAACACGCACATGTAATGGACAACAGGCAACAGCAGCAGCAGCAACAGGCGCTATCGAACCGGCTGATGGAGAGTCCGATGATCACGTCGTCGTCTTCGTCGTCGTCGAACAACAACAACAACCTGGACAACCTTCAGGCCAAGAAGAACTTCTCCGTCAGCCACCTGCTGGACCTGGAGGAGGCCGGCGGGGAGATGGTCGGCGGCCAGGCCGACGACGGCGTCGGGGAGGCGGGGAGGAGTCTGCTGGAGTCCCCGGGGCTGACCAGCGGCTCAGACACCACCCAGCAGGAGAGTAAGTCACAGAAAATAACAGAAAACTACAGGAAGAGAAGCAGAAAAGATGATTATAAGGGAACCAGAGAGTAGAAAATGTGTAAAATCACATCCCTAACGTGGTGCGTTTTGGTGCAACTGCGTAAAAATGATGATTATAAAGGGAACCAGAGAGTAGAAAACGCGTAAAATCACATCCCTAACGTGGCGCGGTTTGGTGCCAAATGCGTAAAAAACAATCAAATTTTAACAGAAAGAGGAGAAAAAGAAGAAGGGATGAGCAACCAGAGAGTAGAAAACGTGTAAAAATCACATCACATCCCTATACGTGGTGCACTGCAAAAACTCAAACTCCTACCAAGAACATTTGTCTTATTTCTAGTCGAAACAATCTCATTCTACTTAAAATAAGACACATCATATTAAAAGTAGCTTGTTTTTAGACACTTTTTCCTTCTTTCAAGCAGATTTTCACTTGAAATAAGTAGAAAAATCTGACAGTGGAGCAAGTTTTTCTTTCTTATTACAAGCACAAAAAACTTGCTTTTCTACTTATTTTAAGTGAAAATGATCTAAAAACAAGTTCATTTTTAGGTGATGAGTCTTATTTTAAGTCGAAAGAGGTTTCTATTGAGTAGAAATTAGACATTTTGACAATAAATAAGACAAATATTCTTGGAAAGATTTGGGGTTTTTGCAGTGTGCGTTCTGGTGCAACTGCGTAAAAAGAAAAAACAAACTTTAACAGAAAGAAGCAGCAGGTTTATTACAGTAAGGGGAGACACTAGCCTACAGGTGAATAGGGTAAAACATTTTAAATAACAGATTTCACCGTGAAACTTCCCAAGTTTATCACTTACATTAAGATAAATATGTTTCCTATTACAAGTTTTGTCACATTTTATGTTTAAATATGTAAATAACTTCAGTAGGCTACTCACTTTACTTGAGTATTAGATTTCTTTGGTACTTATTACTCTTACTTGAATACATTTCCAAGACAAATATTAGTACTTTTACTGGAGTTAATTAGTAGGAAGGCTGAAAAGTACTGGTTACTTTCAGGTCTTTTTCTAAAATCCTATTGGACACAAGCTGTGTTTGTCTGTGAAGGAAACCCTAACCCCTAAAAGCAGCACATCAGTGCAGCTGAGCAGCAAAGAGTTCATTCTCACTAACAAGAGTTAAAAGCTCCTTACATTCATTTACAAACTATTAGAGTCATTCATTGATGTGAAGAATAAGACATTTACTCTGACTCTGACTTTGACTTAAAGTAACTTTAAAAACATGTACTTGTGGATACTTAAGTAGGTACCTTTAACGTGGTTTTACGTGGTGCGTTTTGGTGCAACTGCGTAAAAAACAAACAGACTTTAACAGAAAGAAGCAGGTTTATTATTAAACTGCAGGAAAGAAACAAAACAAACCAAACCAACCCAGCGCAGCGCAGCGCAGCGCGGACTCGAACTCGCACTCACTAATGACACGAAACACTAAGTTCATTTGTTTTCATTATGTTCTGGCGCGTGTCCGCGTGCAGAGCGCATGAATGGAGCGCGCGGCACATGCATGGAAGGAATCCTTTAGTGAGTTTTGGCCAATGCATCATCCTCCCTTCCCTCCCCCCCTCCCTCACCCCTTCACCCCCCCTCCCTCCCTCTTCAAAACGGCCATTAATTCACCATTAACACTTTGATGTCAGTGAGGTATGGTGATGTTGGTGGACATGGTCAGTAAAGGAACCTCGCGAGGCAAATAAATCAGTGTCAGGGCGCATGTGTGTGTAAACGTGTGTGTAAACGTGTGTGTGTGAGTGTGTGTTAAAGTGAGGCCGGTGTGTGTGTGTGTGTGTTAAAGTGTGTGTCCGTAGCTCCGTGGCTCTGCAGCGGGCTGCTGCGCACCGAGCGGCCGCTGCAGAGAGCCTCAATCCGGGGTGAAGCGGCTCTGACACGTCGGTGTGTTTCTGTGAGCTCCGTGTGTGTGTGTGTGTGTGTGTGTGTGTGTGTGTGTGTGTGGTTCAGTCCCACATGTTACAACTCTTAAGGTGAAAACAAAAAGCTCACATAGAAGATTTTTAGATTTAGATTTAACTCTCTCCGTGTGTTTTAATGAACTCAGACTCTTGTAGTTTAATTAAAAACACGAACAAACATTAGAAATACACAAACTGCAGAGGCGTTTTCAAAGTAAATATATGAATAATTAAATAAATAGCTAGTTTCAATTAAATAAAACAAACTTTATTGACAGATTGAGTTTGTCTCAGGTGCGTTCAGGGCCGCTCGGACTGTAAATCCGTGGAACATGTGACACGTTTAAAACTTTAAGACCTAAACCAGCTGTTTATCTATAGACAGAAGTCTTCTCTTCTTCTTCAACACTGGTGTTTTTTATTTTTATTTTATTTTTTTAATGTTTCAGCCAAGACTTTTTTTTAATATATTTTAACACCTTGAGAAGAAAACGCGTCAAACCAACAACACGCGCTCTGATTCTAAACACATGTGTGAAACTTCATGGCGTTTAGATTTCACAATAACTAGTGTGTTTTTTTTCCTGGTTCAATGTATGTATAGTAGCCTATAGCTCAACAAATCAATGACACCCTTGACTTGACTAGGCAGAATTTATTATTAAAAAAAGAGAAAAAAAAAGTGCTTATTCAAAGAGCTGAAGGTTAGTTGACTCCTGAGACCCGGCGGCCGCAGCTGAGGGAGTAAATAAGCGCTCCTTCCTTTCCTCCTCTGACAGGGCCGTTATGAGCTTTAATGAGTGTTATTGTTATTTCTCTAAAAAGGTATAAAGGAGCAGGAAGTGTCCGGGTCACGTCGTTAATTCTCGGTTATTTTCGGAGGCCTGTCAAACACTTTCACAAAACCCGAGACTAAGCATTTGTCATAATTAGCGACAACCGACAATTACTGAGGGAATCAAATAACAGCGTCTCATCATCATCTAGTTGTGTGGGTGAGGAGGAGGAGGAGGAGGAGGAGGTGCTTTTTTTAATGGCAGCAGACGGAATTCATCAGAAAGCAAATATTGGTTTGATGAGGAGAAACATTTGTGGTCGTTACGGGTTTTTTTTCCAGATTTATGCAACTTTCAGGACAAAGTGTCGGCGCCTAATTACACAAGCAGAGTTTTTACCTTCTTTTCTTTTTTTTACCCATTTACCCGCAGGACCGTGAAGGCAACAACAGTCGGTCATTTTTATTTCCTTATAGAATAAAGGCTCAGGCAGGAGAAGAGGCTGTATGTTTAAAAAAAAAGGCTTTTATTTTGAAAAGAAGAATGTCTTTATTGTTTTAGGGATCAATAATCCCTCATCTCCCTAATCGCCTGTGGCAGGAGGAGTAATGGACTTTCACTGATTGCTGCTAATGAGATCAGTCTGATCACACGTGTTGGCCACACTGAAGCTGAGGAGGAGGAGGAGGAGGAGGAAGGTGGCTGTGGTTCACCCGCAGCTTTCACTCAAACCGCTCAGATAAAATAAGATTTGGATTGCTATTTTAATTTTAATTCACTGATTAAAAAAAAAAAAAGAATTTATTTAAAGAAAAAAAATCCTCTATATTATTTTTAAAATGTAGTTTTTTTCCTATCCTATAATAAAAACACTCCGCGCACTCGCCGCACTACTTTTCCTCCCGTCAGATCTACAGCGCAACATTTTATAATGTGTGAACTAAACACATTAAAAACATTTAATTAAAGAAAATTATATATATATATAAAATCAAACAGAAAACGTCCTAAAATAGGCCTATATTTAAAAAATATATATATATATTCTCATAATAATAATAATAATAAACTACTCATGATGTGGCCAGGACTTTTATTTTGACAGGTCTGACTCATTTTGCTTCTCAGACATTTAAATAATAATAATAATAATAAAAAAAATAAGTTTGTCACTAATTAAATCAATTGTATTTTTTTTTTCTTTTAACAATCTTGTTAAATAACTTAATGTGACGTCACAGAACAGATTTGCGCGCTCGTGTTGTTGTCGGATCGTTTCTCCGGAGCAGCGGCGGCTCTCAGCGGAGACCACAGCCGGGCTGCGGTGCGCCCAACGCGGCCTCAGCTCCTCAGCTGCGCCGGGGTCTCTGGTGGAGCTGAGGAGAAACTAGTTCGAACTTACTAGTTCTGGTTTATATGAAAACACGGGTTTGTGTGTGTGTGTGTGTGTGTGTGTGTGTGTGTGTGTGTGTGTGTGTGTGTGTGTGTGTGTGTGTGTGTATCAGCTGTTTCTATGTGTCTGTATTTAGAGACGAAGTCGCTGTTGAGTTATTAACTGTAATATAATAAAATCATCAGACAACAGGAAGTTTAATAATGAGGACAGAGTTCATCTGGTCTGGGGGGGTCACTGAGGGAGGGGGGGGGGGGGTGAGATCAGTCTGAGAGGAGGTCACATGATCGATCAGTCAGTCAGTGGACTCTGAAGAAGCTAAAGTATTATTTCTGTTATTGATTGATTTAGCCTGAAAATATGAATGGGTTTTTCAAAATAAGACAAAATCTACAAAACAAATAAAATAGGAAAAAACAAACAAATAAACACAGCAGGAGTGAAGAAAGAAAGAAAGAAAGAAAATATTGAACAGAAGACTTTTTTTATCAATCAATATAAACAGATCAAATATTGATCAGTTAGTTTAAAGGTCAAAGGCCGACGAGAGAGAAAAATTCAGACTGTAACTTTTTTTATAGTCAGAATATTGTTTCCATCATTCTATAGATTTACATTAAAGCTGCAGGTTCATGTGATCAAAATTAAATTACTGTAAAAAAAAAATACAAAAATTAAAATTAAAAAAGGAAAAAATAAAAAATAATAGATCTCTGTTTTCCCGGGTCACTGAGTTTACACATCTGGTTCTGTCTGCGCCGTCGCCTGATTGGCTGAGACTCAGCGATGACACATGACAGTCAGGGTGTGTGTGTCTGTGTGTGTGTGTGTGTGTACATCTCTCAGTGTGTTACAGTAACTCCATGTATTATTATATTATATCATATGAAATATACACTATTAAAAATCCTGTCGTCGTAATTTGACCACCAGTTCCCACAAATAGATCTTTTTTTTACTACTTCACATCAGGAAAAAACATGTTTTTAACATTTATTATAAACTCAGTTAAAGTCTGAACACTGTAAAAAAAAAACTTTATTTCAGCCTGAAAATCCAACAAATTAAAAATAAAACGTTCTAATAAAAGTTCTTCAGATTTGCTGAACGACGACGCGACGACGAGTCGAGACGCGATCGAAAGCTCCGGGAAAACAAAAAGTAAAAGAAACGACAGCGAAGTTACAAGATTTAACTCTGGAGATAAAAATATTCAGAGTCTAAAACCAGAAAGTGAAAATGTTTTTATTTAAACCTTTATTTATTATTTTATTTAACTTTTATTTTTATTTTATTTAAAAAGTAACTTGTTTTTAGATCATTTTCATTCATTTCAAACAAATTTTCACTTGAAATAAGTAGAAAAATCTGCCAGTGAAAGCACGTTTTTTTTTGTGCTTGTAATAAGGAAGAAAAACTTGCTCCACTATCAGATTTTTCTACTTATTTCAAGTGAAAATCTGCTTGAAAGAAGTAAAAAGTGTCTAAAAACAAGCTGCTTTTTAATGTGATGAGTCTTATTTTAGGTATTTTATTTAACCTTTAATTCAAACATTTTAACTTCTCTCATCATGAATGAAACGACTCGGTGGATAAAGAACAACCTCCAGTGTTGTTTAACGTGAGTGTGAGAAGTCGTCGGACAGATTCCCAGAGAGTTTCCACCTTCTTTTTTCTTCTTTTTTCTTTTTTTTTTTCTTTTTTTGGGAGATGTGTGGTTTTGGTTTTTTAAAAATGTAGAAGAACTGGGAGTGAGAAGCTCGTAGCTCGTAGCTCCAGATGTTGCTCCGTCCGTCCGTCTGTCGCTCCAGATGTTGGTGAGATAAAAACTGAAAGTTCAAATATCTGCGTCTGATCCGAGGGAACGGTTCCCAAAATGTAAGAACACGAGCTCTGCTCTTCGTCTGCAAGCGTGTGTGTCTCTGTATGTGTGTGTGTGTGTGTGTGTGTTATTGTGTGTGTGTGTGTGTGTGTGTTATTGTGTGTTATCCTGAGGCAGCAGCAGCTCTCTTCATATATTTATTTCTCTTTGCGAGCAGCAGAGTCGTTGTTAGTTTGCTCGTTCACTTGTGCGTTTGCGTGTTTGTTTGTCAGTCGGCTGCAGCAGCAGAGAGTGTGTCTGTGTGTGTGTGTGTGTGTCTGTGTGTGTGTGTGTGTGTGAGAGTGTGTTATTGTGTTTCTGAAGGGTCACTTCACCCAGAGCAGTGCAGAAAAAGAAAAAGATGGATGTGTGAAAGTTGCTGCCGTGTTTGTGGTTTGATTTCTGTGTGTGTGTGTGTGTGTGTGTGTGAGGTTTGAGCTGACAACCACACAACTCTCTCACACAGACACATACACACACACAGACACACACACACACACACACACACACACAGACACACACACACACTCTGCTCTGTGTGTTTCCGGCCTTTAAGCTTCAGTTTGAGTGAATGTTTCTTCAGCGTTTTTCTCCTTTTTTGCAGTTTTTCTTTTTCTTTTCTATCAGGACGTTTAAGACCTGGAGCAGGTTGTAGGTCTGTGTGTGTCTGTGTGTGTGTCACTACTGTCTCTGAGTCAGACTCATCTAATAATGCTGATAATAATAAGTTTTAATCTTTAATCTGCGCTGGTTTTTCAAAATAAAAGCCCCCGGCTGGCAGCAGCAGCAGGTCAGACGGTCAGATGGTTTCTGGTTGTTTCTCCTGCAGAATTTAATTTAATGTATAAATGTAATAAATGTGACCTCATACCAGACCAGAGAAGACCTCCATCCCCCCTCAACCTCCACAATCATTAACGTAAGATCTGTGGTTTCAGTGTGAAGTTGTTGGAGGAAACAACAACGACAACATGAGGAATGAAACGTCCTCACAGTGTCGCGTTGAAGCGCTCGCTGCTGCTGTTGTCGTTTGAATGAATGTTTAGGTAGATTAGGGAACACATATTCACCATTAACTAGGTGCTTATCAATATGCATATAAGTAGCTTACTATAGCGCCTTATTAGTAATTATTAAGCACGTATTAACACCTTTTTTCATTTTTCATTTCTCCTTTATTTATTCAGGGAAGGTCAACTGAGAGCGAGCTCTCTTTTTCAATGACGCTCTGATTACAAAAAACACACAATTATACAATGTACAAATTCATCAATCCACAATTACATAGCCTACAGGTTGTAGAACATTTGACAGTAAGTTTTTAAAACTATCTAAGGAAATAATTTGATCCAGTTTCAGACAGCTTTGTAGGTTATTCCACTTTTGGGGGGCATAGAACTGAAAGGAAGTCTTCCCTAGTTCTGTCCTGATACTGGGAATTTGTAAAACCACCTTATTCTACCTCTATTACACCATGAATTAAGATATTTCCTCATATTAACTCCTAATCGTTGCTTATTCATTGTAAATTAATGCATTAATGCTATATATACTAATTCAGAATGATAAAGGAAGAATTACTGTTCTTGTGCTACGGCCCCTGTACAGTACAAGGCCCCAATAAGGTTATTCACATCATTATTCAGAAACAACAATGCATTAATTTACAATGAATAAGCCATAATTAGGAGTTAATATGAGGAAAAATCTTAATTCACGGTGTAATAGAGGTAGAATAAGGTGTTAATACGTGCTTAATAATTACTAATAAGGAGCTAGTGAGATACTTATATGCATATTAATAAGCACCTAGTTAATGGTGAATATGTGTTCCCTAATCTAAAGTGCTACCTATGTTTATTATCAAAACTTAATGTGGTGGGAAACTCTCACATCTTCCTGACTCTCATCCATCATCATCCTCTCCTTCTTCTCCTTCTTGTGTAGATGAGCAGATGAACACGGAGGAGAAGAAGAAGAGGAAGCAGCGCCGCAACAGGACGACCTTCAACAGCAGCCAGCTGCAGGCGCTGGAGCGAGTGTTCGAGAGGACGCACTACCCCGACGCCTTCGTCAGGGAGGACCTGGCCCGCCGCGTCAACCTGACCGAGGCCCGCGTGCAGGTACACACACACACACACACACACACAGAGAGAGAGAGAGAGAGGCTTTTATTTTGACACTTTCATTTCATTTATTTCATTTATCTGTAACGGGACTCTGTATATTCATGAACATATAACAATATGTAAACACACTAGATTTAGCACACTGCAAAAATTCAAAATCTTTCCAAGAATATTTGTCTTATTTCTTGTCAAAATGTCTCATTTCTAGTCAAAACTAATCTCTTTTCACTTAAAATAAGACTCATCACGTAAAAATGAACTTGTTTTTAGATCATTTTCACTTGTTTCTAACTAATTTTCATTTGAAATAAGTAGAAAAATCTGCCAGTGAAAGCACGTTTTTTGCTTTTGTGTAATAGGAAAGAAAAACTTGCTCCACTATCAGATTTTTCTACTTATTTCAAGTAAAAATAGACTTGAAAGAAGTAAAAAGTGTCTAAAAACAAGCTGCTTTTTATGTGATGAGTCTTATGTTAAGTAGAATGAGATTTGTTTTGACTAGAAATAAGACAAATATTCTTGGTAAGATGTTGAGTTTTTGCAGTGCTCTGAGGCTAATTTCCATCTGCAGTCCCGCGGTTCACACTACAACAACATTAGACACAAGGACGAGAACAAGAACAAAGCACAACATGGTACAAATACCATATATCACAATATACTGTATACAATATATCACACAGTAGCTTCAGTCAGAAGGAGCAACGAGTAGCATTACAGTAAAATGCATTTAATCGACCAAGGTGTCGTATAGCGCTGTTAAGATTCATTAAAGTGCATCTGTTATAACGGGCTGGTTTTTAAAGTGCATGGAGTAAAGTGCAGACTTTTTTTAGTCATCTAGAATAAGAGAACTACCCTTTAATGTTCAGTAAGCCGTGTTTTCAGCTGTTAATGCTACATATGTTGAGTTTTCCCTTATGACCAGCGGTAATGTATTTCATATTGAGCAACCATAGATTGATAAGACACAGTGTCTTAATAAAATAGTCCCATGTAGGCGACGTGATGAAGCTCGACGACACAAAATTAAAGTTTTTAAAGTTGTTTTTTCATCTTTTCGAGCCTCCGGTCGCTCCTCGAGTCGAGACTCAGAGAGAGGAGTTATTAGACGACGACAGAAGAGTTCATTCACAAAAGCAGATAACTTTTAATTGTTAATGATTATTTACAGCAGGTGATATATCAGTCAAACCAAAGTAGAGTTGAGTGGCTTTGACCAAGGAGATGAGACGTAACAAAACGGACGTACTGTATCTCAAAAAAATAATTGATTGATTGATTCTTTTAATGACCACACAGCCATAATAAAGCTTTGTTGAAAACAACACTATGCACTATGAATAATTCACAAGCGTCGTCAGCTAATTTCTTTTTTTTCAAAATGGCGTTTATCTGCTCTTGCAAATGAACTCTTATGTCTGTAAAGTGGACGTAGATAGATAGATAGATAGATAGATAGATAGATAGATAGATAGATAGATAGATAGATAGATAGATAGATAGATAGATAGATAGATAGATAGATAGCAGCAGCAGCAGCCTTACACACAGTGACGATAACAACGTATAGGATGAGAATATAAAGAATAAACTATAGGCTACATAATAAAATAGCAAAATACAACAGCAAATAAAATGTAATGTACAAAAATATATAAAACAACAAGTAGAGCAGCCGAATTCATAAAAAGTAAATTATTTTACTGCGTCCGTGTTGATTTGACCAATCACAAACCAGCGAAAAAGTTTACTCGCACGTGATTGGTCGAAACACGACAGAAACAACCTGCTCATCAGCTTCTGATTAAAGAGAAATAAAAACAAAATAAAAATAACAAAGTGGATTAGGATTACTAATACGACACGTTGACTTAATAAACTTAATGGTTCCCAGTCGCCAGCGGCAACAGCAGCCATTTTATTATTATTATTATTATTATTATCATTAATGTTATTGTTTTTATTAGCGTGTGTAGATTTCACTGATAAGAGCTTGTCAGCGCGTTAACGCCACTTTACATCACACACACACACACACACACACACAGGACCGCATGAGTCATTAGCTCGCTGATAATGTGTGTGTGTGTGTGTGTGTGTGTGTGTGTGTGTGTGTGTGTGTGAGTGTGTGTGTGTGTGTGTGTGTGAGTCCCCAGACGACTGGCTCTGATCAGGAAAGTGGATGTAATGACGTCTCATTTCCTCAGCGGTTTGCAGATCAGTGATAAACTCAGTGTGTGTGTGTGTGTGTGTGTGTGTGTGTGTGTGTGTGTGTGTGTGTGTGTGTGTGTGTGTGTGTGTGTGTGTGAACGTGCTAATGCTACTTTCTCTCTATTTACATCCAGTTGTGTGAACATCTGTGTCGCTGATCACGGTGCAACAATCTGAGGAGAAACCCAGAAACCACAGCAACTAAAACCACTAAAACTAAAACTAAAACTAAAACTAAAACTACAGTTTTTAAAAGGTCAACTTCGTTTTAGCAGATGAACTTCTTCTTTACGGCCTCACATTTTTGTATTTGATTTTTTTTTAAACTTTAACTTTAATAGTAACATGTCAAAAAAAAAAAAAAAAAGTTGCATTAACAGTTAAATCCACATCCAGACTCTGTGTGCTGTTAATAAAAATGATTTAGATTTAACTATATATATGTACAGACACAGACTGTATCTAAATATAACGTCAAAGCACAAATGTAAAACATGAAACCTGTTAGAAATTATATTATAATAATTTCATATATCAACATGTGTGCGTATATATAATTATCTACTTTTAATATGTTTATATTTTATAGGTATATTATTATGTTACAACCAGTCTGTGACATTTTCCTCAACATGTTCGAAATGAATGAGAACGTACATTTATTTTTTATAAATTCAATATTTACATTTATATATCATATAATTAACATTGTATACCGTGTAAAATGTATCATTTAATTATTTATAATATACCATTATGATTTATTGTGGACATAAATATTCATATATGCTGGTGCCGTATCAGTGATGATAATATAGCAGACATAGCCTACTACATATTGTATTTCTAGGGGGCTTTGTTTTTTATTTCTACATGCAGCTTCTTCAGGTTTGATCAGTATTTATAGATCAGTATTTATACATCTGTATTTATAGATCAATATTTATAGACCAATATTTATAGATCCGTATTTATAGATTAGTATTTATGAATCAGTAAGTGTAGCTTTTGCCTGACAGACAAAACCGAGGGCAAAGAGAGCAAGCAAGAGAGCAGGCGATTTATGAATGTGGGTTTTAACATGTTCAATTATCAATAATGTGTGGTAATAAGTGATTGATCCAGTCAGTGACGGATAAATACGTTTCTATAGCGACCGCTCGCCTCTTCTTATCCCTCTGCTTTCCTCCTCTTGTATATTTTTCCTCCTTCTCCTCCTCCTTCTTCTCATTCTCTCTCTTCAATCGACACAGCGAAAGTATTTGTTCTGCGGGCAGAGTGAGAGCGAAGAGCGAAGAGTGAAGAGGAGGAGGAGGGGGGAGGGGGTAGGGGGGAGGAAGGGGGGAGGAAATGGTGATGCTGGAGCGAGGGAGGCAGCAACATCTGTGATTAATGCGACGCAGAAATCCTTTGATAAAAGAGACTTTGGGCTCATTCCTGAGGCCGTGCGTCAGCGGACGGCGTTCACCCGCTCTAATAATGGAGTCGATTTCACTTCACATGAGCGAGGGACTATATTAGCACCCCCCCAAACCCCCCCAATACCCCCACCCCCACCCCTCCCTCTCTAAAGGGGGGAGAAAAGGGAGGGAGGAGGGGGGTGATGAGAATCATTTAGTGAGAAACCTTCTGTTTAAATGGTTTAATGGCCTCGGCTCTGGAGAGCAGCCCCTCCCCTCCCTGTTCCAGACCTCTTCTCTCTGTGTGTGTGTGTGTGTCTGTGTGTGTGTGTGTGTGTGTGTGTTTGAGGTGGGCGATGTCACCACGGCAACAATATTTATCATCACCCTCATCATCGTCAGTATATAAGATGATGTGTTTGTTTTGTCAGAGCTCAAACCACCTTAAATCTCCACATTTAAAGGCTCAGATTCGTCTGTTTTTTTTTTATTATAAATAAAGGTTGTTTGAATTTGTCCCCGTGCACTCGACTGTGCCGCCATTTTGAAATTCTTATTTTCAAAATAAAAGAACTCGAGTTTCAGCTCCCCGGATCAGAAACGATGGAATGACGATGAGAGCCAATCAGGAGCCACCGTGCCCGTCTGCGTCTACATCGGTGTCTCTCCATCTTAGCTCATCCAGACTAGCTACACCAGAGTTTTCAAAATAAAACATAGGCTAACTCCCCCAGAGTTTTTCAAAATAAGACGTGCTTCTAAAAGTTTCCGTTTGACTTGTTGAGTGGAGGACGGTGTCAAGAAAAGGTCACCAGACTACAGAGTTTTCAAAATGAAACACAACTCCAGCCACATATAAATCAATAAATGTTTATATACTACATGATACATTTGGTTTATTTTACCCATTTGAATTTAATTTAAATCACATTTTCTTCCTAAACTCCACCCTGAACCCACTAAACACTGCAAAACCTCAAAATCTTTCCAAGAATATTTGTCTTCTTTGTCAAAATGTCTCATTTCTAGTCAAAACTCAACTCTTTCCACTTAAAATAAGACTCATCACCTGAAAATGAACTTGTTTTTAGACACGTTTTACTTATGTCAAGCATATTTTCACTTGAAATAAATAGAAAAATCTGCCAGTGAAAGCAAGTTTTTTTTGTGCTTGTAATAAGAAAGAAAAACTTGCTCCACTATCAGATTTTTCAAGTGAAAATCTGCTTGAAAGAAGTAAAAAAAAAAAGTGTCTAAAAAGAAGCTACTTTTAAAATGTGTTAAGTCTTATTTAAATGTAATGAGATTTGTTTTGACTAGAAATGAGACATGTTGACTAGAAATAAGACTCTTGGTAAGATTTTGAGTTTTTACAGTGTAACTTTTGCTTTTCCATCCATTATCAGATTTTTCTACTTATTTCAAGTGAAACTCTGCTTGAAACAAGCTACTTTTTAAATGTGATGAGTCTTATTTTAAGTAGAATGAGATTTGTTTTGACTAGAAATAAGACAAAAATTATTGGTAAGATTTTGAGTTTTTGCAGTGTGATGAATCTGTGTCCCCGTCTCATCCTGCTTTTCTTCTTTTTCTTCCTCCTCCTCCTCCTCCTCCTCCTCCTCCTCTGGTCCAGGTCTGGTTCCAGAACCGCAGGGCTAAGTTTCGTAGGAACGAGCGTGCGATGCTGGCCAGCAAGAACGCCTCTCTGCTCAAGTCGTACTCTGGAGACGTGACGGCGGTGGAGCAGCCCATCGTCCCGCGGCCGGCGCCCCGTCCCAACGACTACCTGTCCTGGGGCAGCGCCGCCCCCTACAGGTAGACTCCTATACTCAATCCACCTGCATCCATCCCATAATACACATACATACAGACACACAGCGCCCCGTCCCAACGACTACCTGTCCTGGGGCAGCGCCGCCCCCTACAGGTAGACTCCTATACTCACCCTGCGTCCCATAATACACATACATACACACAGCGCCGCCCCCTACAGGTAGACTCCAATACTCAACCTGCATCCATCCCATAATATACACAGACACACAGCACCCCGTCCCAACGACTACCTTTCCTGGGGCAGCGCCGCCCCCTACAGGTAGAGTCACTACTCAACCTGCATCCATCCCATAATACACATACAGACAGACAGCGCTGACTGTCACTACCCGATTTGCATCGCTGCCCGATTTGCGACAATACTGGTCTGCGCATGTGCAGACCGGCCGCCATCTTTGATAGTTGCCTACGGCAACTCCACTTGGACAAACTTCATCAGGGCGCTGCCCGATCTGCGTACAAGCAGAAGTCTGATAAAGTTCTGTAAATTCAAAATACGGTAGTACTGTGAAAAAACAAAAAAACGTGGACGTCCGTCATAAGACAGCCGCGGCAGACTCATTTATTCAAAAGAAAAAAAGAAGGAGTGAGGTGAAGAAAGAAAGAAAGAAAGAAAGGAGTCAGGTAAAGAAGGCAAGGAAGAAAGAAAGAAAGAAAGAAAGAAAGAAAGAAGTGAGGTGAAGAAAGAAAGAAAGAAAGGAGTCAGGTAAAGAAGGCAAGGAAGAAAGAAAGAAAGAAAGAAGTGAGGTGAAGAAAGAAAGAAAGAAAGAAAGAAAGAAAGAAAGAAAGAAAGAAAGAAAGAAAGAAAGAAGTGAGGTGAAGAAAGTAAGAAAGGAGTGAGATGAAGAAAGAAAGAAAGAAAGAAAGAAAGAAAGGAGTCAGGTAAAGAAGGCAAGGAAGAAAGAAAGAAAGAAAGAAAGAAATAAGTGAGGTGAAGAAAGAAAGAAAGGAGTCAGGTAAAGAAGGCAAGGAAGAAAGAAAGAAAGAAAGAAGTGAGGTGAAGAAAGAAAGAAAGAAAGAAAGAAAGAAAGGAGTGAGGTGAAGAAAGAAAGAAAGAAAGAAAGAAAGAAAGGAGTGAGGTGAAGAAAGAAAGAAAGAAAGAAAGAAAGAAAGAAAGAAAGAAAGAAAGAAAGAAAGAAAGAAAGAAAGAAAGAAAGAAAGGAGTGAGGTGAAGAAAGAAAGGAGTCAGGTAAAGAAGGCAAGGAAGGAAGAAAGAAAGAAAGAAAGAAGTGAGGTGAAGAAAGAAAGAAAGAAAGAAAGAAAGAAAGAAAGAAAGAAAGAAAGAAAGAAAGAAAGGAGTGAGGTGAAGAAAGAAAGGAGTCAGGTAAAGAAGGCAAGGAAGGAAGAAAGAAAGAAAGAAAGAAGTGAGGTGAAGAAAGAAAAAAAGAAAGAAAGAAAGAAAGAAAGAAAGAAAGAAAGAAAGAAAGAAAGAAAGAGGCAGAACATTAAAATCACACCAGCTGAGTTGAGTCCAGTTGAAAAAGCACATGCTGAAACCACAATAACCGAGTGTTAACACCACCGTGACACACACACGCACACACACACACACACACACACACAGACACACACACACACACACACACAGACACACACACACACACACACACACACACACACAGAGACACACACACACACACACACACACACACACACACACACACCCTCTGACCCGGCCGTCGCTCTCTGTTGTTGTTTCATTTCCTCTTCTCCTCTACCTGCACATTCTCCTCATTCCTGCTCCGCTCGTCTTCATCCCCTCTGATCCACCTGCACTCAACCTCCTCAACCTTTATTTAAACGTCACGGCGTTGACAGAGAGGAAACACTCACCACCACCACCACCACAGCAGCAGCTAACGTATAGATCCATCCGCCGCTGAAAGTAGTCCCTTATGAACTCCATGAAAGAAAGAAAGAAAGAAAGAAAGAAAGAAAGAAAGAAAGAAAGACAGAACTCCCTGTTTGTTAATAAAAAAAAAAAACTTTATATCCACCACTTTCCAGAGAATGACGCTGGGTGTCGCCATGACGCTCCATTCCACCGTTACTGTATTGTTGATAGCATAGACTGGTTGATTGACATTGGCCGTGATGACTTTATTTATAATCATCACGTAATTTTAATGAGAACAATACGGACGAGGTTTTAGCTTTATGTCACATTTTCACGCCACTAGCTATATCACCGTTGCGACTACTACGATAAACGAATTGTTGAACAAACATTTTAGATTAGCTGGGCTAACCGTTAGCTGTTAGCCGTTAGCAGTGTCAATAAACAATAACTCAATAAACGGCCCATGAAAAAAAATATATTTTCCAGCATGACTGAGCTAACTGGAGTAGTTTCATGTCGTGTCCCACAACGGGAGGGTTTTAACAGCTGACGTCCTGCTGTTAGCTTAGCTGCTGCTGTTAGCTGTCAGCAGCAGCAAAGCTAACAACTACGACAACCATGACTAATTACAAAAACGTGCACACAGAAATAGTAATGTTTGTTCAATAATTCGTTTTCTAGACTTAACAAACATCAGATTTAGTCAAAACGGTGTTGGCAGCCCGGAGCCCCCACATTTGGTACCTACACCGGTGGCTAACGCTACCAGTTAGCCGCTAACGCTACCAGTTAGCCGCTCGCTAGAATGCTACTAAAACCCACTTCCGTTGTGGTGTGACGCAATGGATCATGGGGAAATAAAGTGGTGGATAGTCAGGAAGTTTTTTTTGTTTTATTTTAGAGAGAGAGAGACTCTTTACTAGGAACCAATCAGAGCCACCGAGGGAGGAGGGAGGAGTTGAGAGACGGACAAACACGCCAACGCTAAATCTAGATCCGTCCTGTTTTCTCTGTGACTCTTTATCAACACTTTAATCTCTATTACAATATGATTTTTAATTTAAAAAAGTAATTTATTATAGTGTATTTATTTAGGAACGATTAGCAAATGATGATTGAATGAAGACGGAGAAACGAGAGATAATTTATAAAGAATCAAAGATCCGAACCTGAGTTCAGGAGCTTATCACAGATTTAAAGGGATAGTTCAACATTTAGTCAGATCCTCCTCTCACCATAACCCCTCTATAGTCGTAGCAGTAGGTTCATCACCTTTAATTATCGGTGCATGTTGTTTTGAGATCGGCGGGGCAGAGCCGTGAGCTGCTCAGTGAACACAATGGAGGTGAACTCATCAAACTCATCAAATACACAATCCAACAACTCCACAACGCTCTGGTGGACAAGTTGTGACCTGCACATTCACCACGCTATGAGATAATAACACAACGTTACCAGACAGAGTTGTTTTAGAGGGAAATGCAGCCGGAACTACATTCCAGACACGGCTGCTGCTGGGCGGAGGGATTTCAAAAGAGAAAGTAGTTCAGAGTATTTGCTTGTGTTGTATGTGTTGTAATGTTACATGATTATTTCCTAGCGTGGTGAATGTGCAGGTCACACCTTGTCCACCAGAGCGTTGTGGAGTTGTTGGATTGTGTATTTGATGAGTTTGATGAGTTCACCTCCATTGTGTTCACTGAGCAGCTCACGTCTCTGCCCCGCCGATCTCAAAACAACATGCACCGATAATTAAAGGTAATAATGAACCTATTACTGCTAAGACTATAGAGGGGTTATGGTGAGAGGAGGATTTGACTACTAAATGTTGAAATGTCCCTTTTAAAAGTTTAAAGAGACATTTGGTGGAAATGAGGCGTTTGTTTTTTTTGTTGGTTCGTGAACTGAAGTAGGGTGAAATCACCAAAGCGACCGACAGACGACGACCTGAAGCCCCGCCCCCCTCTCTATCCATCCATCCATCTGTCCCTCTTGTCTCTGCTGTCGTCACTCTCTTCCCCCACACACTGAATCTAACTCCAAACTAATGTGTTGAATCAAAACAAACCGTTTCCTCCCTCTGACATTGTGACCGGGGGGAGAGGGGGAAGGGGGGAGGGGGGGTGAGTCCTGACCCTCCTGACGAGGTGATAATGTGAAAACAAACCGTATTAAATCCAGCGCTGACCCCCCTCGGCAACAACCTCTCTCTGCGCTACACGACACCAAGACGGTGACGGTCGGCCGTGGTGCGTTCACTGACTCAGTAAATCCTCCGTTCAAGGGACAGTTCAACATTTTTTGCAAATTGGCCCCATTGCCATAATCCCTATAGTCATAGCAGTAGGTTTGTTACCTTTAATCGTCAGTGCATGTTGTTTTGAGATCGGTGGGGCAGAGCCGTGAGCTGCTCAGAGCTACGCTACGGAGGCTCATTATGGGATTTCTTGGTTTCCCTCCATCAAACTCATCAAATACACAATCCAACAACTCCGCAACGCTCTGGTGGACAAGTTGTGAGCTGCACATTCACCACGCTATGAGATAATAACACAACGTTACCAGACAGAGTTGTTTTAGAGGGAAATACAGAGACTGTTGATGAAAAACTGTCCCTGAAGTAAAGTAAAGTAAAGTATGTCTTTATTCATCCTACGACGGGGAAATTTGCAAGGTTACAGCAGCAGTACATACAAACAAACACATCCACACATGCCGTGCACACTGTGGTGGACTGGTAAAAAAAAATACAAATATAGATATTTATAAATATAGGGCAACCAAGATATTAAAAGAATAAAATATATATATTGCAAAAAAAAACCCACATCAGCGGTTTTGCATGTATTTTCCTCTAAAACAACTCTGTGTGGTAACGTTGTGTTATTATCTCATAGCGTGGTGAATGTGCAGCTCACAACTTGTCCACCAGAGCATTGTGGAGTTGTTGGATTGTGTATTTGATGAGTTTGATGAGGGAAACCAAGAAATCCCATAATGAGCCTCCGTAGCGTAGCTCTGAGCAACTCACGGCTCTGCTCCGCCGCTCCAAAAAATAGCTTGCACCGACAATTAAATGTATAACGAACCTACTGCTGTGACTATAGGGATTATGGCAATGGGCCAATTTGACAAAATGTTGAAAAAACTATCCCTTTAAGGAAAGTCAGTGGAGATGTCGAGGTGGAGCTGGTGGAGATGGAGGGGGGGGCAGGAAGTTTGCTGACACTGTGGTGCTAACACTTGACTGTATATTATCCTAAAGCTGGTATCCGATGCCGGAGGGGGGGCCAGTGCGAGTACCACAGAAAATGCTGCCCTCAGAGAACAAGTACGCTTTCACTTTACTACAAGAGTTCTGTTCAGCACAACGCTGGTTTAATGTGTCTCCTCTTCTCCTTCTCCTTCTTCCTATTCTGCTGCTGCTGCACTTTGACTGTAGAGCAGAGAGGTTTGTTGTTCTTGTTGCTGTTGTTGAGCTCTGCAGTGTTTTTACGTCCAGGCGGAGCAGCAGAACTGGACTCGGCTGCAGAGACTTGATGATGCTCCTCAAGTTCTTCAAGTCTCTGCAGCCAAGTCCAGTTTCCCTCACTGCAAAAACTCAAAATCTTTCCAAGAATGTTTGTCTTATTTCTTGTCAAAATGTCTCATTTCTAGTCAAAACTCATCTCTTTTCACTTAAAATAAGACTCATCGCCTAAAAATTAACTTGTTTTTAGATCATTTTCACTTGTTTCAAACAAACTTTCACTTGAAATACCGGTAAGTAGAAAAATCTGCCAGTGAAAGCAAGTTTTTTATGCTTGTAATAAAAAAGAAAAACTTGCTCCACTATCAGATTTTTTTTACTTATTTCAAGTGAAAATCTGCTTGAAAGAAGTAAAAAGTGTGAAAAACAAGCTATTTTTTATGTGATGAGTCTTATTTGAGGTATAATGAGATTTGTTTTGACTAGAAATTAGACATTTTGACTAGAAATAAGACAAATATTCTTGGTAAGATTTGGAGTTTCTGCAGTGCTCCGTCCAGAACTCTTCTCCTTCGTTGTGTTTTATAACAGCGAGAGGAAGAAGCTGCGTTCGTTTTAAGTTCATTTGCACACAAACCCCCCCCCCCACTAAAATCTGCAACGCGATGACGTCATCTTTTTAACTGTTGATGATGTCTTTGTTAAATCGATCAATCACATGCAAACACGGAGTTTAACTTCAGAGAATAAAAGACGGCTCAGTTGTGAGGGTAATAATAACTAGAATTTGTATTTCCTGAAGGAAATATGTGTGAATGCTGAAAGCAGCTGAGCGTCATTGCTGAACTAGCAAACGCATTTGACAGTAGTGATCAACATGCAAAGGTGACCAAGGGAGGAATCAAACCCACAAGCTCATGGTCAGTAGACCTTTTGGATCATCAGCCCAGTGATCTAACCACTTGACTACAGTTGCATTCAATAAGAGAAGGGCAAAAGAAACCCTTGTATAAGAGGCTCACTGGCTTCTGCTTAAAAAAAAAAGAAAAGTGTAGAAATGAGCCACACCAAGTAAGTAGAGGGCTTTTTTGTGACATGTGACTATTTTTTGGTGAATTCAAACAAAGTATAATGCCCTTTCCAGCGAGTTACAAAATTGAGCTCCTTCTACTCTGCTGTGAAAAAACTTGTACTGGGGTGAATGGCAGAGAGAGAGAGCACCCAGGCTGCATTTAAAAAATATTTAAAATTATTCTCTAGGTCTCTTTGTGTTTTTGACCAAATTTTTAGCAAGAAGACAAGTGTGGCTACAAAAGTGGAGAAAATCATGTGTCTAGAGTTTAATTTGTGGCCGTGGTGACAGTTTAGCCACAAAAAGCCACAAAATGTTTTTTGCCTCTCTCTCACTCTAACGATGATGTCACCACTCTAAGCTCTGCTCGTTAGACGCAATACACACCCATTATAAAGTTGGATTTTGTCAAAAATTTTAATGATTTTAAAACTGCCAAATATCTGAAACGGTTGAAGATATCAATAAGATGAGTAATACAGGAATAAATTAAAAGTTTGTCTACAGTTTAAAAGTCCAATGAAGTCTGTGGGAGAAAGTATGCTGAAGTTTTAGAGGTTCAAAGAAGTAAGAAGATTTGAAGAGTTTGAAGACTGTTTCAATGTATTCTCTATGGGACAAAAAAAAAAATCAGAAATATTTGAATATTTGAAAAAGTATGAATAGTTGAAAAGAGAAAAGTCATTCAGATAATATAATGAATTGGTACAAAGTTGTTTAGAGAAGCAGAAATAAGAGATGAATAAAAAAAAAGAACAACAACAGCAGACCTGATCCTGGGTCAGTTTTCCTCTCTGCCACACTGCAAAAACTCAAAATCTTACCAAGAATATTTGTCTTATGTCTAGTCAAAATATCATTTCTAGTCAAAACAAATGTCATTCTACTTAAAATAAGACTCATCACATTAAAAAGCAGCTTGTTTTTAGACACTTTTTACTTCTTTCAAGCAGAATTTCACTTGAAATAAATAGAAAAATCTGATAGTGGAGCAAGTTTTTCTTTCTTATTACAAGCACTGCAAAAACTTGCTTTCACTGGCAGATTTTTCTATTTATTTGAAGCGAAAATTTGTTTGAAACAAGTGAAAATGATCTAAACACAAGTAAATTTTTAGGTGATGAATCTTAGTTTAAGTGAAAAGAGATTAGTTTTGACTGGAAATGAGACAAATATTCTTGGAAAGATTTTGAGTTTTTGCAGTGCGTGTGTAGTTCAGGGACGGTCGGTGATCTGCAGCGTCGTCCACGGGGGTTAAAAAACACTGCTGCAGCTCCGTTGTTTAGTGTGAGTCTCTTCTTCTCCATGTTTCCCCCTCATGCAGCCACAGATGATGTGACCTCCTCCTCCTCCCCTCCTCCTCCTCCTCCTCCTCCTCCTCTTCTCTCTTCTCTCTCCCTCCCTCCCTCTTGTCTCTCTCCTCCTCTTGTCTCTCAGCGCCATGGCGACCTACCCGCCCACCTGCTCCAACACCAACACGTCCCAGGGAATGAACATGGCCAACAGCATCGCCAACCTGCGGCTCAAAGCCAAGGAATACAGCTTGAACCAAGTGCCCACGGTCAACTGAGGAGAAGAGGAGGAGGAGGAGGAGGTGAAGAGGAGGTGAAGAGGAGGAGGTGAAGGGGAGGAGGTGAAGTCGTGTCATCATCACCTCGATGGACGGACGGATCAAGGATCAAGGATGTTTCTTCTTTTTCTTCGTCTTCTCTGAACGAACAGAACAGACGCAGCTCGGTCTCTTCTGAGTTTGAACTCAAACGGAGATCTGGTGGTTTTTTATTTTTATTTTTATTTTTTTGTTTGTTTTATCCTCTTTTATCGTTTTTTTTTTTGTTTTTTGTGTGTGTAAACTCAGAGAGAGATCTCGATGCTCTGGATCAGGACTCCTATAAGACTCGTGCATCTCTTTGGACGTGGTGGTGGTGGATTGGATTTCCCCTTCGTCACTGGGATCGACAACTTTTGTACATTTTTTTTTTTTTTTTTAACTCAACAACAAACCGACAAAGGACTTCTTCCTTCCTCTGACATTTATCCCTTTTTTTTTAGTTTTGTTTTTATGTTATACCACTGACATTCAAACACTTTCATTCATGTAATAATAGTCCAATATAAAGGAGAGCCTCCTCTCCTCCTTCTACTTCTGCTTCTTCTGCTTCTTCTTTTATAATAATAATAATATTATTTCCTTTTATCTGTAACAGAATAAAAAACTTGTATATTAATAATAAAGAAAAAATGCATCTGAAGCCACTTGTGCACTTGAGCAGATCTGAGAGCAGTTTTTATTAGTAGTTTTTTTTTTGTTTTTTTCCGTGCACTGCAAAAACTCGATATTTTTCCAAGAATATTTGTCTTATTTCTTGTCAAAATGTCTCATTTCTAGTCAAAACTAAGCTCTTTTCACTTAAACTAAGACTCATCACCTAAAAATTAACTTGTTTTGAGATAATTTTCACTTGTTTCAAACTAATTTTCATTTGAAATAAGTAGAAAAATCAAAGCAGGTTTTTTGTGCTTGTAATAAGAAAGACTATCAGATTTTTCTACTTATTTCAAGTGAAAATCTGCTTGAAAGAAGTAAAAAGTGTCTAAAAACAAGCTGATTTTAATGTGATGAGTCTTATTTTAAGTAGAATGAGATTTGTTTTGACTAGAAATGACATTTTTGACTTGAAATGAGAGAAAGTTTTTGCAGTGTGCAGCCTCGGTGTCCTCAGACCAACTCTGCCTCCCGAGTCCTGTAACCTGTGGATGATTTGTAGTTTTCCACCATAACAAAGAATATATATATATATTTATATATTTATATATATATATATCCACGCGGGTACGGTTCAGGCTTCACAGGCTGTAAGAAGTGAAGTGTGTTTATAGTGGAGACCTTGGAAAAGCGCCGGCGCGGTGCTGGAGCTGGTGCACGGCCCATAAACCGGAGATTTACAACCAGAGAACAGATTCTCCTTCAGAGAAACCTCAGCCTGCTGCTCTCCTTCTCTCCTTTCCTTTCCTCCTCTCCTTCCTCTCCTCTCTCCTCCTTTCCTTCCTTCCTCTCCTTTCCTTCCTTTCCTTTCCTCCTCTCCTTCCTTCCTTCCTCTCCTTCCTCTCCTCCTTTCCTTTCCTTTCCTTCCTTCCTTCCTTCCTTCCTTCCTTCCTTCCTTCCTCTCCTTCCTTTCCTTTCCTTTCCTTTCCTTTCCTCTCCTTTCCTTTCCTTTCTTTCCTCTCCTCTCCTTTCCTCTCCTCTCCTTAATCTCCTTCCTCTCCTCTCCTTTCCTTCTTTTCCTTTCCTTTCCTTTCCTTTCCTTTCCTTTCCTTTCCTTTCCTCCTCTCCTTCCTCTCCTCCTTTCCTTTCCTTTCCTTTTCTCCCTCTCCTTCCTTCCTCTCCTCTCTCCTCCTTTCCTTCCTTCCTCTCCTTCATCTCCTTTCCTTTCCTTTCCTTTCCTTTCCTTCCTCACCTTTCCTCTCCTCTCCTCTCCTCTCCTCTCCTCTCCTCTCCTCTCCTCTCCTCTCCTCTCCTCTCCTCTCCTTTCCTTTCCTTTCATCTCCTCTCCTTTCATTTCCTTTCCTCTCCTCCTTTCCTTTCCTTTCCTTTCCTTTCCTTTCCTCCTCTCCTCTCCTCTCCTTCCTCTTCTCTCCTCTTCCTCTCCTCTCCTCTCCTCTCCTCTCCTCTCCTCTCATCTCCTCTCCTCTCCTCTGCTCCTCTGCATTTTCTTTTTCTCTCTCTTCTTTTTTTCTCTCCTTCATTACCACAACCTGAAATTGAAAAGAAAACAGGATATTTATGTGGAGGGAAATCCTCTCTTTAATATTGGAGGGGCCCCGGGGCCTCGTTTCTTCTCCTTTTTGCGGCGGCGGCGGTGGCAACACAAGGTGTTTCTTCTCCTCACCCCTTCTCCCCCCTCCCTCACCCCCCCTCACCTCATAACCTTAACCCTCCCCCCCTCACCCTCACCCCTCCTCCTCCTTCTCACCATCAACAAACACATGTCGACGCTCGTCCTCGAACGCCACACGAGGGCCGTTACTGTTAAGTGGGATCGTATGAAACTGCAGCAATGGCGGCGGCGGTGATGAAAGTGAAAATATAATATATATAAAAAAATCTAAAGTTTAGTCTGAGATAAAGGTTTTATAATATATTTTCTCCTTTTTTCAAATGTAAAAACTCTTTTTTGATTGGAAAGTTTCCTGTTCTCTCGCTTTGTTTGACTCTTCAAAGGTCAAAGGTCAGACTGAACCATTAGATTAGTAAATTAGACTCTGTTATAATCCACCATTCAGCTCATTACACTGCAAAAACTCAACATCTTACCAAGAAGATTTGTCTTATTTCTAGTCAAAATGTCATTTTTAGTCAAAACAAATCTCATTATACTTAAAATAAGACTCATCACATGTAAAAAGCAGCTTGTTTTTAGACACTTTTTACTTCTTTCAAGCAAATTTTCACTTGAAATAAGTAGAAAAATCTGATAGTGGAGCAAGTTTTTCTTTCTTATTACAAGCACAAAAAAAACTTGCTTTCACTGGCAGATTTTTCTACTTATTTCAAATGAAAATGTGTTTGAAACCAGTGAAAATTATAAAAAAAACAAGTTGATTTTTAGGTGAGGAGATTAGTTTTGACTAGAAATTAGACATTTTGACAAGAAAAAGATTTTGAGTTTTTGCAGTGTAGATAATGATAATGATCAGTAGATGAACTCTGACTCTTTTCTTTTTGATTTTTTTGTCTCATTTAGTTTTTTTTTATGTTTCAAGTCAAGGAGTCGATAACGAGCTGTGTCACATTCAAAGACCACGGGATATTTCAGTTTTTTCTTTTTTTCTTTTTTCTTTTTCTTTTTCTTTTTTCCTTTCTGGCTGGTTGTGTTTTCTCTGTTTCTTTTTTTTTTTGGTTTCTTTTTTTCTTTCTGTTGCTGGTTGTTTTGATCCCTGTGACTCTGTGGTATGTCCAGTGTCAGACCTCTGCCCCCCCCTCAACCCCCCTCACCCCTCCTCACCCCCTCCCCCCATCCCCTCTCTCCCCTGCCAGGCGCCCAGGCTCACCTTTCACGGCCAGGGCCTGGGCTGACCTGAAGTGATTCCAGATGTGGAGATCTCCTCCTCCTCTACCTCACCCCCCGTCCTCCTCTCCTCTCCTCCCCTCCTCTCCTTCCTCTCCTCTTCTCTCCTCTCCTCTCCTCCCCTCCTCTCCTCTCCTCTCCTCTCCTCTCCTCTCCTCTCCTCTCCTCTCCCCTCCTCTCCTCTCCTCTCCTCCCCTCCTCTCCTTCCTCTCCTCTTCTCTCCTCTCCTCTCCTCCTCTCCTCTCCTTTCCTCTCCTCTCCTCTCTTCTCCTCTCCTCTCCTCTCCTCTCCTTTCCCCATCGCTCCTCCTCTCCTCTCCTCTCCTCTCCTCTTCCTCCTCTCCTCTCCTCTCCTCTCCTCTCCTCCCCTCTCCTCTCCTTCCTCTCCTCTCCTCTCCCCTCCTCTCCTCTCCTCTCCTCTCCTCTCCTCTCCCCTCCTCTCCTTCCTCTCCTCTCCTCTCCCCTCCTCCTCCTCTCCTCTCCTCTCCTCTCCTCTCCCCTCCTCTCCTCTCCCCTCCTCCTCCTCTCCTCTCCTCTCCTCTCCTCTCCCCTCCTCTCCTCTCCTCTCCTCTCCTCCCCTCTCCTCTCCTTCCTCTCCTCTCCTCTCCCCTCCTCTCCTCTCCTCTCCTCTCCTCTCCTCTCCCCTCCTCCTCCTCTCCTCTCCTCTCCTCTCCTCTCCTCTCCCCTCCTCTCCTCTCCCCTCCTCTCCTCTCCTCTCCTCCCCTCTCCTCTCCTTCCTCTCCCCTCCTCT